>NW_020174578.1:374327-413977 GCF_003031525.2 Neophocaena asiaeorientalis asiaeorientalis | reverse complement strand
ATTTCCTTCTCCCCCCCCCCCCCCCCCCCCCGCCACTTTTATTCTCAAAATAAGTTTGGAAAATAGAAAGATTAGATGAGCCTGTCTTATACATAAGCTTTTCTGTGTATCCTCTCCCGTCAGTAATTTCTTCATCTGGTATTCAGGAAATGATAGTCTACACCAGTCCTTTTAAAGGATTATTCTTAGCCTATGGAAAAGACTTTGATTTATGGAAATTTAGGCAGTATACAAGTTGGTGTGAGAGGGTCTTCCTGACTTTTCCATATCATTTCAGTAATAACTTACTATGTAGGCTTACAAAGTAGACTGTGACCATATTATCTAAATGAAAATTAGGAATACAATTAGGTAAGGGAATAGAATTCTTATAAATTAGTTTAGGGCTTCTCTCAGATTATTTTGTATTATCCCTTAAGAGGAGAATTTCTTTTTATGCTTTAGCTCAGATTTTATTTTTTGGACACTCCCAGGCTAGCAGAAAAGTAGCCGGGACGCTACAAAGAACACTTCTTTTTTTCTTAAACCATTTGAGAGTAAGTTGCTGGCTTGATGACCTGTCACTCCCCAAAATTTTCGAGTATTTTCCTCCAAAGCAGGAAGTTCTGCATAAGTTCTGAAGTTCTTGTGGAATACCTGAATAGACAACGAACCATCCCAAATTGAGGCTGTGGACTTTGGGAGCAACGATATATATATATATATTTCCTTTTCCTCTTTTTGTGAGTGTGTATGTGTATGGGATTTTGTTTGTATAATGTTGTTTTTATCATTTGTCCTAGGGTTCTGTCTGTCCATTTGAATAACTGAGGCAGAAGAACAGATAAGTGACCTGGAAGATAAAATAGTGGAAATAACTACTGCAGAGCAAAATAAAGAAAAAAGAATGAAAAGAATCGAGGACTGTCTCAGAGACCTCTGTGACAACATTAAATGCAACAACATTCGATTTATAGGGGTCCCAGGAGATGAAGAGAAAAAGAAAGGGACTGAGAAAATATTTGAAGAGATTATAGTTGAAAACTTCCTTAATATGGGAAAAGAAATAGTCAATCAAGTCCAGGAAGCGCAGAGAGTCCCATACAGGATAAATCCAAGGAGAAACATGCCAAGACACATATTAATGAAACTATCAAAAATTAAATACAAAGAAAGAAATACTAAAAGCAGCAAGGGAAAAGAAACAAATAACATATAAGGGAATCCCCATAAGGTTAATAGCTGATCTTTCAGCAGAAACTCTGCAAGACAGAAGGGAGTGGCAGGACATATTTAAAGTGATGAAAGGGAACAACCTACAACCAAGATTACTCTAGCCAGCAAGGATCACATTCAGATTCAATGGAGAAATTAAAACCTTTACAGACAAGCAAAAGCTAAGAGAATTTAGCACCACCAAACCAGCTTTACAACAAATGCTAAAGGAACTTCTCTAGGCAGGAAACACAAGAGAAGGAAAAGACCTATAAAAACAAACCCAAAACAATTAACAAAATGGTAATAGGAACATACATATCGATAATTACCTTAAATGTAAATGGATTAAATGCTCCAACCAAAAGACATAGACTGCCTGAATGGTTACAAAAGCAAGACTCATATAAATGCTGTCTACAAGAGATCCACTTCAGACCTAGGGATACATACAGACTGAAAGTGAGGGGATGGAAAAAGATATTCCACACAAATGGAAATCAAAAGAAAGCTGGTGTAGCAATTCCCATATCAGACAAAATAGAATTTAAAATAAAGGCGATTACAAGAGCCAAAGAAGGGCACTACATAATGATCAAAGGATCAATCCAAGAAGAAGATATAACAATTATAAAAATTTATGCACCCAAAATAGGAGCACCTCAATACATATGGCAAATGCTAACAGCCATGAAAGGGGAAATCGACAGTAACACAATCCTAGTAGGGGACTTTAACACCCCACTTTCACTAATGGACAGCTCATCCAACATAAAAATAAATAAGGAAACACAAACTGTAAATGATGCATTAAACAAGACAGACTTAATTGATATCTATAGGACATTCCATCCAAAAACAACACAATACACTTGCTTCTCAAGTGCTCATGGAACATTCTCCGGGATAGGTCATATCTTGGATCACATATCAAGCCTTGCTAAATTTAAAATTGAAATCATATCAAGTATCTTTTCCAACCACAATGCTATGAGACTAGATATCATTTACAGGAAAAAATCTGTACAAAATACAAACACGTGGAGGCTAAACAATATACTACTTAATAACCAAGAGATCACTGAAGAAATCAGTGAGGAAATCAAAAAATACCTAGAAACAAGTCACAATGAAAGCACGACAACCCAAAATGTATGGGATGCAGCAAAAGCAGTTCTAAGAGGGAATTTTGTAGCAATGCAATCCTACCTCAAGAAATAAGAAACATCTGAAATAAAAAATCTAACCTTACACCTAACCTTTCTCTAAAGCAATTAGAGAAAGAAGAACAAAAAACACCCAAAGTTAGCAGAAGAAAAAAAATCATAAAATCAGATCAGAAATAAATGAAAAAGAAATGAAGGAAACTATAGCAAAGATCAATAAATCTAAAAGCTGGTTGTTTGAGAAGATAAACAAAATTGATCAAGAAAAAAAGGGAGAAGACTCAAATCAATAGAATTAGAAATGAAAAAGAAGAAGTAACAACTGACACTGGAGAAATACAGAGGAGCCTGAGAGATTATTACAAGCAACTATATGTCAATAAGATGGACAGCCTGGAAGAAATGGACAAATTCTTAGAAAAGCACAACCTTCCAAGACTGAAGCAGGAAGAAATAGAAAATATAAACAGACCAATCACAAGCACTGAAATTGAGGCTGTGATTGAAAATCTTCCAATAAACAAAAATCCAGGCCAGATGGCTTCACAGGCGAATTCTATCAAACATTTAGAGAAGAGCTAACACCTATCCTTCTTCAACTCTTCCAAAATATAGCAGAGGGAGGAACACTGCCAAACACATTCTACATGGCCACCACCATCACCCTGATACCAAAACCAGACAACTATGTCACAAGGGAAGAAAACTACAGGCTAATATCACTGATGAACATAGATGCAAAAATACTTAACAAAATACTAGCAAACAGAATCCAGCTGCACACTGAAAGGAGCGTACACCATGATGAAGTGGGGTTTATCCCAGGTCATAAACAAGATGAAAAGACAAACCTCAGGATGGGAGAAAATACTTGCAAATCATTGGAGAAATGCAAATCAGAAGTAATGTTCATTGCAGCTCTATTTACAATAGCCAGGACATGGAAGCAACCTAAGTGTCCATCGTCAGATGAATGAATAGAGAAGATGTGGCACATATATACAATGGCATATTACTCAGCCATAAAAGAAACGGAAGTGAGTTATTTATAGTGAGATGGTTGGACCTAGATAGCGTCTGTCATACAGAGTGAAGTAAGTCAGAAAGAGAAAAACAAATACTGTATGCTCACACATATATATGGAATCTAAAACAAACAAAAAAATGGTTCTGAAGAACCTAGGGGCAGGACAGGAATAAAGATGCAGACGTAGAGAATGGACTTGAAGACACGGGGAGGGGGAAGGGTAAGCTGGGACGAAGTGAGAGAGTGGCATTGACTTATACATACTACCAAATGTAAAATAGATAGCTAGTGGGAAGCAGCTGCATAGCACAGGGAGATCAGCTCGGTGCTTTTTGACCACCTAGAGGGGTGGGATAGGGAGGGTGGGAGGGAGACGCAAGAGGGAAGAGATATGGGGATATATGTATATGTATAGCTGATTCACTTTGTTATAAAGCAGAAACAGACACACCATTGTAAAGCAATTATACTCCAATAAAAATGTTAAAAAAAAAAAGTGATGTGAAATAGAGTTTATTAATAGTCAAGTGCAAGAACATATTTTTGGCAAGGTCTCGATTTTCATTTAATTCCTTTTTCAAATCACTGTTTATGTGTGTATAAACGTACATGTATTTTGGAATGAGTAATGAAAACACATATACTCTAGGGAAATCACATGATTGATCACGGAGGAATACTGTGAATTTTATTTCCCAAGCAAAAACCGTCTTGAGCATGATCTTACAAATATTTACTTAAACACCTAAAACTAAAGCAGTAAGGCAGTTTTTATTTAGGAATTTTACAGTACATATTTTGCAATGTTAGGCTCTCTCCGCACAAGAAATCTCTTTCACTGAACTATTTTGCAGCTGCTCAACAATGGCTTTCAAACTAGGTAAACCTAAATATCTTTGTGAAATAATGGTTTCAGTGTTTGGTTAATTTTTCTTAAAAGAAAGCTCTTACTTAATAGCAACCTGGCAGTCATTAAATGTCAGTTTAAGGTTAAATATCGTGTGAGGATAGGTGGGGGTCCGCGTCTCCTTTCTTCTCACACAAAAATCGATTCTGAGCAAATTCACCGAAGGTCTGGAAATGAAAGGGTGTGACATGGTTGTAAAGCAGAGCCACAGAAAAGATTGACTTGAGATTTGCTTTCTAAGAACTCACTTCTTATTCCCCTCATTTTCAAATTAAACACCATTGAGAACTGCTGAGCGGCTGTAAAACCCTGCTTTTCTGTCAGGAAGACTCGTGCTCACCAGCTTTCTGTCAGGCAGGAGCTACATAAAACCTCGCTAAAGCAGCCTTCCTTTGCTCCTCAGGCTATTTTTATGTCCCCTATCGGATGCTGTTGTCTTCAAGTCCAGACGCAATCTCCTTGCCATCACCACCATCCTGCACCCAAGACTCCCTTTGGAAACCCTAGTTATTTATAATTTCATAATTATTTTCTCTCACCTCTTCTTTAATCAAGTAACAGCTCACACATTGCTCACAATAGTGATGGGTACCAGGAGAGTTAGAGCGGGGAAAGGCATAGTCTCTGTCCTATCATTCACCATTTAATGCAGAGAGAGCGCCGACACGCATGCTTCAAGGGGGGACAATAGCAGAAAAGGTAACGGTGTTAGATTTTAGTTTGAGCGAACATTTTTATGGCCAGGTACAATAATTGCAAGTTCTGAGGCAGGAATTATAAATGAAACTTTACTTATTACATGCTATTTTTTTTTTTACTTATAGAAAAAGCTAACGAACTGTTAAATAAGAATATTTTTTCCTCCTTCATTGACAAAATGTTTTTTATAATGAAAAACATTTGTGGAAAGCTTTGGTGTTTCATATGACTGAACTTATGACTGAACTTATGACTTAAGTTCAGTCAGTTCATGACTGAACTTATGAACTTATGACTGAACTTATGACTTATATATGTTCATATGACTGAACATATATAAAAATATTATATAAATCTATTTCATAGGATTTGCCTTTATTTTCATTTCAGCAAACCACTAAAAATTACTAAAATTCATAGTTAATATTTTCACTAATTAATTAATAAAAATAGTTAATTGTTTTCTTGTCACAATAATGACTTACAACACAAATAAATACTACTGTATTAGATTGTGCTAAATTTGAAAATATTTTTATTAAGCATAAATCAATTTTTTCAAAAAGTTATTTTGTCCTAAAATATTTAAGATTACTAAAAATTATCTGTTATAATAGATGGATAACTAAAACTTTATAATTAATAAAAACAAAAAACTTGTATCAACATTTAAATAAAGCCAAAATTTAATTTATTTTTAAAAAGTTTAAATGGTATCAAATATTTTAAATTCTAGTATACAGTTGTTGTATCTAGTTGTTCAGGTAAAGAAATTGTATCATACTTTGTGCATTCTATACCTATGAAGATAGAATTTTTATAAATAAATGAATTTATGAAAATATGCACTTTTTAACTTTGCAAAAAGCTTCTAGTCCCTCTTGCTAATTGTTGCAAATGTCATGCTAAATTACAGATACTTCCATGACTACAAATTAGGTTAGTAATTGAAGCAAGAAAAGGGACTTGACAGTTCTTGAAAATGATACTTGGTTATGCAGGACTCCATTGAGAGCATATGCAAACTGAGAGTAAGGGCTTGACAAGTGAATTTGTCTTGCCTTTTACCAAAGCACATCTTGCCCCTGTGCTCTAAACAGTGTTCGTATCACACATTGGCAGTGCCCAAACCCAAATCCCTTATGGTACTCACCAATGGTGAAAAGCAAGATGGGAAAAATTGGGTAAAGAATATCTTTAGGGCCTGATCAGTGTAGTCATAAAAATAGATGTTTAGGTTAGGGGTTTTTCTCTGCCAGTACTGACCCCTGGACTCTGAATGACAGAGGTATCCATGTGTTCTTTAGTGAATGGAGTGTGTGTGTGTGTGTGTGTGTACCATCTGAAGCTTAAGGTCCTAAGCAAGGAGTTTTCTTGCCCATGTCTTAAGTAGTCTAGCAAGTTGGGAAATGGAAGCATCAATTAAATTGAGATAGAACTTTGTAGAGAGGATGGGAAGTGAACCTAGCCTTAGAGAATATATAGGGTTTAGACAGCAGAAGGGAAGAGGAAAAGAGCATTCTGGGCAGAGGTAACAACATAAATGCTCGAACAAATTTATTGTAACAAATAATAGGACCTGCCAGACTAGATGGGAGAATTTCCTCTGTAGGAAAGAAATGGCATGAGCTCATGAAAACAGAGACTACATGAAAAAAGAAAGGAATTTGATTTTATCTATTAAGTCATTGGTTCATGTCCTAGTGATGACATGCTAATAGTGGTGTTTGGGGGAAAGTAATAACTGGAAGTACAAAAGATACTGACAAAAGAAGCAGCTTGAAAAAGAGAGAACAGTAGAAACTTGAAAAAAAGATAGAGAACAGTTAGAAATCTCCTACAATAAATCAAATTAGGATTGATAAAATGCTAGGGTAGAATGCTCGCTAGCAATGCGGCTGCAGAACAGAGGATAAATCTTAGGACTGTCATAGGAAAGGGATAAACAGAGTTTGGTGTGTTCTTATTTTCTTTCAAATCCTAATATTAAAATTTAAAAGTTTAGTGAAGTCCCTTTAATTGAAGACGTAGTAAGTTCATGAAAATTTCCAATTCTCATGTTTAAATTGAGTACAGAGGAGACGTGTGCATAGGTGGAGAGGGGAGGGTTGATTAAAGCTAAGGAAGATGGGAGAAACTTCTTTTTCACATCTCTCAATGAATTTCACGTCATACTTAAGTAATTCCACTGCCTCAGTTTTTTGCCAGCTTTCCTAAATCTTCTGTTTGTGCTGTCATGTTTTTCATGTTATTTGGCCTTCAGGACAAAGCTAAAAGGTACAGAAAGCAAATTTGAAGAGGGTAATTTAATAGGGTTGGGAATTAAAGCTATTGTAAACCAGTTTTTTGGCCAAAAGATAGGAGAACAAATTTTATCGTTAAGGTAAAATGATCAGCAATTTGAAATCATAAACTTTTGCTATCTTTCTAATTTTTTTTTTTTCGGTATGCAGGCCTCTCACTGTTGTGGCCTCTCCTGTTGTGGAGCACAGGCTCCGGACGCGCAGGCTCAGTGGCCATGGCTCACGGGCCCAGCCGCTCTGTGGCATGTGGGATCCTCCCGGACCGGGCACGAACACGTGTCCCCTGCATCGGCAGGCGGACTCGCAACCACGGCGCCACCAGGGAAGCCCTGTTTGTAGATTTTTTGATGATGGCCATTCTGATTGGTGTGAGGTGATACCTCATTGTAGTTATGATTTTGCATTTCTCTAATGATTAGTGATGTTGAGCATTCTTTCATGTGTTTGTTGGCAATCTGTATAGCCTCTTTGGAGAAGTGTCTATTTAGGTCTTCTGCCCATTTTTGGATTGGGTTGTTTGTCTTTTTGATATTGAGTTGAATGAGCTGCTTGTATATTTTGGAGGTTAATCCTTTGTCAGTTGCTTCATTTGCAAATATTTTCTCCCATTCTGAGGATTGTCTTTTGGTCTTGTTTGTGGTTTCCTTTGCTGTGCGAAAGCTTTTAAGTTTCAGTAGGTCCCATTTGTTTATTTTTGTTTTTATTTCCATTTCTCTAGGAGGTGGGTCAAAAACGATCTTGCTGTGATTTATGTCATAGAGTGTTCTGCCTATGTTTTCCTCTAAGAGGTTGATAGTGTCTGGCCTTACATTTAGGTCTTTAATCCATTTTGAGTTTATTTTTGTGAATGGTGTTAGGGAGTGTCCTAATTTCATTCTTCTACATGTAGCTGTCCAGTTTTGCCAGCACCACTTATTGAAGAGACTTTCATTTTATATTCTTGCCTCCTTTATCAAAGATAAGGTGAACATATGTGTGTGGGTTTATATCTGGGCATCCTATCCTGTTCCATTGATTTATATTTCTGTTTTTGTGCCAGTACCATACTGTCTTGATTACTGCAGCTTTGTAGTATAGTCTGAAGTCCAGGAGCCTGATTCCTCCAGCTCCATTTTTCTTTCTCAAGATTGCTTTGGTATTTGGGGTCCTTTGTGTTTCCATACAATTTGTAAAATTTTTTGTTCTACTTCTGTGAAAATGGCATTGGTAGTTTGATAGGGATTGCACTGTATCTGTAGATTTCTTTGGGTAGTATAGTCATTTTCACAATGTTGATTCTTCCAAACCAAGAGCATGGTATATCTCTCCATCTGTTGGTATCATCTTTAAGTTCTTTCATCAGTGTCTTATAGTTTTCTGCACACAGGTCTTTTGTCTCCTTAGATAGGTTTATTCCTAGGTATTTTACTCTTTTTTCTTGCAGCGATAAATGGGACTGTTTCCTTAATTACCCTTCCAGATTTTTCATCATTAATGTATAGGAATGCGAGAGATTTCTGTGCATTAATTTTGTATCCTACTTTACCAAATTCATTGATTAGCTCTAGTAGTTTTCTGATAGCATCTTTAGGATTCTCTATGTATAGTATCATGTCATATGCAAACAGTAAAAGTTTTACTACTTCTTTTCTGAATTGGATTCCTTTTATTTCTTTTTCTTCTCTGATTGCTGGGTCTAAAACTTCCAAAACTATGTTAAATAATAGTGGTGAGAATGGGCAACCTTGTCTTTTTCCTGATCTTAGTGGAAATGGTTTCAGTTTTTCACCATTGAGAACGATGTTTGCTGTGGGTTTGTCATATATTGCCTTTATTATGTTGAGGTAAGTTCCCTCTATGCCTACTTTCTGGAGGGTATTTTATCATAAATTCGTGCTGAATTTTGTCAAAAGCTTTTACTGCATTTATTGAGCTGATCATGTGGTTTTTCTCCTTCAGTTTGTTAATATGGTGTATCAGATTGATTGATTTGTGTGTACTGAAGAATCCTTGCATTCCTGGGATAAACCCCACTTGATCATGGTGTATGATCCTTTTGATGCACTGTTGGATTCTGTTTGCTAATATTTTGTTGAGTATTTTTGCATCTATGTTCATCAGTGATATTGGCCTGTAGTTTTCTTTCTTTGTGACATCTTTGTCTGGTTTTGGTATCAGGGTGATGGTGGCCTCATAGAATGAGTTTGGGAGTGTTCATCCCTCTGCTATATTTTGGAAGAGTTTGAGAAGGATAGGTGTTAGCTCTTCTCTAAATGTTTGATAGGATTCGCCTGTGAAGTCATCTGGTCCTGGACTTCTGTTTGTTGGAAGTTTTTAATCCCAGTCTCAATTTCAGTACTTGTGATTGGTCTGTTCATATTTTCTATTGCTTCCTGGTTCAGTCTTGGAAGGTTGTGCTTTTGTAAGAATTTGTTCATTTCTTCCATGTTGTCCATTTAATTGGCATATAGTTGCTTGTAATAATCTCTCATGCTCCTTTGTATTTCTCCAGTGTCAGTTGTTACTTCTTTTTCCTTTCTAATTCTATTGACTTGTTTTCTCCCTCTTTTTCTTGATGAGTCTGGCTAATGATTTATCAATTTTGTTTATCTTCTCAAAGAACCAGCTTTTAGTTTTATTGATCTTTGTTATAGTTTCCTTCATTTCTTTTTCATTTATTTCCGATCTGATATTTATGATTTCTTTCTTTCTGCTAACTTTGGAGTATTTTTGTTCTTTCTCTAATTGCTTTAGTTGTAAGGTTAGGTTGTTTATTTGAGATGTTTCTTGTTTCTTGAGGTAGGATTGTATTGCTATAAACTTCCCTCTTAGAACTGCTTTTGCTGCATCCTATAGGTTTTGGGTCATCGTGTTTTCGCTGTCATTTGTTTCTAGGTAGCTTTTGATTTCTTCAGTGATCTCTTGCTTTTAGTTGTAAGGTTAGGTTGTTTATTTGAGATGTTTCTTGTTTCTTGAGGTAGGATTGTATTGCTATAAACTTCCCTCTTAGAACTGCTTTTGCTGCATCCTATAGGTTTTGGGTCATCGTGTTTTCACTGTCATTTGTTTCTAGGTAGCTTCTGATTTCCTCAGTGATCTCTTGCTTATTAAGTTGTGTATTGTTAGCCTCCATATGTTTGTATTTTTTACAGATTTTTTTCCCTGTACTTGATATCCAATCTCATAGCATTGTGGTTAGAAAAGATACTTGATACAATTTCAATTTTCTTACATTTACCAAGGCCTGATTTGTGACCCAAGATATGATCTATCTTGGAGAATGTTCCATGAGCAGTTGAGAAGTAAGTGTATTCTGGTTTTTTTGGATGGAATGTCCTATAAATTTCAATTAAATCCATCTTGTTTAATGTATCATTTAAAGCTTGTGTTTCCTTACTTATTTTCATTTTGGATGAGCTGTCTATTGGAGAAAGTGGAGTGTTAAAGTCCCCTACTATGATTTTGTTACTGTTGATTTCCCTTTTTATGGCTGTTAGCATTTGCCTTATGTGTTGAGATGCTCCTATTTTGGGTGCATAAATATTTAAATTGTTATACCTTCTTTTGGATTGATCCTTTGATCATTATAATGTGTCCTTCTTTGTCTCTTGTAATAATCCTTATTTTAAAGTCTATTTTGTCTGATATGAGACATGCTAGTTCAGCTTTCTTTTGATTTGCATTTGCATGGAATATCTTTTTCCAACCCCTCATTTTCAGTCTGTATGTGTCCCTAGGTCTGAAGTGGGTCTCTTTTAGACAGCATATATACAGGTATTATTTTGTATCCATTCAGCCAGTCTATGTCTTTTGGTTGGAGCATTTAATCCATTTATATTTAAGGTAGTTATCAATATGTATGTTCCTATTCCCATTTTCTTAATTGTTTTGGGTTTGTTATTATAGGTCTTTTTTTTTGCTCTTGTGTTTCCTGCCTAGAGACATTCCTTTAGCATTTGTTGTAAAGCTGGTTTGGTCGTACTCAATTTTCTTAGCTTTTGCTTGTCTGTAAAAGTTTTGATTTCCCCATCAACTCTGAATGAGATCTTTGCTGGGTAGAGTAATCTTGGTTGAAGGTTTTTCCCTTTCATCACTTTAAATATTCCCTGCCACTCTCTCCTGGATTGCAGAGTTTCTGCTGAAAGATCAGCTGTTAACCTTATGGGGATTCCCTTGTGTGTTATTTGTTGTTTTTCCCTTGCTGCTTTTAATATTTTTCTTTATATGTAATTTTTTATAGTTTGATTAATATGTGTCTTGGCATGTTTCTCCTTGGATTTATCCTGTGTAGGACTCTTTGTGCTTTTTGGACTTGATTGATTATTTCCTTTTCCATATTAGGGAATTTTTCAACTATAATCTCTTCAAATATTTTCTCAGTCCCTTTCTTTTCTATTCTTATGGAACCCCTATAATTCAAATGTTGGTGCATTTAATGTTGCCCTGGAGGTCTCTGAGACAGTCCTCAATTCTTTTCATTCCTTTTTCTTTATTCTGCTCTGCAGTAGTTATTTCCACTATTTTATCTTCCAGGTCACTTATCTGTTCTTCTGCCGCAGTTACTCTGCTATTGATTCCTTCTAGAGAATTTTTAATTTCTTTTGTGCTGTTCATCATTGTCTGTTTGCTTCTGCAGTAGTTATTTCCACTATTTTATCTTCCAGGTCACTTATCTGTTCTTCTGCCTCAGTTATTCTGCTATTGATTCCTTCTAGAGAATTTTAAATTTCTTTTGTGCTGTTCATCATTATCTGTTTGCTTCTTAGTTCTCCTAGGTCCTTGTTAAACATTTCTTGTATTTACTCCACTCTATTTCCAAGATTTTTGATCATCTTTACTATCATTACTCTGAATTCTTTTTCAGGTAGACTACCTATTTCCTCTTCATTTGTTTGGTCTGCTCTGTTTTTACCTTGCTCCTTCATCTGTTGTGAGTTTCTCTGTCTTCTCATTTTGCTTGTCCTACTGTTTTGGGGATCTCCTTTTCGCAGGCTGCAGGTTAGTAGTTCCTGTTGTTTTTGTTGTCTGCCCCCTGTGGCTAAGTATGGTTTGTGGGTTGTGTCGGCTTCCTGGTGGAGGAGACTGGTGCCTGTGTTCTTGTGGATGAGGCTGGATATTGTCTTTATGGTGGGCAGGGCCATGTCTGGTGTTGTGTTTTGGGGTGTCTGTGTCATTATTATGATTTTAGGCAGCCTCTCTGCTAATGGATGGGGTTGTGTTCCTGTCTTCCTAACTGTTTGGCCTAGGGTGTCTTGCACTGTAGCTTGCTGGTCATTGAGTGGAGCTGGGTCTTAGAGTTGAGATGGAGATCTCTGGGAGAGCTTTTGCCATTTGATAGTACATGGAGCCAGGAGGGCTCTGGTGGACCATTGTCCTGAACTCAGGTCTCCCACCTCAGAGACACAGGCCTGACACCTGGCCAGAGCACCAAGACCCTGTCAGCCACAGTGCTCAGAGGGAGAAAACAAGAAAGAAAGAAAGAATAAAATAAAATAAAGTTATTGAAATAAAAAATTAAAAGTAATAAAAAAAGAAAGAAGGAAAGAAGAGAACAACCAAACCAAAAAACAAATCCACCAATGATAACAAGCGCTAAAAAGCTATACTAAAAAAAATCCCCCAAACGGACAGATAGCACCCTAGGACAAATGGTAAAACAAAGCTATACAGACAAAATCACAGGAAGTCCACCACCTCATAAGTTGTCCCTGGATCACGGGACCCTGGCACTGGTGGGGTGTACAGGGTCCCGGAAAGGGGGTGTGGAGAGTGACCTGTGCTCGCACACAGGCTTCTTGGTGGCGGCAGCAGCACCCTTAGCGTCTCAGGCCCGTGTCCGGGGTCCGCGCTATTAGCCACGGCTCGCGGCCATCTCTGGAGCTCCTTTAAGCAGTGCTCTTAATCTCCTCTCCTCGCGCACCAGGAAACAAAGAGGGAAGACAAAGTCTCTTGCCTCTCCGGCAGGTCCAGACTTTTTCCCAGACTCCCTCCTGGCTAGCCGTGGCGCACTAACCCCTGCAGGCTGTGTTCATGCCGCCAACCCCAGTCCTCTCCCTGTGCTCGGACCGAAGCCCGAGCCTCAGCTTCCAGCCCCGCCTGCCCCGGCGGGTGAGCAGACAAGCCTCTCTGGCTCGTGTGTGCCAGTCGGCACAGATCCTTCGTGTGGGAATCTCTCCGCTTTGCCCTCCGCACCCCTGTTGCTGCGCTCTCTTCCGCGGCTCTGAAGCTTCCCCCTCCGATGCAGTCTCCACCCGCGAAGGGGCTTGTAGTGCCTGGAAACCTTTCCTCCTTCGCAGCTCCCTCCCACTGGTGCAGGTTCCGTCCCTATTCTTTTGTCTCTGTTTTTCCTTTTTTCTTTTGCCCTACCCAGGTACATGGGGAGCTTCTTGCCCTTTGGGAGGTCTGGTCTTCTGCCAGCTTTCAGTAGCTGTTCTGTAGGAGTTGTTCAACATGTAGATGTATTTCTGATGTATTTGTGGGGAGGAAGGTGATCTCCACGTCTTACTCCTCTGCCATATTGAAGGTCTTCTGTAAAATATTTTTTTAATAGATCTTTACTGGAGTATAATTGCTTCGCAATACTGTGTTAGTTTCTATTGCACAACAAAGCGAATCAGCCATGTGCATACACATGTCCCCATATCCCCTCCCTCTTGAGTCTCCCTTGCATCATCCCTATCCCACCCCTTCAGGTCATTGCAAAGCACCGAACCAGTCTCCATGTACTATGCTGCTACTTCCCACCAGCTAGCTGTTTCACATTCGATAGTGTATATATGTCAATGCTACTCTCACTTCACCCCAGCTTTGCCCTTCCACCCCACTGATGAATGGATAAAGATGTGGCACGTATATACAATGGAATATTGCTCAGCCATTAAAAGAAATGAAATTGAGTTATTTGTAGTGAGCTGGATGGACCTAGAGTCTGTCATACAGAGTGAAGTAAGTCAGAAAGAGAAAAAATACCATATGCTAATGCATATATATAGAATCTAAAAAAAAATGGTACTGTAAAATATTTTTAATCAAACTCTGTAGTGCTTTTTGATATCATTGCCTTTGCTATCACTAAACCAACATTTTGAACCATCTAACAGTTTTTTTTCTTGCCACTTTATCTTGCTGTCTAGTGTGAGATATTTCAATTTCTGTATCTGTGTATGGTGCTGTCACTGGAAATTTTATTTCGAGTCCCAGCTTTAGGACATTTGGTTTTTTATTCATCCTGAGTGTGCATATATGTGAACTCTGTTGCTTTTTCAATAGCTCTTTTAAAAGGCTTGTTTAAAATGACAACTGCAGCAGAAACAGCTGGGTGTTCACCAAAGATGTATGCTTTACTTTGCACTGTTTAGAACCATCTCTAGAAAGTAGCTACCTAGCCCAAATTACATTTTCCAAGCGTCTCCCAACTAGATGGTACCATGTGACTAGTTCTTGCCCGTGAAATATTAGCAGGAGCAATGGTGTGTCACTTCTGGTATGGGAAGAGCCTTTACCACAGTCTCTTTCCTCAGTTGTGGTTTCAAGAAAGGTAAAAACGCAACTGAAATGCACGAAAAGATTTGTGCCGTGTATGGAGAAGGTGCTGTGACTGATCGAACATGTCACAAGTGGTTTGCAGAGTTTCATGTTGGAGATTTCTCGCTGGATGATGCTCCATGGTTGGGTAGACCTGTTGAAGTTGATAGCGATCAAATCAAAACAATAATTGAGAATAGTCATTGTTATACCACCTGAGAGATAGCCGACATATTCAAGATATCCAAATCAAGGGTTGAAAATCATTTGCACCAGCTTGGTTACGTGAATCACTTTGATGTTTGGGTTCCACATAAATTAAGCAAAAAAAAACCTTCTTGACCATATTTCTGCATGTGATTCTCTACTGAAATGTAATGATAAACGTTCCGTTTTTAAAACAAATTGTGACAGGCGATGCAAAGTGGATACTGTACAAAAATGTGGAACAGAAGAGATCATGGGGCAAGTGAAGTGAACCACCACCAAGCACACCAAAGGCCAGTCTTCATCCAAAAAGGTGATGTTGTATATACAATGGGATTGGAAGGGAGTCCTCTATTATGAGCTTCTTCCGGAAAACCAAATGATGAATTCCAACAAGTACTCCTTCTTGACCATATTTCTGCATGTGATTCTCTACTGAAATGTAATGATAAACGTTCCGTTTTTAAAACAAATTGTGACAGGCGATGCAAAATGGATACTGTACAAAAATGTGGAACAGAAGAGATCATGGGGCAAGTGAAGTGAACCACCACCAAGCACACCAAAGGCCAGTCTTCATCCAAAAAGGTGATGTTGTATATACGGTGGGATTGGAAGGGAGTCCTCTATTACGAGCTTCTTCCGGAAAACCAAATGATGAATTCCAACAAGTACTGCTCCCAATTAGACCAACTGAAAGTGGCACCCAACGAAAAGCTTTCAGAATTAGTCAACAGAAAACGCATAATCTTCCATCAGGATGATGCAAGACCTCATGTTTCTTTGATAACTAGGCAAAAACTGTTACAGCTTGGCTGGAAAGTTCTGATTCATCTGCCATATTCACCAGACATTGCACCTTTGGATTTCCATTTATTTCGGTCTTTACAAAATTCTCTTAATAGAAAAAATTTCCATTCCCTGGGAGACTGTAAAAGAAGGCACCTGGAACTGTTCTTTGCTCAGAAAGATAAAAAGTTTTGGGAAGATGGAATTATGCAGTTGCCTGAAAAATGGCAGAAGGTAGTGGAAAAGGGTGAATACGTTGTTCCATAAAGTTCCTGGTGAAAATGAAAAGTGTGTCTTTTATTTTTACTTAGAAAATGGAAGACACATATGGCCCACCCAGTATATAAGTTCGGATGTACAACATAGTGACTCACAATTTTTAAAGATTATACTCTATTTATAGTTATTAGAAAATATTGGCTATATTCCCTGTGCTGTACAATATATCCTTGTAGCTTATTTATTTTACACATAGTAGTTTGTACCTCTTAATTCCCTACCCCACTTTCCCCTTCCCCTTCCCTCTCTTGACTGATAACCACTCATTTTTTTCTATATCTGTGAGTCTGTTTCTTTTTTGTTATATTTGCTAGTTTGTTTTATTTTTTAGATTCCACATACAAGTGACATCTTACAGTATTTGTCTTTCTCTGTCTGATTTATTTTACTAAGCATAATACCTTCCAAGTTCATTCATGTTGTTGTAAATGGCAAAATTTTATTCTTTTTATATTTTATTCTATATATACACCACATCTTCTTTATTCACTCATCTATTGATAGACACTTAGGTTACTTCCATGTATTGGCAATTGTAAATAATGCTGCTATGAACATTGGGGTACATGTATCTTTTTCAATTAGTGTTTTTGTTTTCTTCAGATATATATACCTAGGAGCGGAATCGCTGGATCATATGATAGTTCTATTTTTAGTTTTTTGAGAAACCTCCATACTGTTTTCCACAGTGGCTGCACCAATTTACATTCCCACCAGCTGTGTCTGAGAGTTTTCTTTTCTCCACATCCTTGCAAAAATTTGTAATCTATAGTCTTTTTGATGATAGTCATTCTGACAGGTGTGAAGTGACATCTCGTTGTGGTTTTGATTTGCATTTGTCTGATGACTAGCAATGTTGAGCATCTTTTCATGTGCCTGTTGGCCATCTGTATGCCTTCTTTGAAAAATGTATATTCAGTTCTTCTGTCCACTTTTTAACTGGGTTTTTTTTTTTGATATTGAGTTGAATGAGCTGTTTATATATTTTGGTTACTACCTCCTTATCAATCATTTCATTTGCAAATATTTTTTCCTGCTTAATAGGTTGTATTTTCATTTTGTTGATGGTTTCCTTTGCTGTGCAAATGCTTTTAGGTTTAATTAGGTCCCATTTGTTTATATTTGCTTTTATTTCCTTTGCCTTAGGAGACAGATTTTTAAAATATAAAACTGTGATTTATGTCAAAGAGTGTTTTGCCTATGTTTTCTTTTAACAGTTTTATAGTTTCCGGTCTTACATTTAGGACTTTAATCAATTTTGAGTTTATTTTTGTATATGGTGTGAGAAAATGTTCTAATTTCATTGTTTGACATGTAGCTGTCCAATGCTTCCCCCCAATTTTTTTTTTTTTTTTTTTTTTTAAACACAGATTCTACCAGATGGCCATTATAAGCACTCAAGTATAGAAGGTTGTTTCAGGCTAGTATGCTTTCTCCAAATAATACTTTCACTGTTCAAAATAATGTAAATGTCAGTGTATTCTGTAATGTAATAGATTTTGTTAAAACTCAAATATAAGGTGACTCCTTTTCTGGGGAATAATTTTAGGGAAAAAAATTCACTCTATATTTCAGTGGATATGGCTGATTACTTTCACAGATTTTTTTGGTACCAAGTTCTGGGAACTAAAAATGCAATGTCAGGGAGAATTGTATCAAAGTCTGGGTGAAATTAAATCATTTCTCTTTCTTGATGAAATTCTGTGCTTTATAGTGAAAGAACCTAAACTTTGAATTTGGATAGACTGTGGTTGAATATTGGGTCCATCTTTAGAAAACGTATCCAGCTTCTCTTAGCCTGAGTTTTTACCTAAAAGTGGATGACCTAACCTCAGGGAAATGCTTTGAATATTAAAGGAGGTACTGTGCATATAGTGCTTAGCTGACCTTCAATTTCACAAAACAGACAAAATAGACCCATTCTCTTATTCTCCACCTGAACTAGGTAACTTACCTTGCTATAGATGATGCGGTAGTTAAGCAGATATAATCAAAAAAAATTTTTTTAATCTGCCCATCAAAAGACGACATTAATGAAATTATACGATGAGCTACAAAATAAAAGAAAATATTTTCAATAAAGAAAGGAGCCACAGACTGAGAGAAAATATTCACAATTCATATATCTGACAAAAATATTTTGTATCCAGAATATAAAAATAACTCCTACAATGAATGATAATAGGAAAAAGAAAACAATGAGAAATAGGCAAAGACTTGAATAGACGCTTCACAAAATAAATTATACAAATGGTCAATAAACACACGGAAACGTTCTCAGTGAGATGTCACTAAACACCCACAAGAGGGAGTAAAATTAAAAAGACAAATCACCAAGTGTTGTTGAGACTATGGTACAAATGAAAGTCATCCCTGGCTGGTGAGAATGTAGAATGGTATGTGTTTTGAAAAAGTTAGCAGTAAAAAGGAGTAGACTACGGATACATGCAATGGCATAAAGAAATCCCACAAACATTCCGTTGTGCCCCAAAAATCATACACCAGGGAGTTCAAATGTGTGATTTAATTTATATGAAGCTCTTGAGCAGACAAAACTCACTTATTGGAACAGAAGTTCCTCTGGTGGGAGGGAGTGAGTGGAAAAGGGCCAAGGAAACAGTTTTAGGTAAATGTTCCATTCATTGATGGGTGTGTTGGTTATATGAGAACAAAAAATTCCTCAGAACTCACCAAACTGCAATCTTTTACCTGTGTTTTTAAGTATCTGGAAATATTCCTCAAAAAGTGAGTGTATTGAGGGGACTTCCCTGGTGGTGCAGTGGTTGAGAGTCTGCCTGCCGATGCAGGGGACACGGGTTCATGCCCCAGTCCGGGAAGATCCCACATGCCGCGGAGTGGCTGGGCCCGTGAGCCATGGCCGCTGAGCCTGTGCATCCGGAGCCTGTGCTCCGCAACGGGAGAGGCCACAGCGGTGAAAGGCCCGTGTACGGCAAAAAAAAAAAAAAAAAAAAAAGTGTATTGATAAAAGAAAAATAAATTAGTTGAGTTCTGTCTGCTCTCCATCAGCATTAATTTAACAAATAGTGGAGATACTTACAATCTTGTACAGAATATCATTTCAAGTTTGATTCACTTATGGCATTCTAAATTTGTTCTTTTCCTCCTAAATGCATTTTACTGCCATTCTTTCACTGCATTGCTACCTTCATTTATGATTAGATTAATTGATTCCCAATAAAATCTACAACTGCTTCTTTTTGCTTTAAACCACATTAATTTTCATTATTTAAAATACCATAATGTTATAATACAATACATAATAAATATATATTTAATGTTTTCATTATCTTTTAAAATTTCTCTTTTTTGAAATGAAGTATTTCCTAAATTGTATGAAAATATGCAAGACATTTTACAGTTGTCTCCAAATCATTATCCAATATGCAATCATATGTAGTTTACAGATCTGATATTAAAAGAAGGAAAGTAGCAGAAATGAGTAGATTAGTTAAGAACAATAACCTTCAAATCTATACTCCCCAGAGATGATGAAGATGACTGGGAAAGGATCCCTACTTTTAACCACTTTGAGTAACTTTATGCTGTTTATTTCATATTCCTAAGAGAAGACCTAAATTTCATTTTTTGAAACCCAGATTTCTGGTTTATTTGATGGCTATTGCAAACATATTACAAATTAAGAACTAGGTATACCCTCATACAAGATTTTACCTCATGGACTTTTGAATGGTATCTTGGTGCCTCTAAGCACAGGCTTGTCTGTCAACCAGGCATCATGCATAGAAGACACACCCAGTCAACATGTAGTGAATGAAGAAAAGAGGAAATATTTTTTCCAGTTCCTTGTAACCCTAACCCTCTTAGTACCCATACTCTTCTTGGGCCAGCATTACTCGTGGTGAAGTGATACACTTTCTTAAACCATCATTTAGAAATGACACAATGCAGGGGAAACATAGCTCAGTTATTCTGTCTCTGTCTTAGCTGGTCTTCTGCACTGCTCACTTGCTGAGAATGAGAGAAAATAATAATTTTTAGTCTAAATAGGTTTAAAATGACCTGGTGCAACAATTTAGAAAGTATCTTTAGGAAAGAGATTCAAAACACTTAATGATTAGCATAGCACAGACAGCAGCTAGTCAGAGGGACCCCTTGAAGCAATGGAAGAGATGCTAGTAGTCTTCAAGAGTCAGTGCAACCGAAAGAAGGGAGGGGCCAGCTGGACACCTGACCTCTCTTTAGATGGTTTGCAGTGTCTTCAGGTAAGAGTATTTAGGCTGTCAGATTTCTATCACCATCCTTCTGCTCTCCAGGAGGGCATTTTATGCAAGGATTTTGTGGAGAGGGCTGTGGAAGTGAATGGATAACACTGACCACTTGCTTCACCTTGAGGATAAAAGTCCATTCCCTGGGTTTTCTGCTGGTGTCTTTGAGTTGGGCTGATTTTTCTTGGATTCTTCAGTAACTAACAGTCTTCTGCTGGCTCAGCACCACGTCGGCTTTCATGGTGTGGGAATCTTCTCAGAGGTCCTGGCCCAGGTCCAGGTGATAGAGCAGACACCTACAACAGCTCACTCCGGCAAGGTCTTCAGTCACACTTGCACACAGTTTTGGTTTTATCCACATTTTATGGCAACAAAGGACGACTTGGTTTCCCTTTGCATAAACAAAAGTTGTCGGCAGGGTCCTCTGATGGGTGGTACACATTAGGTTGGGGAGCAACAGCTTTCAACATACGTATGCTGGGAGCAAACAAAATGGGTCAAAGCAAAAGCCTGCTGCCTTTGAAGTTCCTCCAATTTATCTGAATGGTTCTAAAGCCACCCTTTACTCTCAAGGCGGGGAAAGTGGAATAAAGAGAAAATGACAACCTGTGTGCCTTCCTCTCTCTGCCTTCCAGCTTCTGTTTCCCTTCCTTTTCCTCACTTTCCTAGAAGAAATGTGACTTGTTTATCTTTTGCTTCCATTTTGTAACGTCCCTCTTATTTCTAATTTCAACTTCAGGATTGATCAATCATAAAAGAAACTCAACTATTGCGCCTGCCCAGCCTTTATATATTAAATGGCAACCCATGGAACTCATAAAATACTTCTTTAACAAAATCCATCCCCTAATCCTATTATCTTATTTACTCTACTATACTGTGTCTTACGATAGATCAGTACTTCTCACTTTTTTTTTTTTCATTATTCTTCCCTAAAGACCCATTTTGGACATTCTTTCCCCCTAATCTGGGTTTCTCTCTAGGGCTAATCACTTCATTTCTATTCTAAATTCCATCCTTCTTGCCACTCACAGACACGGCGCTTTCTTTTCTCTTCTCCCTTCTTTACATCATTCATTTTCCGTTTACCAGAACATTCAAACCAACATAAAAAAATGAGGTGAATTTCCTGTCTTTAGAAATCCTTTTTTTTTTTAACCCCAATTTCCCCCTGCAAATGCCCCATTCCTTAGTTTGCTACAATTTGCAGGAAAATTTCTCGAAAGAGTTCTTTATTCGGTTTCCAATTCCTCTCTCCTCCATTCTCTCCTAAATCAAATTAGGTTTTGGCTGGGCTTCCCTGGTGGCGCAGTGGTTGAGAGTCCGCCTGCCGATGCAGGGGATACGGGTTTGTGCCCTGGTCCGGGAAGATCCCACATGCCGCGGAGCGGCTGGGTCCGTGAGCCAGGACAGCTGAGCCTGTGCTCTGCAATGGGAGAGGCCACAACAGTGAGAGGCCCGCGTACCGCAAAAAAAAAAAAAAAAAAAATTAGGCTTTGGCTAAATCTTCACTGAAAATTCTTTTCTTTCACTGAACAGTCTCTTTCCAAGGTCTCCAGTTATTTTCTTATCGCTAAATTCAATTGTCAGTGATCACTTCCTGACTTACCTGACTTATCAACAGCATTCGGCATAATCAATCACTCCTCTTCCTTCATTTTTTTTTTTTCTTTTCATTTGGTTTCATAATACCACATTCTCTTGGTTTTCCTTCCACATCACTGGTTGCTCTTTCACAGATCTTTTTGTTGTATGTTCCCTTTCTTCCTGACCTCTTAATACTGAAGTGCCTCAGGGCTCAATCTTTGATTTTTTTTTTTGTACTCATCCTTTTGGAAGTCTCATCCCACCTCATTGCTTAAATGCTGTCTATATGATGGTAACTTCTAAATTACATTTTAAGCCTAGACTTCTGTAATTAACTCAATAACTGTATAACCAAACTTAATGTCTAAGAGTAGTGTTTCCATTAGGTGAAATCCAGAACCTCTATTCAGCATCTTACGTGAGGGCAACTGTGCCCTGCCAGTTGCTCAAGCCAAAAAGTTGGCATCAGCCCATGACTCCTCTTTTCTCTTATATACAACATCCTACCCGCTTGAAATTTCTCTTGGCATTATCTCCAACATATATACAGAATCCAGCCACTTCTCAGCATTCTCATTGCTACAACCTTCATTGGAGCCACCATTATTTTATCTTGAATTATTGCAATAATCTCCCTTTTCCTAAGCTTTCTTGGACAATACAGCCTATTCTCAGTACACAAGACAGAATGGCTATTTAAAATGTAAGTCATGCTACACCTTTGCTCAATATCCTACAAAAGGTCCACTTTTCAGAGCAAAAACTAAAATTCTTAGAGTGAACTACAAGCCCCTCAGCAACCTGGCCTCTCTCCTCACTCAGTCTGTTCTAGACACAGTGGCCTCCTTGGACACCCCTTCAATAAGCCAAACACACTCTTGCCTTATTACTTTGCCTTTAGCTATTTCCTCTGCCTACAATTCTCTTCTCCCAAATGTCCACATGAATCATTCCCTCTCTTTCAAATCCTTGTTTCCAAAGTCACCTACTGAATGAGGCTGTCCCTCACCACCCAACTTAAATCACAACCTGCTCACCCCTCAGTGCTCTACTTGTAATGTCTCCTTTCCCTATTCTTTATTTTTCCATTGCATTTTTAAACTTCTAACATGCTATGGCAGAGACTGTTCATCAAATATCTATGAGCTACTCTAGAATTCCCAGCTTCCATTGCAGTTAGCCTGGGAACATATGATTGATTTTGGCCAATCCAGTATAAGCAGAAGTAATATATGCCATTTCTTAGTCAAGGCAGCTGTGTTCTCTTTATTTTTCTCTTCTTTTGCCTCTTGGTACAGTTTTTCGATGTCATGTTTCCAGATGGGATACTCATAGGGTGGATGACGGCCCCAGCACAAAATAGACTGCAATAGGAGAGAAAATAAACCTTTTTGGTTAAACCATTGAGATTTGGGGGTATTTGTTTTGCAAAAGCTAATATGAATTACTCATACTAATACAATTCTATAACATTTATCATTTATTTTTCATGGTCTTTCCTTCTCTTTTGTTCACTGATTTATCCCAGGTACCTAGCACAGTACCTGACAAATAGTAGATACTCAATATGTATTTGTAGAATGAATGGAAGAGCTAGAAAAATGTGATTTTTGCATTTTTCTTCCCAGTTCTGAATAAGCTGTATCATTTTTCCTCCTGGCTGATAGTTTTATTTCATGTAGGCATTTGATTAAGTGGGGTCTTCTGGAGGTGATTAGGATATTTGAAACGGGAGGTACGGGATGAGGGGATGCACAGGTAATTTTAGCTCTCTTCATCTCATCTCACCGTGAAATGTAAGAAAGTATCATCTCACTATAGCCAGAGTGGTTTAGAATGGGCCACAGACCTTGCATTTGTGAACTAACCACAGGTAAACATCCAAGAGAATTTTGTGATCCAAATTAGATGATCTCTTGCAGCAAACCCCAATTCCCAAGTTGCAGCATTGTACACGTAGGTGAAATCCAAGTATATGTATGAAATTCTATTAAAACAGCAGTACCAGCTTTTATTGGAAGGTTTGCCTTGCAATCACTGGCAGTGTTGGCTCCTTGCAGGGGGCACTACCTGCTGCATCAGTTTCACTTCCAGCCAAGGCTCAGCTGCACCTTCCACACTTTGGAGTCTGTCAGCCTTCAGTGGGGGGAGGTTGACCTGAATTCGAGACTGTTCCCAAATGTAGGCTCTAGGGAACTCTTTAACTCTAGTGACTGAGGTCTTTGTAATGCCATTATACAACACAACATCCCAGTCCTTCTGTTTCCTTAACGGTATGGACTTAACAGCAAAAGCACATGCACTCTCCTGGATATTATTATAGTGTTAACGTCACCAGATGAGGCCCAAGATGGAGTCACTCATGCTAAGCCCCAGGTCAGCAAAGCAAAACTTAACCGAGTTTCTGTGCTCAGCTCACCCAGAGAAGGCAGGCCCAGGCCACCCTGTCAGCACTTGCCTGCTCAGCTCAGGGTACCTGACGCTCCAAGCCTTCCCTCTGCTCATGTAACGGGAGCAGCCCTGCTTCAACCACCGGCACATGCCCAGTGTAACTTCCTTGTCCCTGCTCCCTTTGGTCTGTAAACATCTCTCCTTGTACAGCTCTTCGGAGCTCCTTTCTCTCTGCTAGATTGGAAGCTGCCTGATTCATGAATCACTGAATAAAGGCAGTAAGATCTTTAACTTTTTCTCGGTTAAATTTTATTCCCTAACAGTAGTAGTTACCTTTTTTCTATATTTATATAATACATTACAAAACACTTTCACTTAATTACTTTTTATCCTTGAACCAGGATCTAGCACAGTCCTTGCAACAGAGTGAGCACATAATAATGGTTGTTGAAGAAATGAATAAACAAAAACCTTTTCAAGATAGACCGTAAACGTAAACTACAAGGGAAAAAAGGCAAATTTTGCCTTCAGATCTTCCGTCTCATCTAGAATCATTCTTGGCATTTTCTTAACAGAATATCATATACACCCCACCCCACCCCTACAATCTTATTTATTTATTTTTACTTATAAATAGGACATATTTAATATCTTTAATACGCGCGACCCCTAAACAAACTATTAGGATGGATTATGGGCATGCAAAGTGGGTCAGGCAGAACTTAAATTCATTTTTGCTAATATTATTGCTGCTGTTTTCTCTATTAGAAGATATAAGTCATTTTGGAGTAGAGTTTCTTTGTTCTGGGAAAAATCCCTTGAATTGCCCCTCTTAGTTATGTAGATGTTAGAAAAGAACAGCTAATTGTTCTAAGGGAGCAAGAGCTATTACCTCTTCTCTGTTTTGACTTGAAATGTACCGCCCTTCCAATAGTTTTCTGTATTTAAAGCTTCTCCTTTGGGACAAAGTGAGCCAATTTGCTTTAAAAGGAAGAGAACCTCCAGTCTTCCTTTTTTGAGATTCGCTGCATCTAACTATTGGTGAATGGCTATTTTGGCCTGAGGCTGATTCAGAGGAAAGTATACCAGGACGCTCCAGAGGGTCCTCACTGTGAAGGCACAGCCGCCTTCTGCCCTGGTTACCTTGGCTCAGCACGGGGGCCCTATAGTCAGGAAGGAGGGCAGGAAGCCCCTCCAGACCCAGCCTCCTGGCGTGGAGGGAGGACTTTGGAAACTAAGTGAATTTAAACTAAACTGGTATAACCTTGGGAATGATGGAGGTGTAATATACCAACAGGCCCAGCAGTCTAACACACAGGCATTTGAAGCTCTGGTCCTTCTTACTCCATGAGGCTAACATCAGATCTGGCTAGAGCCTCGGCTGAGTCTGCAGAGAAAATATTACACATTTGAGTGGAGGGAACTGATGGATTACAACTCATATTTTATGGCAAGACAAGAAAATTTGAAGGTAAAATTTTTCTTTGTCCCTTTGGGCCTCCTCCCTCCCCTTTAGTGTGCATGTGCGTCTGCTCTTGAAACTGTACAACTCAGACTGGGTCGTGAATCCACTGTCTTTTAATTGAGATCACACACCTGGTCTCAGGACTTTAATGAAGCTCAGTTTCTTTATGTCTCATCACAGAAAGAATTCAGTGACAAAGTGTTAGGTTAGAAGTGGATTTATTTAGAGAGATACACGCTCCATAGACAGAATGCAGTCTGTCCCAAAAGGCAAGAATGGCCTTGGGAGAAACACGCTCTATAGACAGAGTGTGGGACATCTCAGAAGGCAAGAGGTCCTGAAATTTGGGGTGGTTAGTTTTTTGGGGGCTGGGTAATTTCATGGGCTAATGGGTGGGAGGGTTATTCCAACTATTTGGGGGAAGGGGTGGAGATTTCCAGGATGTGGGCCACTGTCCACTTTTTGACCTTTTACGGTTGGCCTTGGAACTGTCATGGCACCTGTAGGTGTGTCATTTAGTTGCTAATGTTTTACATTGAGCGTATAATGAGGCTCAAGGTCCCCTGAAAGTAGAACCTAGTTGGTTCTAACCACTGTCATATCCTCAAGGGCTATATCATTCTTTTAGAGGTTGTGCCCTGCCCCCTTCCCTCTTGTTTCACTTTAATCAGACCTCCTTAGGAGATAACCTTCCTTCTTAATCTTGTAAGGGGCCACGATGACCCATGACCCACTACTTGCTTTGTACATATAGATCTGGATTGTGTAAACTGTCAATAATATGTCAAAACTTATATATCTGTGCTTTGACCTCTCACGGGCAGAACAGTCCTCAGAGCTTTCTGAAAGACTGCCGCCTGGGTTATAATCCTCAGGTTGGCTCAAATAAAATTTTCCTTTTCTTTCTTTGATTGACTGTTGATTAACTTTTTTGTCAAGAGAACCTACCTAGCACACTGCTTTTCAGTGTCCAGGTTAGGAAAGTGGGATTTCACTCATAGGCCCTGCCTCTGGGGAAGTCTCTGTGCCTCCTGGCTAATAAATGCTCTGTGTAGAAGAATTTATTGGAGACTGGTTCTGTCTTAGACCACCCAGTGTGAGGAGATGTGCAGGTGTCTCCTCTCTCCCTCTAGTTGGTGGCAGTGACCCTATTTAACAAAGTAATCTGCCAGTTGTTGGACGAGCAGACTGGCTCAGGTCAGTTTGCAAGAAAGATATTTAAAAAATTAATACTCACAATTTTACTAAATAGTAAAGGAAGGAAAATAAGAGTTTTTGTGCAATCTAACTTGGTGTGTGACTCGGGAAAGTTTTCCTGAGGAAGTGAGATTATGGAATTAGTTTGGTAAAGAGATCTGGAAATAGCACTCCATGCTGAACATCCTGAGGGTTTCAGGAAAGTCACAGATTTCTGGAATATGGCAAGAAAGGCTGTGAGGTAGGGCTGGAAAGCCATGGTAAGGATTTCTGGCTTTATTCAAAGAGAAATGGAAAACCAGGGAAGAAGTGACCCTGGTTAATTTAAATTTTAAAGAAATATTATTTTTCATTAAAAATATAATTTAGTTAACAGATAATAGTTTTATATGTGTTAGGTTTAAATGAATTACTAAATTATATATATATATATATATATATATAAATGATTTAGGGGATAGTGGGGCAAAGACTTGTGTGTGTGGGGAAGGTTACTACTAAAATCCAGGCAGCGATCCATGGTAGCTTGAACCAAAAAGGAGGCTATAGGTAGAGAGAAATGAATGGCTTAGAGTAAAATTCTAGAAAGAAAAATGCCTGGAGATTAGTGATTTGATGGAGGTTAGGGAGGGATTGTTTTTTAAAGAATGGCCCCAAAGTATATTTCTTTGGTCCTACCTACATGGAGATTGAATATTAAAACTGAAAAAGACATCAGGAAATATCTGGTGTAAATTTCTCTCTAACTATATGTGGAGAAGTTGATACAGCCCAGGGTGGTAAAGGGAACTGTCCCTCTCTGTGTAGCTGGTTAGTTAATGACAGAATTTAGACCTGAACCATAGTCACCTGCTTTTTGCATTGTTTCCTTAACTCAATGGAGTAGCCCTTTCCCTTTCTTATACACTAATATTCACTTGTGGAAACTAAATAATTTTCTAAACATACATGCAAAAGCTCACTGAGGTATATTTTCAGCAATATAATCCTAACATGTTTTTCCTTCTTTGTTTCTTCTAAAAAGGTTAGATATTTACCTAAATGATGATTCAGATGGCCACAAAGCCATAGTTTACAGTTATCCATACTAATGACGTATGTGCATGAAACGCCACACTTAAAAGGCAGCTCTCAACTTATTGGGCATAGCTTAGATCTAGTATCTGAAATCTAAAAAAGTCATACTGTTTGATCATGTAATTTGACAAAGATATCACATAAATTTTTAGTTGGATGTGATCTTGCTTAACCAGAGTATAGTCTAATGGATCCTGTTTTCCACCTTTTGGAAATAAGCTACAGTGTTGCAGAAACTCAGATGTCATTACCACTAAGACTTTAGTATTTTTACCCTGCTATACTGAATAAATGCCAAGAACATTAGAATTCTTTTTTGGGCAATTCAGTCTCAATGCAATCTACTACAAGTTTAATCAAGGGAAACCAAGGGAAAAATGAAATAGATGTTGCTATTCAAATGGCAGCATTTAGATAAAGGACTGCATAATCATGGACATTCAATTTTACTGAAATTTAAATGACTTTATTACTCATTGGATGTAAGGTCTGTTAATTAAGGCATGAGTGCCTTGTAAATCCTGGATGAGTGCGTGTCTGCCACATCCAGTTTTGGCTGACAACAGTCCTTTGCACAAATAGAAGAATAAATCTAAACCAGTTAAGTTGCTGTATGTGTAATTATGAATATTGTAAAGGAAATGAGGTGACTATGGATTGTGCATTTTAACATGTGTTAGAAAGGAACTGTGTTGCATTAATTTTTGATAACTCTTTGCGGATTATCACACTCCACTGGATGATGTGCTACTAACTAATCATCTTTTGGACAGGTTAGTATAGTCCCCTGTAAAGAGGTATTATATAAAATCTATGTAAATCTGGTCTCTGTTCACAATCCATGATGATGATTTTAGGGAGTATATTCTTCAGTGTGGTATGTGAGAGGGGCTTTTGGGATACTAAAATTATCAAGATGCAATCTTTGTATCAGAGAACTCATAATCTTGTGCGAGATAGACACAGAAACAAATTATCATAACTTCTGTTATAATCAAAAAGTACAGATAACACGAAGGGAGTAGCAGTTCATGCTAATGTTGGTGGGAGGGGTTATTGGGATTCCTGAGCTGAGTCTTCCGAGATAGAAGGCATCTCTTAGATGGTGAAGAACACCTAAATCTCTACAACTTTCTTGAATTACCTTTTAAGAAAAGCAAGAGTATTTCTTGAGAGGAAATCCAAGTTATCTAGATAACTTAGATGCTGCTAAGAAAAATTACCTAGAATTTGGAAATAAGGCAAAAGAATAACTGCTTGTTTTCTTCATGATCTAACAGAACACTGTCTTATTTAATTCTTTTGCGGATGTACCTTTGTCTTGAGTTACTATTTATTAGAGTCAAGTTTGTATGAAATTACATGTTGTTAACATGTAGACTTTATCCTGTAGAGATGCAAAAAATTTTCTGTTCCATGGAAAGATGACCCTGAGATGTATGGCTTTATTACTCAGCAGGACATTAAACAGTTTTGCCTGTAACCTAGCAAATGTATTCTAGCATTCTTTCTCTTTTGCCTATGTATACTCCGTCTTTCAAATTCTGCTCTGAACTAGCTTTACCATCCTGCTGGTTTTCTGATTAATGAGTTAAATATATCCTTGACATATCTTTATTCTATATTTGAGGGATAGTCATATTTTAACTTATTAGAAATTATAGTTTGATAAAGCATCCACTGAAGTTCATAAGTTTTAAGCCATTTCCCCATCCCATATAGGAGTTGGTCCCATCCCACCAAATAGAAAGGAGGATGGCACTTCTGCTCTTTGCTTCCTGTTCACTCTCTTTACTCTCTTAGATCTCTGGAGAAGCCTCAAAAAATGATCTGCCCTTTGCTAGACTTTAAAAGACCCTTCCATTTATAGAACGGTCCCAGAAAAAGAGGCGCTGCAGGTCTTGGCACTGTATTAGTCATTGATGGAGGTGAGAAGGGAACAAGTATGTTTTAGAACTTCCCTTCTTCTGTTGGAGTGTCCTCGGCAAAACATGCCCCATTTGTTAGCTCTGGAAATCAGAATGGAGAACTACTTCAAAGATTCATCTTTGTTGCTTAATCGCTATCTTCCAATGAAATAGCAGAATCTGAGGCAAAAATAAGCACTTTTTCACTTGCTTTGAAATTACCTTTTTGGAATAAAATTACAATCCATTTTTTAGGAGAAAATAGATGGTACTAGAAAGCCTTTTATCAACTGATATAAAGAAAAATGGCATTCCATCCCTCTTTTCTGAGACATGGAAAATTCCCAGCACTTCTGTTTGTTGCTGCTTTTTGTTCCCTATAAAACAAACAAAAGATGCATTGATTGAATGTTTACCCTGGGCCTGCATCGTATTAAGCATTGCATTATGTATACGTATATATGTGCATTATATATATATGTGCATTGTATATATATACAATACATACACACCACAGAGTTCATTGTATCCTCAAACATAGTTTACCTGGGCTCTACCATTTTTGAAATTGATATACTACCTGTCTTGAAATTTAGGGTGATGTATTTCTTCTTGAATTAGTTTTTTTTTTTTTTTTTTTGCAGTACGCGGGCCATTCACTGTTGTGGCCTCTTTCATTGCGGAGCACAGGCTCCGGTCGCGCAGGCTTAGCGGCCATGGCTCACGGGCCCAGCCGCTCCGCAGCATGTGGGATCTTCCCGGACCGGGCCACGAACCCGTGTCCCCTGCATCGGCAGGCGGACTCTCAACCACTGCGCCACCAGGGAAGCCCTTGAACTAGTTTTTTAGGAAAGACTCCTTAGTGATCTTATCCAAGGCTGAGCCATGTTCGCAGTCAAGACATTTTATACCTTCTGCTGTGGCCTCAGGTGTGAGAGAGCCTATCTGAGGTCTAGATATAAGCATGGTTCTTCCTCATTTGTAAAAAATCCTGAACAAGGAAAATTTAATACTTTAATGGGAAAACATGCAAAAATATTTATTACATGATGAGTGTACATTTAAATTCTCCCCACTACTGCTTTCTCTTTTTATTCCACAGATCTCATTTTCTATTCAAAGCAACAATTTGCTCAGGGCACATTCTATTAGCATTTGGGATGATAACGTACAGTATGCAAATTGGATATGAGAGCCTCTGCTGTAAAAAAAAAAAAAAAAAGGAAGTCAATCTAATTTGGGAATCTGGTGTCTTTTTGCAGTTACTTACCCATGTCACTGCTGCCCAACATGCATCCTTGGGCCAGATGCACGACGCCCTGCAGAGTATCGTAATGCTCAGTTGTTAATTTTATAGTCCAGTGTAGCACCAAGGAATGGCTGAAGCTGCCCACAGCAGAAGACAGCCAGCTGTGAAGCAGTTAAATGTTTGACTTCCTCTGTGACTGGTAAGAGAAGTTTTTCTAAGCAAACTACATTGACTTTAGAACTTGAATATTTATGCTACTGAGGAAATCAGCCATAAATTTGCATTTTTAACAGCTAGACTATAGTAGGGATGGAAAGAAAGAATAATAATTTTTAAAAAGGCATTGGGCAATAAAATCAATCCAGATTTTATAGTCTGGCCCAACTTTAATAGATAATTATTGAAAATAGAAGTCCTTTTGCTCCTAATTAAACCAAGAGTTGTTCTTTTTTTTTTTTTTTTTTTCGGTATGTGGGCCTCTCACTGTTGTGGCCTCTCCCGTTGCGGAGCAACAGGCTCCGGACGCACAGGCTCAGCAGCCATGTCTCACGGGCCTAGCTGCTCCGCGGCATGTGGGATCTTCCCGGACCGGGGCACGAACCTGTGTCCCCTGCATCGGCAGGCGGACTCTCAACCACTGCGCCACCAGGGAAGCCCCCTAAGAGTTGTTCTTAATACAAGTTTTTCTTAAACCCATCTTTAATCAAATTTGTTCAGGGATTAACACTCTATTATTATAACAATATTTATCTGTCAGGGAATGCGCTATTCCACATAAGTGAATTTCACAGATAACCGAAGCATACAACTTAAAGTACAAAACTTAAAAAAGAAAACATTTTGGTGAAAACACTCCTAAAACGTGTTATGTAATACCTGCTATCTTAAATAGCATATATCAAATAATTACCACTTTTTCTTAATGAAGTCAGTATTTCCCTAGAACTACCAGATGGGATCTGGAGCTGGGCAGGGAATAAAAATAAAGTTACAGTAATGGCAATAAATATCTTTCTTTGACTCTAAACCCCATTTGTTACTGCAGGATTTTTCTTCCCTAATGATTTGTACAAGTACTAAAGGGGAAAAGGACAATTCTTTTCAAATACACCATGAGGTCTTTTTCTGCTCCTGAACTCTTGGCAGATGAAGGCTCCTCCACTCTGCCACCTGCTGGTCCTGCTGTCACAGGTGTCTTTGTCTGTCACCCAGGGCTTGTCATCTGTACTCTCAGACTGTCCTGCCGCAGTGAGTTAAGACGTCACTAAAGTGACTGCTGCCTGTTGATGCCTCGTGGTCGGCCCCTGCTTCTGCCACTGATGATGAAATGAAGCCCTTGATACCTGTGGCCCCCAGATGACCAGCCGCCTCTGGTACCACTTCCTGTGATGCCTGCACACTCTTTCTGTGGCAGGGTCACATCTCTGAAGCTGCTCCTTAGAAGTGGGAAGGACGTTTCCCCTCACTTTTGAATTATTTTGCTCCTAAGAACTCACAGAAGTTTTATGTGGAAACAGGTCTCTCAGTTCTTACTTGTAGCCTCATGGTTCCCTAAGAATAGACAAGTTCGTGGGAACTCAGCTAAAGGATAAAATGAGTAACAGACACTGTGGGGTCCCAAACAATCTTTTCTCTAGGGTGCTCCAAGGTTGTTCTCTGAAATAGATAATCTGTGGCTACCTCACTGGTTCTCCTGAAATGCCCACACTTGGCTGAGTCTCAGTGGGAACAGAACTTAAAGACTCAAGGCACTTCAGAAACACCTGAGAGTTGCTATTATTATGACAAATTAGCTCTTTACTGGGTAGCTAAGTAGTGGTTAGCCGTCTACTTCCTTCTTAGCAGGCTGTCAACTCTAAGTGTAGTCGTCCCTTTCAGCTCTCCCACCTCTAATTGCCTGTTTTCTATTTATTATGATTTAACAACACAGCTAACCAAGGTTGGTGGTACTTTATATGAAATGCAGATCTGTAAAATGTGGTGAAAGATCTTACTGCAATAGTTTTCAACATTTTTGAAATCATACAATTTTTAGCAGCATGTGCGAAATGATCAAACGTCTTCCCAAACAGTTTTAAAGATTAGGTTTAATGACAATACAAATAGTCCTTCAGTCTGACGTCTTACAAAGTACCAACAGTTCTCTCTGTTTTCTTGGACCCATTTAAACACATTGTCACTCTATTATTTTCTTTAGAACCATTCACTTCCCTTACCCTGCTCTCCTAAACTTTTTCATACTCTGGTAAACATAAGACCTTTCTTTGAAATGTGTAGTTGTATATAGCTCAGCTACATGGCATGGGACCCACTCATCTCAACCTTCGGGATGAAAGGCATCTCTGAAGCTGTACGATTACAACCCAGGAGAACCAAGATTTGGTTGCCTACCTTGAAGAGAGCCATGCCTGTGTGTCATGGCGTGCTTAACGAGGATGGCACTGCTGCTTACCAGGCTGTCTCCCAGCTCACTGGTCATGGCCATCAGGGTTGTACATCTGTCTCCATGGTCCCTATTCCTCAGTAGAAACATCTACATGTGTTCACAATCTAGGCATGCTGAAATGTTGCCTGACGTCATGCTTCTGGACAAATACTACGTCTCTACACTACATGATATCTAATAGCTCTTTCAAACCAAATAGTTTATGTTACAGAGTCAGAGACTGGCATCTCCTGTTAGGATTTTGGGACAGTTATTGATCCACTAATGTCATTTCTAGGCCATGCATGTGTGATAAACTTACTCCCTCACCTTCCTTCCTATCTCTCTTTGACCTTTCCTCTCTCTACTTTCTCTGTTTATTCCCTTAGTAATAATTAATAATAGTGATCGTATCAGAGTCAAGAGAAGGAAAACCTGATATCTTTCTTTTCAAACCATCTTTATAGAGATCAGTCTTTCATACACCAAGCTTCATATAGATCTTGGAAAAACAGAAAATATGAGGAAAGTCTGAAACTTTTACAAAACCATATCCCCTCTGAATTCCCAAATATTCCAAAAAGGAACAGAAGATATATAATTTCTATGTGTCTCTCAGTATTTTCCACCACAATGGGGAGGGTTGGATGAATGACTTGCTGGATGGATATGGATGCTATGTTAGTGTCCTTGGGTTCTCTAACAAATGGCCACAAAGTATTGCGTTAAAACAACAGAAATTTATTCTCTCATAGTTCTGTGGACTAGACTGAAATCAAGATGTCAGCAGGGCCTTGCTCCCTCTGAAGGCTCTGGTGAAGAATCCTTCCTTGCCTCTTCCTGGCTTCTGGTGGCTGCCAACCATCCTTGGTTTCCCTTGGCTTGTAACTGCATCACTACAATTTCTGACTCTGGTTGTCATGTCATCTTCTCCTTGGTGTGTCTTCTGTGTCTCAGTCCCTTTCAACCCAGGCTGGCAGTGTTTCTGCTGATACAAAATTCTCAAAACTGTTGTCAGTTTTCTGTGCAGTTAACAGGAGTGTAAACCATCAGACAACAGTAATATCCACGATTTCTCCTAGATAAACCTGTTTTTTATTCCTGGCTTCTGTTGAGATGGTTGATTGGCTGCATTAGTCACAAGCTGATTCTTTCCAGAAAAAGGTTATCCAGCTACACCCTGTGAGACTGGGAAATGGATTTGTGTTGTCATTTAGCCACTTGTAGAATGAAGGATGAGTCTCTGGGTTTGGTTTTCACACATCTTAGCTCCTCAACTACAGGAGGTATGAATTATTTTTCAGGGCACACACAGAATCTTTCAGGTCATTTATGCTGCAGTTGAGCTGGGAATTGGAAGCCCTAAATTCATCCTTTTCTTTCCCCACTTCGTCCAGCAATGAGTCACTTTCATTATTATATTCCCCAGTTTGACAAAAATGTTCGAAGATATCAAATAGGTGGTCACCCAGAACCTCACCTTTTCTAAGTATGATTAGTGATACCAGTGGTAATATTTTGTCTATCTCTATTCCCACATCACGCCAGGGACAATCAGTGCCCTCTTTAACAGTGGAGATAGAGTCATTAGTGCCTTTAAATCTAACTTTAATCTAACTTTACAGAACTAACTCTGTAATCCCCAGAACCAATTCAGAAGCTCGTCCTTAAAAATCTGTTCCTCTAGAACCACTCCCAGTACCAAAATCTGCACCCATCTTTAATCTAACTTTACAGAACTAACTCTGTAATCCCCAGAACCAATTCAGAAGCTCGTCCTTAAGAATCTGCCTCTAGAACCACTCCAGTACCAAAATCTGCACCCGTCAGAGTTCTCCAGAGAAATAGAATCAGTAGGATATATATATTAAGAGATTTATTGCCAAGAATTGGCTCACACAATTGTAGGGGACGGCAAGTCTGAACATCGCAGGGCAGGCCAGCAGGCTGGAAAGTCTTACGCAGGGATTGGCATTGCAGACTTGAAGCAGAATTTTTCTTTCTCACAGAAACCTCAGTTTTTTGCTTTTAGGTCCCTCCAACGGATCCGTTAGACCCACCCACATTGTCGAGCATAATCTCCTTTACTTAAAGTCAACTGATTTCTGTGGGTTACCCACATCTACAAAATACCTGCATAGTAGTACCTAGATTAGTGTTTGAGTGAGTCCCTGGGTACTATAGCCTGGCCAAGATGACACATAAGACCAAGCGTAGTTGCCGAGAGTGGAGGGGTCAAGAGGAGAAAGGCCCCCATCACTGCTGGGCCTCCCACTGTAGGGTGTCATTCCCGTTCCACGTAGGGCAGAACGTGAAAAGGTACTCCGACAAAGGGCACAGAGTTTCTCAAATTCTACTGGGAGAAAGGGAGGCTGTGAACATACGTTGACTTATTTCTTATAACGATTTTCTGAAAATTTACAAAAAGAACAAGAAAAACACCTCCCCCCCCATGTGTAGTTTCTCTAGCAAGTTTGCACACGATTCCAGTTAAAAAAAACACCTGCCTTCTTTCCGCTAACACACCTCTCTGCAGAAATTTTCGCTTTAACAAGCCCTACATATGCTCTGTTTTAAAGCTCTGTCCCGCTAACACTATTTTGATAATGGCCCACATTCTGTTGATTTCTTCTGAAGGACTCTAGATGATCATTAGAAGATTTTTAATGCGTTGGTTCCAGACTCCCAAGGAAATTTTTCCGTGTTCCTGTCACACTCCCCTGCGTTTGTACAGCACATTTACCTTTCGAAGAGATTTCACATACACCTTCCACTCTATTACCCCTCTTCCTCTCCTGTTACTCTGCTTCCCTGCATTTCTTTCCATCTCGGCTTCTAATTCCTCTTTTTTCACAGCTCAGCTTTCTTACTCTGCCTCCGTATCTCTTTCGCTTTCCTTTCTGTCACTTTTTAAACTGACCACAAGGAAATTTTTTTTTTTCTTTTTTTGGCTTTTTAGCACAAAGAGTCTGAGTTGATGGTTTATGTTTTAGCTTTATTTAACAACTAAATTAATAACAGTTTATTGATTTTTCTTGCCTGTGTCTGCCACCTTCTCTTGCTTATCCTCGTGGAAGAGGTTTCTACTTTATCCGGACGAAAATCTGTTCTCTGCTGATAAGACCAGGGCTGCCTTATGCCTTGGGTAGAGTAGACACAGGGCCGAGAGTCCATGATAATACTAGGGGCCAGTGAAAATGTTTTATAATATCAGAGAAAAATGTGTATATATATATTATGTATGTATCATATACATATATAGTATATGTTATAAAATAAAGTATATTTATTATATATACTATATATATGTATAAACACACACAGATATAGTCCAGCCTGGATTGTATTCATCTTTATAGGAACACAGTGATATATATATTATATATATATGTATATATATATATATGCACACACACACACACACACACACATACACACATACACACACATACAGTTGGCCCTTGAGCAACGCAGTTTTGAGCTGCACAGATCCTCTTAATGTGGGTTTTTTTCCACCAAATATGTATTATACAATCCAAGGCTGGTTGAATCTGGGATGCAGAACCGAGGTTGGTGGAAGTCGAGTTTGCAGAATCTGAGGATGTGGATGGCTGACTGTAAAGTTATACAGGACTTACCACTTTGGAAGGTGGGTCAGTGCCCCTAATGCCTGCACTATTCAAGGGTCAACTCCAAATATAAAATGGAGTAAGGGGCTCATAAAGGCAAAGGTGCTTCCAGCCCATGGAAAGCATACACAGCCCTGAATAAAACAAAGTAAGCTTAAAACACTCAGTCAGTTTGTTTTCTACATCTGTGACTCTATTTCTATTTTGTAAATAAGTTCACTTGTACCATTTTTTTACATTCCACATATAAGCCAAGAGGGAAAGTTGGGGGGAAGAATAAACTGGGAGATTGGGACGGACATATATACACTTCTATATATAAAATAGATAACTAATAAGAACCTATTGTATAGTACAGGGAACTCTACTCAGTACTCTGTAATGACCTATAAGGAAAAAGAATCTAAAAAGAGTGGATATATGTATAACTGATTCACTTTGCTGTACACCTGAAACTAACACAGCATTGTAAATCAACTATACTACAATAAAAATTAATTAAACACACACACACACACACACACACACACACACACAGGCAGGACTGGGTTCCTCTGCTGTGAAAGCTCTCTTATGACTTACTGTTGTATTTAGGATAGAGACCCCAATCCTTCCATGTAATAGAAGCTTTACACTCTTCAACTCTATTTTATATCCTTCTCCCTCAAAATCACTATTCTATTAAATCTGTGCTTTTAGTTTCTGAATAAACCTAATCCTTTTCACCTCAGGGCCCCTCTGCCTGCGAGAGACTCCCTCTATAGTCTTCAGTCTTCTGTGTATTCATTTGGCTTCAGTATAAATGCTATTGGCTTAGGCAACGCTTCCTTATCGCTTAATCTAAACTAGAGCCATTTTCATGATCTCGGAATCATATTTTGCAGTGTGTCATATTGATCACCTAGTTATTTGATTATTGTTCATACTCACTCTCCCTTCCCGCTGCCTAGTTTATGAAGAGAAGGATAATTGTCCACTTCAGCCACCAGTGTAATCTCAGTGCCTAGGACACTGCCAGGTGTGAGCGCTCAGACAATATTTGTAGAACAAATGAATAGTCTTGAATTTGAGAATTTCTAAGGAAAAATAACGTAAAATGTTTCATCATGTTCAAATTTTTGTACAATGACCTCTAATTTCCTTCTGTTTTTACTCACTCATTAGAAAAGGCATTAAGCTATACAACTGTGAACTAAAAGTTTAACAGCAGACTTGAGAACTCAAGGACTTGGAAACACAAAATAAGGGAAAGCAAGTTTTAAAATCTTATTAATTTTAGTTGGAATTCTGGTATAACTGAATTACATATTTTTCTTTTCTTTTCAGAGAAAATGGAGTCATTAGGGGCCAGTAGGGTCATTCCTTTGAAATATATTCTCCAAAGGCATCCGCAACTCAGTTAAACATTTTCCAAATAAAATGTCTTATGTAAGAGTTTTCCTTGGAATTTATGTTTTGCAGAAAGTGACCATAACTTCAGATAGAGGCTGATTTGACCAATGAAAGAACTGTGACTCTGTCTCCTGGTTGATCCATGTCCAGTAAAGAAACCCAGGTCATTCCAGGTAAGCCAAATGCTTTTTATTTGGGTTGGTTCAATTACCTAAGGAAATGTCTTTCTTTAGCAAAAGGGTATAGTTTTCTTTTTGTCTTTCTTATGGAATCCTGTGACAGTGTGGTCTTACTTGATGAAAGGTGGACTGGTCTTGGCAGATGTAAGTAAAGCACACCTGATAGAACCTTGTTTTTAGCCAGGTGTTAATTGTGCTCCAGGAGAAGAACATCTCGGCTGCCTGTAAGGCATCTAGGACTTTCTTCCCCGCTCTTGAGATAAAGATTTTCTAAGCGTAGAAGCTGGAGGAAAAGCTAGGAAGTAACTCAGTTTGCAATTCACCAGAGACAGCCGTGGTAAGAGAGTAAGTGGGGAAGGAGAGAAGGGAAAATAGTCAAGGGTCTGCCTTTGGTATAAGCTGTTAACTTGTTGGAATGATTACAAACGATGCTTCTTTTTACCCTATTTTTTAAAAATTTACTTCATTGTTGTAAGAACCATAACGTGAGTTCTACCCTCTTAACAAATTTTTAATTATACATTATTGTTGACTATGGGTACAATGTACAGTAGGTCTCTAATCTCTAGAGTTTATTCATTGTGCTTTTGATCATTTCTTCTTTTAATTTATTTCTCTGTCCTTTGAAAAGGAAGTTTTATTTCTGAAACAAAAGGCTAGGATTAATCTCAACCCTGTTTATTATAATTATATAAATATTATTAATTGCATGGTGTATTAGTTATATATCATTATCTATTATTTATATATAAATTATAATTTATATTTAAGTTAAATATATTTATATAAATACATATAATTTCATATTTAATAATATGATAAATATAACAT
>NW_020174578.1:278231-374066 GCF_003031525.2 Neophocaena asiaeorientalis asiaeorientalis | reverse complement strand
TGATAATTTATATATAAATACTATAATGATATATAATTAATATATTTAAATATGTTAAGTATATAAATTATAATTTATATATATATAATATTATATATAATTTTATAATATGTGTATTATTAATTACTGTTTATATATTATATTAATATATATAACAAATGATGTAATAATTACGTATTATTAATACAAGGTGGTCAAATCTGCTTTATCTAAAGGAAAACACACATCAAATCATACTAAATGATGAAGTGTCGGGGATCTGAAATTTTCAGGAGCAAGGCTAAATGATAAATGCCATGGTAGTTCTCAAGGGCCATTCTTAGGGACAGTAAAGCCTGGAGTTCCAGAAAGAAGAAGTTTGTTCAAGACTGGCACAGATATAACATTTCTTTTGCAAGGAGTGAACTGGGAATTAGGGTATTTCTCTGCTCAAAGAGGTAGATCATGGCAAGCCCTTTGTTCTGGCTTTGCTTTGCCTCTGGGACTTTGGTTGTGAGGGCTTCTGTGTGTTTCTGCCTATGTGAGGTTTGGTTAAGAATATGATTCCATCTCAAGTGTCAATTATTTATTAAAAATCTATTCAGCAACACAAGAATCCAACCAATTCAATTAATAATAAGTTTAAAACTACTGATCTAATTTCTACTATGAATACCCATGAAAAACTCAGTAACGTAAATACTTTCATTTATTATCTATTTTATACAAAGAATGTTACACTTATAATACCTTCCCAAATAGTATTTATTAAGTATTGGACATATGCTAATTTTTGCAAATTTTGATAGAGTTTGAAAACAAACTATGCTTTTGCAGCAACTAATCTAAGATAATATATTACTGGCTTCCTTAAAAAAATGAAGTAAATTCTCCCCCCCAACTGATTAGGTCCATGGAATTAAGCAATTCATTAGGACTCAAGTTTCCTCATCTGTGGAACAACCAAATGAGGAGTCAATGAACATTTGATTGTATTTTCTTTAAACTGCCTTCCAGCTCAATCATTTTATGATTCTTAGTAATACGTCTTCATTTCAACTTCAATTTTTCTCATCAATAAAACACTTAGCTGCTCATTTTATAACTTAAGCTTTTTAAGTCAGTGCTGCTAAAAAAAGCAATGAGAACTCAATTGGGTGAAAGTGAACAAAAGTGTTCACATTTGACATATTGCCTTTAAAAGTAGTAATAAAGAATCAAATCTTATACCATTCCCCACTCTTCAATGATTACAGAGTAAGAAAGCACTTTTACTGGTTCTCATGCATGCTACTTTTCTCTTTTCCATTATTGTATGAATCAGTGGCAAAAAAAATTCCCTTTGAAAGAATAGGTTAACAACTTCCCTGTTTTATTCAAACAGCCACAACTATTCATTTTAAAGGGAAGACCTGAAATAAATATCACTTATAAAACTTTAGCATTAGTGCTAAAATTGGGATTTTTCGAGTTAGATAATTTCTAAAAAATCCATTACAGCAAAAAACTGTGTTTAGGACAGCATAGATTATAATTGAGAAAATATGTATATGGCCAATACATATTTTGGCCATATACATATTTTAAATGAGCCCAATATCGCGAAACGCCAGAACATTCTGTGAGCTGCAGGAGTCTCAGTCTTTGTGGGTGGAGAAAACAGCAACAACAAAAAAAAAACAGTGACAGTCTGACTGCAGTGATCTGGAAGAAATGACAATTACAGGTAAAGAGGAACTATTTCTGTGCTAAATAGGTTAATTTTTGGCAGAGAGACTCTCTCTGATCTAGTTGAGTTAATGAGGCTTTTCCTGAATTAAACCAAGTTGGTGCGCTTTGCTAAAGCTTTGGAGGCTGTCAGAATTCTGCCAACAATAAGCACTTGAAGTATTTCAAAAAGGGAGAATAAGTGTCTCTTGACTAATCAGAGGCTGCCTTGAGAAATATTAAATGTCTAAATGAACAGAATGAAGAACTTGAATATATATTTTAATGGCTAGACAAATTTTTAGAGTTTGATAAGATACTTTTCTTAAGTCTTTACTATGATATTGATTAAAGAAAAATACGAAGGAGAAGAGAAAAAACAAAAAACACCTGGCAATCGAAGCCACAGTTTTATAAAACCTAAGAGGTAAGAAGGAAGTAGAAGACGTGTTTAGTGACCTGTGTCTCTTCTGTCTAAGCTTCACCTTTCGGAAATTTGTCTGTTGCTGAGGAAACGTGCCTACAAACCTCTGTTCACAGATCACTGTGCAATAAAAGGCCAGGTACAGGCCTGTTTCTAAGCAAAATTGTGAATCAGTTTTAGCCTTGGGCTCCCGTGACGGCTTCTCTTTCCAAATTCAAGTAATGCACGCCCCCTTCTCATGAATCAACTCCCCCACCAGCCACTCTATTCCCCAAATTGGCATCTCACCGGGATCTGTTGGCCAACAGTCCATATGTCATAATTAACAGATTGTACTCATATCGGCAAGAGACCAAAAGGGAATAAGGTTCCAAAATAGCTCATTCCTTTCACATTCCGTTATTTTCATCAGCTATGTCAATGGTTCCTAGACTTGTGGATTTTATAGTCCTGTAAAATTTCAACAACAAAAACAAAAATGGGAATGTGGGTAAGGAGGGCAGTAAAGTAGAGCTATCAGTTTGGTGTTGGATTGATAGGAAGCGAATATGGAGACACACACGCACACACTCACACACACACATCACGCACATGCTAGAAGATCCACTTTATTTGTCCAGTGGTACAGAGACTAATGGATGTGATGCAGCTGCACAGACTGGGAATAGATGCGGTGTGCTTCAGTGCAGATTGTCCCTTGCCCTTGTTTCGCTGTAGAGCATTTATATCTGTCTCTGTAGAGTGTCTGGTGATACTTTCTAAGCTGCTGGAAGCCTGCCAGAATTGAATTGGACCCCCAATTCTTCCTTCACCATATGCTTTTTGTGGCATTTTTATCACCACTCAAGAAGCAGTTACACGAACTATCTGTGTGCCTCCGTCAAGACGATGTCTGCATCAGATGTCCAGATGTCCAGATCTCGAACCAACTCAGCCCGAGTGAGGTCCTGTCCTCATAATGGGGAGTGAAGAAAACAAGAGATGGTGCTCAGGTATCTCTGAACACGTCTTAGCCTTCTCAGGAAAGGATGAGCAGCTGTCCCAATTTTTTTTCCCAAGTAAGGTAATCAAAATATAATAATAAAATGAAACACAATCCCCTCTTTGCATCAATCATCAATATTTATTAAAATATATTTTAACATTATTATAAAAAAGTCATAATCTCAAAACAAAAGGGAGCCCTTTTAACAGTCTCCGAAGGCCAGAGAAAGCCATATTAGTGAATGGAGAGGCTCCCATACGATATTTGGAACTCATAGAGCTACATCAAGATATTTGTTCAGAAATTGATTAGCAACCAGCTTTGGTCTTAACACTGATAAATTGGTGTATGTGTTGCCTTTTTCTTGCAGTATATTAATCTACACTAGGTGGCAGTAAGGAAGTATACAAGAGCTAGTAGCTTTCTTCTGAGATGAGAATTCATGAATTTTAAAAAACCCTCTTAAGTCTCAAAATTCAATTAATTTGATTAGTGAGAAAAACCAATCACTATAATAAAATCAAATTTATAGAGCAAACCCCCAAAGCACCATAACCGTTTAAAGCAAAGATTTGTTGCTTTTTTTCATTTAAATTTAACATTTTGGTATATTTTTCCCTGATCTCCATATTCTCAAAACAGATTTTTAGAAATACAGAATTCACCCAAAAGTTAGGCTTGTTGTAGTAAAGTCATATCACAGTTTCTAACTCCCTTGACTCTCTTGAGTCTGTCGCTGTTTTGGGCTGCTTGTTTGTGTTCCAAAATCCCTATGTCGTTTTCAGTCCACCTTTCACTCTACCTGCCTGTGAGGTGAGAGACGGTTGTTACTTCTACTCCTCCCCCACCTTCCGCTATCACTTCTTCAAAACGACATATCTACAAGCTGCTTACAACTCTACCCCGCAGAGTGAGTTATGTAACTGACAGAAAAGGATCAATTGTTTAGAGTTACCCTTCTCATAGGACATTTGCACTCAGGAACCGTAAGTCACTTCAGCAGTGCCAATGGAGGACAAGAGAATCGTCAGTATTTTTAAGCTCTCCAAGTGAGTGCTGAGAACAATGAGACTAGTTGAGATAAAATGAAAGTCACCATCCTCTGAGTATCCAGCTTAGCCCAATGACAGGAAACAGCCAGGGCAATGACAACCACTGTTGATTTAACATTCCCTTTTAATTTCTTGTGCCTGTGTTCCTCCCTGTTACGGACTGAATGCCTGCCCCTGCCCCCTGAAAAGTTCATATTTTGAAGCCCTGATCTCCAATGTGATGGTATTTGGAGGTCTTTGGGAGGTAATTAGGTTTACATGAGGTCATGAAACCTCATGGAGCCCCCATGATGGGATTACTGCCCTTATAAGATGAAGAGACCTGAGCCTAAGAAGGTGGTCCTCTGCAAGCCAGGAAGAGAGCTCTCACCAGAACCCCACCATGCTGGCACCCTGTCAGGCTACCAGCCTACAGAATTATCAGTATTAAATTTCTGTTTCTTAAGCCATCCAGCCTCTGGTAAACTTAAACTTCACACTAGTTCATCTTCCCATCCTTCATAATCCATAATTGAGAACCGCTTTCTGCTGTGATTTAAACAACAATGTTTAAAAATCCCTCCATTGGCACTGTTGAAGTGCCTTACAGTACCTGAGCGCAAATGTCCTATGAGTATTCTCGTTTTTGGATTTTCTTTTGGGGAATATTAGGTCATGTAAAACAGAGGACTTTGGGAAATATGGGGAGGTACCTGAGTGGAGGACTTGAGGCACACCTGTGAGAGGTGGCAGTGTTGGTATTTTATTATATAAGGAGAAGTAAATAGGATTCTTTTGTAGGTCATATTGAGTAAAAGACTTGAAGTTTGAGGAGGTTAAAATACAGGAAAAGTAGAATTCAAATCTGTAATTCTGGTATCAGCATAATAAATTCTGCTGCTTTTTGTGATCATTTGACCATTTTCCACATTGTTTTTGTTTTCTTTCATTCTGTTCTACTCTTCTATCAGAGTGTGTTCCATTTATTAAACAGAAATCATTATTTGGGGAAGATAATATTGGATTAAACTGCAGGATGGATTGAGACATGGAGGGACAGGAACCAGGAAAAGCATATCTATGGCTGTTGGCATCCAGTCGATAGGTGATGGAGTCTAAATTAAGTCAGCAGCAGTGATAATGGAGACAGAGAGAATCTATGAGACCGTTTTGAGTTGCATTAAACGGTTTGGGGAAGATACTGACTAGAGCGCAGTAATTCTCCAAGTAAATTTCCTCATTTGCATCTTCATCACTTAGGATCTTTGTTAAAATTCGTATTCTTTTCTGTTGTAATTTTTAACTGTGGTAAAATACACAGCATAAGATTTGCCATTTTATCCATTTTTCAGTGTGCAGTTCAGTCGTGTTCTGTTTACTCACAATGTGGCATAAACAATCTACAGAACTTCTTCAATTTGTAAAACTGAAACTACACTCATTCAATAATAACTCCCAATTTCCTCCTCTCCCCAGCCCATGGCAACCACCATTCTTTCTTTCTCTATGAATTTGACTACTTCAGGTATCTCAAATAAGTAGATTCATACAGTGTCTGTCACTTTGTGTCTGGTTTATTTCACTTGGCGTGATGTTCTCAAGGTTCATCCATGTTGTAGTTTGTGTCAGAATTTTCTTTCTTTTTAAGGTTGAATAATATCTTGCTGTATGTATACACAGCACTTTGTTTATTCATTCATCGATTGATGGACACTTGAATTTCTTCCACCTCTTGGTTATTGTGAATAATACTGCTGTGAACATACGTTACAAATATCTCTTTGAGGTCCTGCTTTCAATTCTTTTGGATATATACCCAGAAGAATAATTGCTGGATCATACTGAAATTCATATTCTTGGGTTCTACTCTGGTTGTGCTGAAATGGACTAGACCCAGGAGTTTGCATTTTAATATATGTTGCCCAGGTTTTTAATATATGTTGCCTAGGATTCTTATGTTCCACAGTTTGAGATGAACTGGATTACGATGTGAAAAACTTCAGGTGTACTCCCAATTTCCTCCTCTCCCCAGCCCATGGCAACCACCATTCTTTCTTTCTCTATGAATTTGACTACTTCAGGTATCTCAAATAAGTAGATTCATACAGTGTCTGTCACTTTGTGTCTGGTTTATTTCACTTGGCGTGATGTTCTCAAGGTTCATCCATGTTGTAGTTTGTGTCAGAATTTTCTTTCTTTTTAAGGTTGAATAATATCTTGCTGTATGTATACACAGCACTTTGTTTATTCATTCATCGATTGATGGACACTTGAATTTCTTCCACCTCTTGGTTATTGTGAATAATACTGCTGTGAACATACGTTACAAATATCTCTTTGAGGTCCTGCTTTCAATTCTTTTGGATATATACCCAGAAGAATAATTGCTGGATCATACTGAAATTCATATTCTTGGGTTCTACTCTGGTTGTGCTGAAATGGACTAGACCCAGGAGTTTGCATTTTAATATATGTTGCCCAGGTTTTTAATATATGTTGCCTAGGATTCTTATGTTCCACAGAGTTTGAGATGAACTGGATTACGATGTGAAAAACTTCAGGTATTAATAATAACCAAAATATTTCTAACCCAATCGTGTTCACATAGCTGTTAGTGAGACACAGTTGCAAAAGATTATGGGAGGTGAGGGTAGTACTGTGTTGAAAAAGTGGTTGTGATTGGTTTGGGAAATAGATTTCCTTACTACTTAAGAGAAGCCCAGAATTGCCTCCTGTCTCTTAAATTGCCTTTGTTCATTTAATCACTTGACATTGAGTGTTTCTTATATGCATGGCTCTGTGTTAAACTCTGGGAAGGCAAAGGTGAATGGAGGATTATATTAGACACATAAGTCAATTTGCTGTCAACCCAGCTTCGAGCGTGGCAGTCTCTTCCTGAGTCCTTGGAAACCACAGACCCTGTGACACACTCTCATTCCCCAAGTCACTACTGAATGGATCAGGATGGGACACCTGCCCTAAAGACAGTCAATTAACTGACCAAATGTTTTCTCTCTGGAATTTAAAGAAGGAGACATAATGGCTGTAGTCAGTGAATTGTTGTGTATGAATTATGACTTTATCATATGATGATCATAGCATCTTTCTAGCCAGGTCCTTCAGACCTTAGTTTACATGTCACTTCCTAAAGAAGCCTTTGCTGACCTCCTAGGCTGTATCAGATCTTACAGACTTTTTTTTTTTTCTGGTGCTATGCATTTCCCAAGTTAAACTATCTTTTGACGAGCCTTAGATTTCAAACATTTACTAAGAATTCTCTTCCATTTTTCTACCTGAAGATACAGGAGTTGTTTTTAATTCTATATTGCCCATATTTCCCATCTCTATTAGCAAATCCTGCCAACTCTACCACCAAAACCTAAATATGTTCGCCCAGTTATCCCTGTCTTTATGACTACCACCCTAGTTTTGGTCATCATCCTCTCTCACCTGGACCAATGCAATAGCCTGCTAACTGGTTTCCCTCCTTCCACTCTCCCTCCCCACTACCCCAAGTAACAGGCAAAGTAACGTTTTGCAAACAGGAATAAGATTGTGTCACATCACCACTTTAAGCTCTCCAGTAGTTTCCTAAGGCACTTAGAATAAACTCCAAAGTCCTTTCCTTGATGTACACATTCTGGGCCTCCCTATTTTTTCTAATCTTAAATTATTCCACTCTCCTAGTTGTCCACTAACCCCCAGACATATTGAATTGCACTCAGGTCCCTGGACATGCCTAGTTCATTTCTACTTTAAGCCTTTTCCTTTAGCTTTTATTTCTTCCCAGAATGTTCCTTGGTTTCCTCTTTCCATAACTAGTTCCTTCTTGTCATTCCCTCTCAATGAGGTCTTCTCAGAGATGCCTTCCCTGACTACCCCATCTAAAAATCACTTGGGGGCTTCCCTGGTGGCGCAGTGGTTGAGAGTCCGCCTGCCGATGCGGGGGACACGGGTTCGTGCCCCGGTCTGGGAGGATCCCACATACCGCGGAGCGGCTGGGCCCGTGAGCCATGGCCACTGAGCCTGTGTGTCCAGAGCCTGTGCTCTGCAACGGGAGAGGCCACAACAGTGAGAGGCCTGCGTACCACACGAAAAAAAATAATAATAAAATAAAATCACTTGGGCACAGTTATAACATCATCCTATGTTAATTCTCTCCCTGTTCTTTTCACTACGTGTTATTATTCTTGTTTCTTTCATGTTTTTATTGTAGTCTCACCCCATTAGAAACTAAGCTCCGTGAAAACAGAACCTTGGCTCTCAAATTCACCTTGAGATCCTTGGAGCCTAAAGCATCTTTCTGGGGATGACGGGATCTCAATAAATACTTGTTGCATGAAGATGCAAAGTTATAACCTATATAGCCTATATATATATAAGCTATATAACCTGTAACCCCTCCATTGGCTGTTAATTGGAAAGTTTACCTAAATGTACTTATTCTAATAGAACAAAGAATCTCACCAGGTTAACATTTCATTCCTTACCAATTAGTGTGTACAACTTCCAGACTTTTTGGACATCAGTTATGCTGGGGAAGTAAAAGCATTTTCACTGTTACATACATCAGCCAGGATAGGAACAGCTTCAGACAGAAGAACTCTAGAGGTGAGGTCTTGTCCTCCACTCATCTCTTTGGAGGAAAGGATGAATCATTTAACCTCAAGGCACTCTGGCTCTGCCTTCAGGTTAATCTCACTGACCTTTCTGGCCGGGATCGTGCAGTTAACTAACCAATGTCTATAAAGCATTTGGATAATGAAGAAGGCTACAGAAATAATGATGATAATAATCTCTTTTGCTGACACATGGTATGAGCAAGGAATAAAAGCAAAAAAAACAAAAACAAAAACATTTTTATGCTATGGAGACTTTTATGTTTTTGTGCAATTATTTTACGACTTTTATGTTGTAAAACCTTTTATTCTTTAGGACTTAGACCTTTAAATTTTGCCTCTTTTAAGGCAGCTATCCTAATAATATTTTCAAAAAAACTCGTTCTGCTAGTTTGGAGTAATTTTCTACTTTTCACTTACCTGCAAGTGGCAAATTGTCACCTTTTTATTACAGTGTTCTTTTGTGTTAGAGAAGACATAAAACGGCCATTTAAAATTACTATAGACTGAAACCATCCAGGTGGGTGTTCTGTTCAGATTTAATTTGGGAAAATGGCTGGGCATGTTGAACCTGTGTATGTATTTCTCAAGGAGGAGCCCGTTTACCAGGTGTCCGATTGCCTTCTCCTATCCTCTGTGGTCCTGCTAAGGTTGTAGAGTGGCAGGAATTTTAACCATTTGCTGTCGCGTGTAGGGCTGCCTCTAGGACACACATTAAAGAAATGGGTTTAGTGTGGTTTAGCCATCATTCTCCTGCACTTTGTTGGGGTTTTTTTGAATTTTATTTTCTTTTTTATACAGCAGGTTCTCATTAGTTACCTATTTTATACGTATTAGTGTATATATGTCATCCCAATCTCCCAATTCATCCCACCACCACCACCACCCCACCCCCCGCCGCTTTCCCTCCTTGGTGTCCATACGTTTGTTCTCTACATCTGTGTCTCTATTTCTGCCCTGCAAACTGGATCATCTGTACCATTTTTCTAGGTTCCACATATATGCATTAATATATATTTGTTTTTCTCTTTCTGACTTACTTCACTCTGTATGACAGTCTCTAGATCCATCCATGTCTCTACAAATGACCCAATTTTGTTCCTTTTTTGACTGAGTAATGTTCCATTGGATATATGTACCATGTCTTCTTTATCCATTCGTCTGTCGACAGGCATTTAGGTTGCTTCCATGACCTGGCTATTGTAAACAGTGCTGCAATGAACATTGGGGTGCAAGTGTCTTTTTGAATTATGGTTTTCTCGGGGTATATGGCCAGTAGTGGGATAGCTGGGTCATATGGTAGTTCTATTTTTAGTTTTTAAGGGAACCTCCATGCTGTTCTCCATAGTGGCTGTATCAATTTACATTCCCACCACAGTGCAAGAGGGTTCCCTTTTCTCCATACCCACTCCAGCATTTATTGTTTGTAGATCTTTTGATGATGGCCATTCTAACTGGTGTGAGGTGATACCTCATTGTAGTTTTGATTTGCGTTTCTCTAATGATTAGTGATGTTGAGCATTCTTTCATGTGTTTGTTGGCAATCTGTATATCTTCTTTGGAGAAATGTCTATTTAGGTCTTCTGCCCATTTTTTGATTGGGTTGTTTGTTTTTTTAACATTGAGCTGCTTGAGCTGTTTATATATTTTGGAGATTAATCCTTTGTCCGTTGATTCGTTTCCTGCACTTTAAGTCCTTTCCTACCATTTCCTTTATTTTCCCGTGTCCTCATTACTCGAGTATCCAAGAGAAAAGTGCTGCAGAAACTCAAGTGAAAATAACCCATGTTTCGCATGTGTACCCTTCCAGAAATGGTGCTTAAGGAAAATTGTGGGGATACAGTAACATGTAACCCAAAGCAAGAGGTCACACTAATGGAGCATCTGTGAAAAAGTTAGTATTTTAACCACAGAAGTTCCTGGTGTCTTATGGTTCATGTCATATAATACTGCCTGATCTTATCAACATTGTCATGGCTTAAAGCTGGCCCTGTTTCAAGTTCAATAATTGGGTCAAGGTTGAATTCCAGATTGTATTTCTCTCCTTTGATAATGCCATTTTTATATGCTCCAAAAACTTACTTCATCAAAGGCAGAAAAGAATGTTCTACCTGACAGTACTTGCTGCTAGATTTCCTTTGCCCTTAGTTTTTAGGAGAGTTGTAAATTATGAAGTGTTACTGTTGGACTGAAGTTAGATTGAATAGAAAGTAAAGAGAGTAAGACCTACAATGACATGATGAGAAAAAAAATCAAATTTCTAATATTCCCAATTTGGAAAAACTGATGAAGTGAAAACTCTTGCTGGCTTCAGAGAGGCTCTCACTAAGAAACGATTTTCTCTGAGGTGTTTTATGTCCTTTCAAACATCCAGAAAGTCATGTAACTTTGGGCTTCTATTCCAAATGTTGAGAAAATAAAGTTTTGTACATAGGAAGCTATCGAGCTGGTCAGAAGATCATTGTGTTACAGATATTTTAAAAAGCTATTACCCAGAAAAGAGCAAAATATGCTTTTTAATGAATCAAATTATCAGAGAAGTGTTCATCACAGCTGTTTGATAACTTCGATCATGCTGTGTCCAGGTTTCCTTTCACAATTAGAAGTGCAAGAAGAAAACACAGCTCTCCCACATTGCAGGGAATGTTTCAGAGGACAATAAAGGGCTGCTCCCCTATATCCTCAGTCGACAGACAAGAGAAAATTGGTCTACTAGAAATGATAGTAGGCCTTAGGAGACAAGAATGGTGGTGATAGATGTGTTAAACAGTGATTTTGGCTCTGATATTTCTAGAGGACAAAGAGGATGGAGAGGAATTTTTTTCCTTTATCTCGTTCCCAAAGACCCCACGTTGTGAAAAATCTTATCTATAAAAACAAGACAAAACACAGAACACATCCTGTTAATAATGTAGACGTTCATGTAAGGAAAGCAGCTAGGCAGTCAGAATTAGGGAAACAAGGGTTTGCTGTCCTTCTTTCTGTTCTTGGGACCTTTGTACTTTCATTCTTCCTGCTTTCTCCCCAGACATCCACATAGCTCGTTCCCTTACTGCTTTGGGTCTGGTTCAAATGTCCCCTTTCCAGAGACACCATCTGTATAAAATACTACCATATTCACCAGGACACCTCTCCCTCCATCAACATTTTGTTTCCTCCTTATTCTACTTTACATTTCTTTATAGCATTTATCACCACCAGATGTATGAGTTTGTTGGTTTATTTTCTGCCTCCCTCAATTAGAATTTAAGCTCCATGAGGACTTGACAAGGCAAGTCCTTGTCACTTTTCTTGACTGTTAAATCCCTAGAGCCCACAACAGGGTGTGGTGTATTGTAGGGGCATCACATGACATGTCTGTGGAATGGAGTGGGTGAGTTGTTCAAAAATCATCAATGCTGTATGATCCCAATCTCTCCACTGTTCACTACATTCAGTTTTAACTCTTTTCCTTGAGACTCAAGGCATAAAGTAATCTTCCAAACCATTTTCCTAGCATTATTTCAAATTCATTTTCTGTCTTTATTCTCCAGTTAGCTAAACTGGACCATTGTATTTATTTTTTCCAAATATACCCTATGTTATAGTGGAAAGATACTAGTTTTAGACTGTAGACATATTTATAACCTCATTCTGCCTAGCTGAGCTTTGTTTCTTTGACAGAAAACATATCAAGGCAGAGTTATATAAAGCTACCTAAAGAACAGTGGTCTTTGTGAATTAATGATCGTTCTTTAGTTGTTTCTGTTGACAATACTTAGTTCGGAGGTACAGTACACTTCCTATAACACAGCAGGAAGGTCTCTGGCCTCCGAAGAAAGTGCTGCAACAGATAACCTATAATTTCATCTACATGTATAAGAGGATGGGAAATAAAAAGGAAGTCTTCTTTCTCTGCTATTATGCTCAGCTATGTTGGTTCCATGTCACAGTCTACTTGTTTCCTCCACTGCCCAGATCTGTCATTTCCTGTGGGTCACCTGGAAGACCAGTCAAAAAATCTGCTGGAGTCAACAATTCCCTTTAAAATGTGAGGAGGGTGCTCTGTTATTCTCATACCCACAGAGCTGTCTATCATTCCTCTACCCATTTGCCTGTGGGCCCAGGATGTAAATGCATGATTTTGAGGCTGGTGTTTCTACCACCACTGCTGTTTCCGGCTTGATGGCACTGCTAGAGTTTTAGCTCATTTCTATAGGTCCAGGGGCAGCTCACCCTCAACAGAAGAGTCACACCCAGAATCTGCTCCAGTCCAGGGTTCTCAAGGACTGCTTGAATTCTGCCTTGGCGTGACTGACAATGAGAATGGTAACTGGCTTCCCCAGGACACCTCCCTGTCCTGCCGTGATTCATCACAGGTAGGACAAAGCAACAGTCTCCAGCATCTTTACCTTTTTCCATGATACTATGGTTGACATCTGCCCACTGTGCCATTATGATAAGTAAAATGACAGAATCTGGAGCTAGAGCTGGTCTTGTTAGAAAGATGATGAATTTGGTCTGGAAACCTTGAACCTTAAGACCTCCTGTCATTCGGTCCACTCTTCCAGGGAGATAACACCCAACATATGATTCCATCTACCACCTCTGTCTGTCTACTGTGCCCTTATTGTGGGCTGTATATTGGACTCATTAGGATAGGGCCAAGGCAAGGACATTTTCTAACGCTTCTGGATAATTCTAACACATAACTGCAGTTGAGAAACATTGTCCAATGAGATAATGATTCCCAGATTTCTTTCTCTGGCCCATATTCCTCTACTGAACTTTTGAACCCATTGAAAACTGCTTGGGTGCCTCCAGTTGGATAAAAATAATGACAATGAATAATATTATTAGTTCACTTTTACATATCAGGCCCTGTTTTATGAACTTTTATATATTAACTCAGTCAGCATGGATAATAACCCTATGGCTCAAGCATTATTATAATCAGGCCCTTTCCTTTTATAGGAAATCTGCTCTCTTAACCACTATTCTGTGCTGTCCCTCCTTTCCAAATGAGCCAAAGGGGCAGATAAACTCAGCATATGTAGATCGCATCAACTTTTTTTCCCTCTCCTAATCTACTAAATTTACTCCTCCTGTCCTAAGAGAAGGTATGATTTGATCACAGAAGCGCTTGCTACCAGAGAGATCACAGTCTGTGTGATCAGTTCTATAAAAGACCTTTGGATAAATAACTAGCAAAGTTACTGAGTATAGACTGGTTTATGATGATACAAATAACCCTTGGTGGTCAGAAGATTTCATTGAAATTAAGTATATCATTTAAAATTCTCTCTAGAGAGGCAGTTGAGCTAAATTCATGTCTGAGTTTAGTCAGATCTTCTTTTGTGATTGTGAGCTTCGGAAGCCCTTATACATAGGGAAAAATTCGGAAGCCCTTATACATAGGGAAAAATAAATTGTCTAGCCTTTTTTCTGTAACTCAAGGAATCACCAGTCACATTCAGCCGGTTTAGCAGGATGGGTCACATCAGTCACAGGGCGTTTTGCAAGATGTACTCAGTAAGGAACTGAAGGAGCTTCATTTGACTTCTGAATATTTATGTGATACAGAAGAAATACATATGAAGTCTCTGGTTTAGTTAACTTTACTTAGCAAAAACTTTGGCTACGTGGAATGTTAAAGTAAATAAAATTCCACATAATTCTACCTCTTCAGTTTGTATAAACCTAAAGAGACATCCCAGTCTTTTTTGTGAATATTTTGTAATTATTTTTGTCTATTTTATATAGGTATGTGTAATTATATCCCACCTATTTGCTTCTCTCAGCCTATTATTAATCACATTACTTAAGTGGTGACCTTGCTTACATTTTACAAAGTGATCCTGACTCCTGTACAGTGGCATAGAGAAATCCAAAATAACTGTTTAGGAACCAGAGATATGTCCCAAACTGGAACACTGTCCCTGAGATTCATTTGATTTGGGGTATATATTAGCGTTGAAAACGTGTGTTAGAATAATTGCCTTCATGTAAATGCTCTTTCATAGGCCAAACACACCTGATGTTTATAAAAATATTCTCCAAATTCATTTAAGGCCACCTGGACAGGTTCTGGCTATGAACATTTTATGTGGTGCAACAGACTTCTTTGTGATTTGTTAATGCGCGTGTTCTGTATTTCCAAGCATTTCTGTTTTCCGTGAGTCTTTTCAGAAACCTCAACCACATTTCATTTCTAGTGCTAGTATGTCCTGAACCACTTCTAAATAATCTTCTCATCTTTAAATATCACCTTGATCTTGTTGAAGTTAAAGTTAATACAGAGGTATATCTTGTAGGAACTAATTTCGGACAGATACTTGGATGGCGGGGAAACCATTTCTCCTGTGCCTGTCGGAGGGGAAGAGATTGTGCAGGAGGAATTTGCATACAGGTTGTGAAGATTTTTATAGTGCTTCAGTATACATCCGAAAATTCATATAAAATAAATGGACTGTCCTGAAAATTTCCCAAGAAATTTAACAGGTGCTGTTGGAGTTTGGAGTCCGATTGAACTCAGGATAAAAAATGTGGCATTATGATGAACCACATGCATTCTGCAGCCCCATGGCCTGCATTTGGATCCCAGCTGGACTACTATTACCTATATGATCTTAGGTCATTTATCTCTCTGAGCGCCAGTTTCTTCATCTGTAAAATGGGCACTATTCCATTTTACAGATTTTATAGGCATCTATTTTATAGACTTACTCTTCGGCTGGAAGAAGTTAATATTTATAAAGTACTTACCTTTGTAAAATTTAGAAAGAAAAAACTTTAAAACTCTCTTCATTGTGGCTGCAATCTGTGTGCCTAAAAATTCATGCATGTTTCTATGTCAGTATTTTTCTGATGAGGCCCCTTTGCTTACGGCAGAAGGAAACCAAAACTTCAAACAAGAGAAAGGGAGACTGTAGAAAAAGTCCAGGGCTTTGTTCGTATTTGTGTTTTTAAACTTTTGCAATCACTTGACATGGAATAGATCGGTGTGGGTAACAAATCACTGGTTTTATAGGTATGAAGGAAATTGAGTGTTCTAAGTTAACAAATCAGAATTTTTTTCATAATTCTCTTACTTAGCACAAAACTAAATTTCACAGGACCTCTGTGAGATTGTTTCTTTTAAACAACCAGGGTTAAATCAAAAGGTATATTGTTTATTGAATAAAACTAAAAGAATATTTTTGGTTGGATTGGAGTGTATCCATATAAAAGTCACTAAAGAAAATGCAGCCAATTAACAGGATAAGAGTGCACTTAGATCATCTCATTAATTTTAGTGTGGAGGTAAGTTTCAAATTTAGAGAAGAATATTCTCTTTAAATATTAACTCTACTTTTGCAAAATGAACTCATGAACTGGTTCTCATATGGACCAAATGTTGTATTCAATTTGGGGCGGGGTTTTGTCCACAGGGGTCTGTTATACTATAGAAAAAGCAAAGCTATTTATGTTTTAACTTCTCAAAGTCACAACTAATGTCAATTAATGTCTTCAAAGACATTAATTGGATGTAGGAATTGAGAATGAGAAGACCTAAAGATGGTTTCCAGTTTGTGGCTTGGGCAATTGGGTGAATGATGGTGACATTTCACAAGAATAGGGTAGGGAACGGAATATTGGGGGAATGTGATGAGTTCAGCATCAGATACACAGCATTTGAGGTTCTTGTACCACATCTGATTAAAGATACCAAGTAAGCAGCTGGACAGAAGGGGTGTAGCTCTGGAGATATATGAGCTAGAGATGTTGATTAGCCATTATCAATGTATAAATGGTACCTGAAACCACGTGTGTGGATAGGACTGTCTGGGAGGATTGTACAGGGTGACTAGAAAATCAAGTCTTGGGCACAGTCCTGAGGAACTTGGGGAAAGGCTAACTGAGGAGCTAGCAAAGCAAACTTAAAAGGGAGTGGTTAGAGATGTCGTATAACATTGTGGAAATCAAAGAAGTAAGAAAGGATGAAGTGGTCACAGTGTCAAAAACATCCATTTATTATTGAAAAAAAAGAAAAAAATACAATGCAGAGTCTAAATGAAATATCTTCACGATAATACATTCAAAATAATACAAGATAATAACATCAGATGATAATTAAATTAATCACAACTTTAAACACCTCTCATTTTCTAGACACATGTTAAACTTTGTGAAAGTTTAAGTGGTTAGAAGAAGTGGTTCAGTAAGACGGAAAAGAATTCATGAATTTAGTGAGTGTTGTAATTGAACATTTAGAACCATCTTTTCCTTTCATAGATGGAAAGCTAAGGCCCAGAAGGGGAAGTGATTTGCCTAAAGTCAGGCAAAATGGAAAAGCAGGCCAAGAGTTAAGGATTTCTGACTCTCAGTATTTGTTTGGAGAAAAAAACTCATTAAAGCCAAAATCGTTTATAATACCGAAGGTGCATTAACATTACTCAGACAGTAATGATGACATGGAGTGCAAAAGAAAAATCAATGGCCTATAAAAGAGAAGTAATAAGCAACTGATGATATCCCAGCAGAAATGGAGAAAGGAATTTGTTACCTGTCTGGGAATGAGTGAAGTATTATAAGGTCTGTCTAGAGGTAGAATGATGACCTTCTGTTCCCTTTTTGTCATGTTGAGAGGTCCCTGCCACAGAAAATCACAATCATCTAGGCCTCTGCTCATAATCTTTCTGAGCGTTAATTCTAAGTATTGGCTGTACTCAACGTAAGATAAACAGAGGTGAGCTTCAGGTATGATCTATACCTATAATTGAAGATGGGCTACACTGATAAACAAGGTAATGAAAGAAATACAGTCAAATAAATACACTTTGCAAGGTGATTATTTAATATATCTGAGGAAAAATTTTGTTGAAGGGTAATGAGTGCAAACGAGGATCATAGAAATTGCATGTTTAGATTTACGAAATTGAAGAGGAATCATTACTGCTTTTGCAAAGCAACAAAAAGTTTCATTGTGTCATCTCAGGAGGCAAAATTCATCAAAAAATCCACCTAGCTCTGGAGCAGGAAGCACTGAAAGTTTGAGGAAATGTCTTAAACCGTATTCCCTGGCATTTAACAGAAGAGTGTGTGTGTACACAAGCCTCCACTCTGTATAAACATTATGCATCAAAAATTTTGACTTACTACTTCATACTCGTAGATATTAGCTATTAAAATGTGGTCTCTAAATTTTTTGATAGTGTACCTCATTAATAAGACATTTAGGGGAGTCCAGGGAGGTTGACCTCCAAGCACTGTATCACCTAGCCTGCCATTCAGTTGGCTTCTGTTTCTCCCAATGGGAGTGGCTAGTTAATTTAAATCTAGATCCTATGGTCAGTAAGTGTGGGAGGCTGGAACTTCCTGGTACAGTAAGTCCCCTACATACACACCTTCAAGTTGGGAACTTTCAAAGATGCAAACCTGCATCTTTGAATGTTCAGGTACCAAAACCTGTGCCATCAACGTCAGGCGTGAGTGAAATGGCAGCTTGCCCTCCATCTCCTACCGCTGACGATCCTTCAGCTCTGCCATCTCCCACCTCCTCTCCCTCCTCCAGTCAGTAACTCTTCTTGCCTGTTCACTCGATGCCAGCCCCTGGATGCCAGCTGTTGTACCGTACTACTGTACTTTTCACGGTACTGTCCTGTAAGATTTAAAATGTTTTATTTTTTGTGTTTGTTTTTATGTATTATTTGTGTGAAAAGTATTATAAACCTATTACAGTACAGTACTATACAGCCGATTGTATTAGTTGGGTACCTAGGCTAACTTTGTTGAACTTACGAACAAATTGGACTTACAAACATGCTCTTGGAATGGAACTTGTTTGTGTGTAGGGGACTTACCGTATACTATAAAACAAAAAGGATGCAAATGAACTTATTTACAAAATAGAAGTAGAGTCACAGATGTAGAAAACAAACTTATGGTTACCAGAGGTTGAGGGGAGGGATACATTGGGAGACTGGGACTGAAATATACATACTACAATATATAAAATAGATAACTAATAAGAACCTACTGTATAGCACAGGGAACTCTACTTAATATTCTGTAATGGCCTATATGGGAAAAGAATCTAAAAAAGAGTGTATATATGCATATGTATAACTGATTCACTTTGCTGTACACCTGAAACTGACACAACATTGTAAATGAACTATACTCTGATAAAAATTAAAAAGAAACAACAACCAGAAACCACCCCCCAGAAAAACTAACAACAACCTGTAGCCCTGAGGCTGAATATGGCACGTTACCTACCAATAAAATTTCATAGCAATGCGGCCATGTCCACTCAGTACTTGCTGTCTATGGCTGCTTCATTCCTCAGTGGCAGAGCTGAGCAGTTGGCAAAGAGAATATGGTGCACGAGATAAAATATTTACTATCTGACCTTTTAAAGAAAAAGTTTGCTGACCTCTGCGATAAAGCAAGATATTCAGAAGTTTAGCAAGATGGGAATTTTGAGGTGAATTTATGTGCAGCCCGCTTGGCCACACTAAAAAACTATTACGACTTGTCCCTCACTTTACAGGGGATATTTTGACATGTTCTAGAACCCTGACCCCTAGCAATTTTATTGATATGGCAGGCCCCTGATTTTCATGGGATTTGTCCATCACCTGCTGACATCTGTGTGTCTTCCTAAGTCTTACTAAGAGAATATGACTTAACCTGGTCTAATTAACCTAATGTCATCATGTTAAATACTAGCATGGTGTTCTCTGGGATACAAGAAGGTCTCTGCAGATGCTATGAGGACAGAGATGAGAAGAATATAAACACCCCTGAAGTAAGACAGAGAGGGTAGCTGCTGTACCTTCCAGGTAAAGGTCACCTCCTTCTGCTTGTTTTCATATTAAGTAGGATGGAGAAAAAAACATTTACTCAATAGATGCCTAAATGCATACCAGGTGCAAGGAGCTCCAATGATTTGTACCGGTAAAGATACCATATTTACAGTGGGGGCTGTGATTGATGTCACTCTCTGATTAAGTTTATGATGATCTACTGTCCAATATCCGTTAGGTCCCCGTGTTAGCCAAAGAGTTGAGTTATTCAGGGATATAATAGGAATTAACACCCCTGTATCTTTCAGGTCTTTTCTTTTGCTATTAATCTTTGGACTTCCTTCAGAAATGCATATTATTTTTGTTTTATTTATTATGGAAGAAGCAGTTATTCTTGGTCTTTTCTACTGTAATAGCCCTCAAAAGCACACACACACACATGCTGACAGTGGTGAAGTGGGTTTTCCAAAGTAAAAGAAACTCAGAATGGACTCTCGGGGCTACAGGACTCATCGCAAGACTCCAAATATATCTGATTTCCCCAATTCCCCACTCTTGACTGATGGACTAAAGTAGGCATGGTGAATCCCTGAAGACTAGTGTCAACTCAGAGTCAGAAAACAGCAGATAACGCCTCCTGGAGACCCCACCTTACGCATTTGGGTGTCTGGTTGTGACCCATTTGCCGGTATTAACCCATTGTCACCAGTGTTTGAATGAGGTCTGGAGAAATAGAAGGCTCTGAGGCACCAGGTCCAGGCTGCTCCTCCCTTTCCTCATCCAATTTTTATACTCACATTCTTTCCACTGTGTTAAAACATATTGTCTTATTGGTCTGTATAGATACTTGGAGGATCTGTGCAGGAATTCCAGTTTGTGAACCTGCTGTTTTCCCTGAGCTTCTGGAAATCCTCCAACATACTCTTAAAACCCACTCTTTCTGAAAGACAACACTTCCTTGTTTAAAAAATATCTGTTATTCCTAAAGCATAAAATAATGTCCAAGGTCCTTGTCCTGGCCTTCTGTGTTCTCCGTGGCTTTTCGGTGCGGAGCACAGGCTCCAGGCGTGCAGGCTCAGCGGCCATGGCTCACAGTCCCAGCTGCACTGCAGCATGTGGCATCTTCCCGGACCGGGGCACGAACCCGTGTCCCCTGCATCGGCAGGCGGACTCTCAACCACTGCGCCACCAGGGAAGCCCCTCCATGGCTTTTTAAAGAAATTTTGACTTCATCCAAAGGTGTCTACCAGAAAAAAAACATGGATATTCCAGCTTTGTTCTGGAATAACCTAGCTACTGCTATTGCTTAGCCTAACCCATTTGTGGTCAATTTCCACTTCACATATTTAGTCCCTAGACTTTTGTGTAGTCCAGTTTAGTTTCCACTTTGTCTATGAGATTTTCCCTTAGTATCTGTGTACAGAATTGTCTAAGTTTTTTTTGTGTGCAGCCTAGCTATTATCCACACAGTATGATATGTTTCTCTTTAACTCTCATGGCAAGCTTCAATAAATAACACACACACACACACACACACACACACACACGTACATAAATATGTATCTAGTATCTAATTATTAGCAAATGCTAGTTTATTTCTTTATTTTTTACCCAGGCTGTTTGACTCCAGAGCCTGTGCTTTAAACCATTACTCACCCTGCTATTCATGTGATCTCACTACTCTCTCCCATGCCAATGGCAAGCTTCAATAAATAAAAATGGTGCCCTTTCCTGTAAAGCTTTGGCACCGTATCAGTTTCCTTTACTATATAGCACTCCAGGAAGCCCTTTAAAATTAATCATAGCACTCATGGTAAAGCCTATCTCCTATCCCTGATTGCTAAACTTTAAGCTCAGTAAGGACAGGACACATTTCTTAAATCTCTTTTTATCCTTGTGTATCGTATAATGCGTGCACACAGTAAGTGCTTCATTTACATTTGTTATCAGCATGTTGATAATGGTTTAAATTCCCTCAAAGCTAAAAGTTACTTTACAGTTCCATTAAAATTCTTCTGGCAAATTATCCTCCAATTTTTTTTCCTGAATAAAATTTAGCTCTTATAAAATCCACAGAGATGTGCTATAAACCGACTGTTTTGTTTCTTCATATCTATCTTTTCTATCACAGTATCCCCAAGTGGAAATCACAAGTTTCTGTTCGTTAATTAGCTCTTTGTCCTAGAATCATAACACATTGTTTGATTTCTGTTAAAAGACCAATGTTTTCAGAGTTGATTGTTGCATAAAATGAATCATTAGCTTCTTTGAAAATGGAGAAATGTATTTTACAGCTAATAACTATTGTTAGAAAAATGTGTGCTGCTTGACCTTACTAGTCACTATGTGAGAGTTTTGTGTTTTTTTAGGAGGTTAACTTTATAAAAATCAAGTCATTTAATTAAAAAAAAAGATTTTGGGATAAGGTTTAGTGTTCTACAACTGGTTAAGTACTCTGCCTTTTTCAATGAATGGTACATGAGTGATTTCCACCATTTTGAGAGAAATAAGAGCTTCTTTTTTGGATCTTAGCAAACAGAAAACATGTTGACTCTTTAGGAAGCAGACAACGCAAAAATATTTACCTAGTTTCAATAACACACCGGATGTTCATAACAGTTGTCAACTATCTGGTTGGAAAACATTTAACATTTTGGTTAGCACTTTTTTTGTCTTACACTATTTATCTTTTGGCCAAAAAAGAAAAAAAAGTGCAAGCCATATTTATGAAATACATATAAAAATGTATTGTTTTGTTCCAACTTATTAAATTGAAACCAAAAGTAGTCATGCAGTATATTCATTCCCTTAATTCAGGGTATATAAATATTACTTAAAATTTGAAATGACACTAAATTATATGGCACAGGGAGGTCAAGAGACAAGTGACTCAAATATATTGCAGGGAATAATCTTTATGACATTGTTAATAATCTGAGTTTATCAAATACATAGAATAGTGTATAAGATCCATTTGTTGGAATTTATTCCTCAAACGTTGTAGCAGTTTGAATTTGGTTTTCCTCAGTAAGTTTTTCTTGATATACTCTAGGGAGGAAATGTATCATTGTAGGAAATAAAATATGTGCGTTATTTTTCAGGCTCTATGAACTCCGTGAAAAACCACAATGACATTCCATCTATTAAATGGTCTATCCTAAAGCAAAAAGGTCTCTGTTCTATAGAAGTGGGAGAAACTTCAGAAGTTATTGAACTCAACAAATATTATGCAGCTACTTATAAACATATGCTTCATGAAGGAGAAAACTCACCATATCCTGAGAGAGAACACTCCTTTTTTTTTAAAAATATTTATTTATTTATTTATCTGGCTGCATCGGGTCTTTGTTACAGCGTGTGGGCTTCTCTCTAGTTGTGGCACGTGGGCTCCAGAGTGGGGGAGCTCAGTAGTTGTGGTGCATGGGCTTGGTAGCCCCATGGCATGTGGGATCTTAGTTCCCTGAGCAGGGATAGAACCTGTGTCCCCTTCATTTGAAGACAGATTCTTAACCACTGGACCACCAGGGAAGTCCTGAGAACACTCCTCTTTTGAAATTGGTGTAGTTGTTAGAAAGTTCTTTCATGGGTAAAACCAAAATGTGCTTCCTTCTAATTTTCTTTCACCTTCCTTTCTGAAGCATCAAAGAACAAGCTTACTCTGTTTGACATAATAACCCTTGCTGAATGTGGTCTCTTTTATTAGCCTTCATTTCTTAAGATTAAATAATTCTAGCCCCTTCATTTATTTTTCCTAGAGTACAGGTACTAGAGTATTCTAGTTGCTTTAATCTGGGAAATCGCTAGTGTCTTAGTTATTTTTTAATGTTTCATTGGCTTTGGTGTTTTTCATGTGGTGCTCAGATTGAATAGTATTGTAGATGTGGTCTGACCAATCAGAATCAAGCCAGGTATTCTGTCTTTTATTTGTTTGGACACCGTGTTTCTACTAACGTAGCATAAATTTGACTCAGATAATCTTAATAACAATATTGTACTGTTAGCGTCCCATAATTGTATAATCAACCCAATGCCAACCCAATGTCTTGACTAGTTACCCTGAATTATGCAATTCCTTTTGAAAATAAATCTAGCGCTTCTCATAAAACCTATTAAATGTCATCTTGCACCAGGCAATTGAAAATATCTTAATCGTTTTTGTGATTTCAGTGTATAGTAGAGTTAGTATCCGCTCTAGTACACAGTGTCTGCTCAATGATATTTTTGAGTAAATATTGCTGAATTCAATATCTTTGAATTTTCTTTTAATATGTAATTTATTAAAATTAAAAAATAATAAAAAATTATTAAACACTATTTTAATGTAACATTTATAGGAGATCTTATAAGTATGATCGTGGGCTCCATTCAATTCAGTGACATCAATATTATATAAGACAAGGTCAAGGATAGGGACTCCGGATGGCTTAAATTACATTCCACAAGTATTTATCAGGGCTGAATTATGTGGCAGCCCCGTGTAGGCCAGAACAGTATGTTGCCCACAAAAAATGCACAGGCTAGTTTGACAGAGCCCTACTAATCAACACTCATTGGGTACATTGATTCAACTAGCTGTTAATTCGTCTATCTATACCATCATTTATATCTCATTTCCCCTTATAAAGCCATTATTTGAGATACTTTGATGTATCAAGATAAACTATGCCTTCAGCGTTCATATAATCTGCCAACATGAAAATGTAAAAAAAAATATTAAGTTTGATTTTAATAATTCATTCATGGTAAAACCACCTCCAGGAGGCTGTATAGTTTGGCATTAAAAAGTTCCATGTTTAATCAGCTCCTCCAACTACTGTCCTAGTGATCTTAGATGAGTTACTTGAAATTTCTAACCTCAACTCTTTCCTCACGTGTGAAGCCAAGATATTAGTAGAACATACCTTAGAGAATTGTTTGGCAGATTAAATAAGAAAATCAACTATTTCAGATCGGTTTCCTTCGGAAATAGATTCTGAGGCTCTGATATTTGCATTACAAGAGGTTAATGGAGAAACTCCCCAGGAGATTGAAGCAAGTGTAGGAGACAGAAGGATTGGGCAGAGGAAAGTGCATTGCTCTGCAGTTGCAACAAAAGTGTCAGATGATTTCACGGGGAACTCTAGAGCTGGCATGTCTGCAGATGTCTCAGTCAGAGCAAGGGGGCAGGTCTTTGCAGCGCTGCCCGGACCAATCACTGGATGCAACTAACCCCTCAGAAAGGAGGCACAGCCTTGGGTGAGCAACCGCCTTTGGCCGAGGGCCATGCCAGAGAGGGATGCAACTGAGCTGTCGACAGCCAGCACTGCTGTCACCACAGCCGACACTACGTGAGCCAAGGTAATTATTGTAATGCCTCTTACACATTAACTGAATAATGCATATTAGCTGTTATTAGTATCATAATTATTCCTTTATTTCTTAACTCACTTACCTATCATTTACTTAGATCTTTCATTTCTTTGATATTCCACTCAGAATTTTTTTCTTAGGTATTTTATTAAATTCATCCGTTCTCAATTCTCCTCTCTGAGAAAAATCAACTTATCTTTTTTTAAAAAAATGACTGGTTTATAATTAACCTACAATAACCCACACGTGTTTAAATTACACAAAGTGACATTTTCACAGACACACACAGACACACACACACACACACACATGAAATGATCACTACAATCGAGACAGTGAACATTTCCATCACTTCCAAAAGATTCCTTGCGCCAGTGAGTAAACTATCCTCCACTTAGCCCCCAAGTAGCAACTGATGTGTTCTCTGTCACTATAGATTAGTTTCCTCGTTCTAAAATTTTATATAAATGAAATCATCCAGTGTGTACTTTTGTTTGTATATGACTTCTTTCACTCAGCATAATTATTGTGAGATTCGTCCATGTTACAGTGTATCTCAATAGTTCATTTCTTTTTATTGTTTAAATCTATTCCACTGTATGGATGTAACAGAATTTGTTTATCCATTTACCTGTTCACAGACATCTAGGTTGATCGAAGTTTTTGATTATTACAAATAAAGCTGCTATGAACATTCAGGTTTAAGCTTTGTATGTATATATGCTTTTATTTCTTTTAGGAAAATATCTAGGAGTGAAATGGTTTGATTAGATATGTGATTTGCAAATATTTTCTCCAAGTCTGTGTTTCATCTTTTCATTCTATTAACAATGGCTCTTGAAGATCAGAATTCTTTTTTTTTTTTTTTTGCGGTACGTGGGCCTCTCACTGTTGTGGCCTCTCCCGTTGCGGAGCACAGGCTCCGGTCACGTAGGCTCAGTGGCCATGGCTCACGGGCCCAGCCGCTCCGTGGCATGTGGGATCTTCCCAGACCGGGGCACGAACCCGTGTCCCCTGCATCGGCAGGCAGACTCTCAACCACTGCGCCACCAGGGAAGCCCCAAGATCAGAATTCTTAAAATCTTGTTGATGAAGTCTTGTTTATCAACGTTTTTAAATGGATCATGCTTTTGGTGTTGTATCTAAGAAATTTTTGTCTAACCCAGTGTCGAAAAGATTTTCTACTATGTTTTTGACTAGATGTTTTAAAGTTGTAGATTTTGTATTTAGGTCTATGATTTATTTTGAATTAATTTTTTCATATGGTAGAAAGTCTTGATCAAAGTTCATTTTTTGGCATATAGATATCCAATTATTCCAGTACTATTTGTTAAAAAGACCTCCCTTTTTTGACAGAATTTGCCACTGCACTTTTTATCAAAAAAGTTATTTATCATATATGTACAGCCCTGTTTATAGACTGTTTAGTTGTATGAATTTAATTTTTCTACAAAATAATTTAAAAAATAACCATGGCTTTATTCTGGTTAAATATTTTTTCTTGAGTGAGATTTTGTTAGTGTATATATTTCAAGGAATTATTCATTTCATCTAAGGTCTCAATTATTAGCATAAAATTATTCAAAATTGTCATTTGAATTCCTTTCCTATATGTAGAATCTGTGATGTCACCTTTCTCATTTTTGATATTGATAATTTGTAACTTCTTCCTTTTTTTCCTGATCATGGTGGCTATGAGTTTATCTTCTCTATTGACATTCTCAAAGTAATGGCTTTTAGTTTCATTGATTTCCTTTATCATTTTGCTGTTTTCTATTTCCTTGTTTTCTACTATGATCTTTATTTCTTAAATTTTCTTTGGGATAAATTGCTCATCTTCTAGTTTCTTCAGGTTTAAGTTGAGATCACTGATTTGAGGCCTTTTTTTCTCTTCTAATATAGGCATTTGGTAGTTTAGATTTCTTTTTAAATATTGCTTTAGTTGTATCCCATGAATTTGGATGTTATCTTTTAATTTTCATTGAGTTCAAAGTATGTTCTAATTTCTTTTTTGATTTCTTCCTAAATTTGTACACTTAGAACATTTTTCAAATATTCTGGATTGTTCAGATATCTTTCTATTATTAATTTCTAATTAAATTCCATTCAGAGAACATACAAATTAAGTTTTTTTTTTAAAAAATCAGTTTTCTTGCTTATGGCCCAGAAAACGGTCTATCTAGTTACGTGTTCCATGTGCAATTGAAAAGGTTGCATATTCTGCTGCTATTGAATTGAGTGTTCTATAAACATCAATTAGGTCAAGTTGGTCAACAGTATTGTCTGTGTCTCCTATACCCTTACTGATTTTCTATCCCTTTGTTTTATCAACTTTTGAGAACGTTAGTATTGAAATCTTGTTTTTTTTTAAATTATATATTGGACTATAGTTGAGTTACAATGTTGTGTTAGTTTCAGGTGTACAGCAAAGTGATTCAGTTATACATATCCATATATCTATTCTTTTTCAGATTCTTTTCCCATATAGGTTATTACAAGAGTATAGAGCAGAGTTCCCTGTGCTATACAGTAGATTCTTGCTGATTATCTATTTTATATATAGTAGTGTGTATATGTTAATCCCAAACTCCTATTTTATCCCTCTCCCCCTTTCCCCTTTTGTAACCATAAGTTTGTTTTCTAAGTCTTTGAGTCTGATTCTGTTTTGTAAGTAAGTTATTTGTATCATTTTTTTAGATTCCACCTATAAGTGATATCATATGATATTTGTCTTTCTCTGTCTGACACCCTTCACTTAGTATGATAATCTCTAGGTCCATCCATGTTGCTGCAAATGGCATTATTTCATTCTTTTTTATGGTTGAGTAATATTCCATTATATATATGGACCAGATCTTCTTTTTCCATTCCTCTGTCATTGAACATTTAGGTTGCTTCCATGTCTGGCTATTGTAAATAGTGCTGCTGTGAACATTGGAATACATGTATATTTTCAAATTATGGTTTTCTCCAGATATATGCCCAAGAGTGGGATTGCTGGATCATATGGTAGCTCTATTTTTAGGTTTTTAAAGAACTTTCATACTGTTCTCCATAGTGGCTGTACCAATTTACATTCCTACCAACAGTGTAGGAGGGACATCTTTAACTATAATTGTGTATTTTTCTATTTCTCCTTGTAGTTCTATCAGGTTTTACTTAATGTATTTTGCAGTTTTAACATCAGGTGCATAAATATTTGTAATTATTATGTTCTCTTGGTGTATTGATTGATTTCTAATTATAAAATGATGCTCTTTATCCCTGTTGATGTTCTTTTTTCTTAAATATACAATACTTGTCTGATATTTATGTAACCACTCAAGCTTTCTTTATTATTGTTAGCATGATCTATCCTTTTCCATTCTATTTCTTTTACCTTATTTATATATTTATATTTAATATGTAATTATTTTAGGCAACATATAGTTTATTCTAATTTTTTCATCCAATCTGACGATATCTGCTTTTTAAAAATGTATTTAGCCTATTTACATTTAATGTAAATATTGATATGGTTGGTTTTCATTGTAACATTTTGCTATTTGTTTCCCATTTCTCCCATCTGTTTTTTTATTCCCTTTCCTGCCTCCTTTGGCATTAATTATTATTATTTTATGATTCCATTTTATTGTCTTTATGTTGATGTCTTTATTTCATGTTGATGTCTCCTTTAAAATTCATGGTATACATCTTCAACTTGTTACAGTCTACTTTCAAGTGATAATTATACCACTTCACATACAGCATGTGAAATTTATCATAGTGTACTTCACTTGTCCCCTCTTGTCCTTTGTCATAATGTTGTCATACACTTTAATTCTACGTGTTATAAACTGAAAAGTTCATTGTTACTGTTTTTACTTAAAGCAGTCATATGTCTCTTAATGATATTTGAGCAGTGAGAAAAACAGTTTAAAAATTTTACATGTTGCTACTCTTTCCAGTGCCCTTTATTCCTTTGGGTAGATGCATATTTACACCTGGTATTGTTTTTCCATTTTCTAAAGGAATTACTCCACTGTTTATTATAGTGCAGGGCTGCTGCTGGTTAATCCTTTTGACATTTTAATGTCTGAATAAATTTTTATTTTGCCTTCATTTTTGAAAGCTATTTTTTTCTGGCTGTAGGATTATAGGTTGAAAGGTTTTGTTTTGTTTTGTTTTTTCCTTTTCCTTCTTGGTATTCAGTGTCTTTCTGCCTTGGATGGCTTATAATAAGAAGTCTTTCATTCTTATTTTTGTTCCTCTCCACACAAAGTATCTTTTTTATTTGAATGTTGGCAGTGTTTTCTCTTTATTACTGATTTTAAGCACTTTATTATGGTGGGTCTTGATGTGTATTTTTCTCCTCCTCCTCCCCTTTCCCCTTCCCCCTGCTTTCCTCCTCCTTATCTTCCTCCTTTTCCCCTTCTTTTCCTTCTCCTTCTCCTTCTTCAGGTTTATTGTACTTCTTGAGTCTGTAGGTCAGAGGATTCATAACATTTCAAAAATTTGGGGCATTATTCCCTCAACTATTTTTATATTCTGTCCTCTCTTTTGGGGATACCATTTGTATGCATATTAGGCTCCTTGACTTTTCACCAGTTATCACTGAAAGTATCACTGCAAGTAATCATTTTTCTTCTCTCTATTTTATTTTGAATATTTCTATGTGTTCAAGTTTACTGATAAATTGTTCTTCAATGACTCATCTGTTATCTATACCATGCACTGTATTTTTCATCTCAGACATTGCACTTTTAATCTCTAAATGCTTGATCTTGGTCTTTTTAATATCTTCTATGTCTCTCCTTATAAGGCTTACTGTTTCTTCTAGCTTCTTGAACATATAGATTATAGCTTTAACTCTCATTAGCTTATCTACCCATTCTGTCATCTCCTCCAGGGTTGTTTTTGATTGATTGATTTTTTTTTTCTGCTTTTTTGCATTCCTGGTAAATTTTTATTGAATGCCAAACATTGTGGCTTTTGTGGGGTTTTTTTAAATTTTGTTTTTGTTTTATTTTCATTCCTTTAAATATTGTTCCATTTTAGTCTGGGATGTAGTTAAGTTACTTACAAACAGGCTGTTACTTTCTGGCTTGTTTTTAAACTTTATTAGACAGTGTCAGAGCAGTGTTTGTCTAGGACTAAGTTTCTACTCTACTGATGTGGAAGCTTCTGAGCCTTGTGAATGATGGGATTTTTCATTTAGGCTCTTGTGAAGAGAACTATTCTTGGTCTGTGCAAACTTTGGGAATTGGTTCCCTTCAACTTTCTGGTTGGTATTTTCCAGACTTTGTGTGGTTTCCTCACACTCATTAACTGATGCAGTCTTAGCTGAAGACTTACTCTGGACTTTGCACTTCCCTGGTATCTTCTCTATGGAGAACTTTAGCTACCTGTTCCTCCCCAGAAACTGGTTTCCTCTCCTCAGCTCAGGAAAACTACCAATCTCCATCTGCATTCCCTTTCTTTGCACCATGGCCTAGGAGCTCTCTCCAGGCAACAAGCTAACAAGCTCTCACTGTCCTAGAGTTCATCTTATTCTTTTCACCTTCTCTCATAGATCATGCTCTTTCATTGCCTGATGTCCAATGTCTTGAATTGCCATTTTATGTTTTTCTAATTTTTCAGTTCTTTCAGGTGAGAAGATAAATCTGGTTCCTATTACTGTACTTTGGGCTGAAGTTGAATCAACAATGTCTTTGTTCTTCTTTTTTTCATAATTAATAGACCTTTTTTAGAGTAGTTTTAGGTTTAAAGAAAAATTGAGCAGAAAGTACACAGTTCCCATGTACTACTTCTCACCACCACTACTTCCATACAATTTCCCTTCTTCTCCTTCTTCCTCCCCTCTTCCTCCCCTGTCCTCCCCCTCCCCCCTCCTTCTTATTCTTCTTCTTCTCATTCTTCTTTGCTTTAGTAGAGGTATTTTGGTAATGTTTATGCAATTTTTGTTCTGTTTAGGGAGTAACTTCAAGATTTCCATCACTTGATTTGGGCTTTGCTAATTTCATGTAATTAATACAACCATCTTAATTTATCTAAATAAAACATTTCTTTCCCCCATCCCCCCCAAAATGGTTGAAGCCTTCCCCTTAAATACCATTGTCAGCTAAAGGCAAAAGAGGATGTTGGGGGCCATGGTTTGGGACTTCATAGGGGAGGAGGGCAATGGACATGGAGATGGAAAAGCAAATATGTGGTAAACAAATGTTTGCTGGGCCAGGCAGACACAGTGGGACAGAGGCAGGAATTGAATTAAACAGGCCTTGCTAGGTTCCTCCTTGTCTAACACCTAGTTCCTACTGTAGTTATCTATAGTGATGCTCCCTTCCTGGAACAGGTCCTCTATCTACATTCTTTAGGCAGTGAATGGGAAGGTCAAAGGTTCTTCCTGAGTCTTTTGGGCCTTGATTGTTTTCAGTTCTAAATAATCTGCATGCCAAAGAGATATTTTGGAGTGGCAACTCTTGCTCCCCTACACCAGATAATAGGTAGAATCTTCTAGTCTCTCTTTGATCCAAAACATAACGAATTTGAGAACCTATCCTGTGGCTGAAAGAATTCCAAAGACCTCCTCTATATTTCTGAGGATCAGGAAATTAGGTGGATTTGGCAGATCAACTCTGGTTCCAGTCTCTTGCATCTCCATATTCACTTTCTTTGTTCCATATGATGATAATAGAGATAAGCAATTCAAATGGTCCCTCAGTTTACACACACACTCACATGCATACACACACACAATCAATCCCATGCAGCATGTATTAGTATTGTACTTTGTGGCACATTGACAAATTACACATTAATCATTCTTCTTAAAAATGGCTTTTTGGGCAAATTTGACAATAGGGAGAATTTTCTTTGGTCTCTTACTCCAAGAGTATTCTAGCTGTTAATTATATTATTCAAATCTCTTTTTCTTTTCCTCTTTTCTTTTTTTCTTTTTTTTTTTTTTTTAACTATCCCTTATTGTCTTTCTTCTGGGATTGCTCCTCATTTGAAATCTCTTTCTCTCTAACATACAGACCAATGGAATTCTGTCCTGGCCCTGCTCCCAGACTTGAGCACCCTGAGGTGTCCTTGCCTTTGTTCCCAGGCTAGATAGTCATCTCAGGTTCATGTTATAGAACCTCGAATCTAACAAGCTTAAACAGGAAGGGGGTATATTTTCTCATGTAACCAGCCCTGGGAAGGACAGGGATATATCACAGGAATAACTAGAAGCAGAGACTTGAACCCTCAGAATATTCCCCAATTCCCCTCTCTGCTGCACTTCAATGATGGTTTAATTTTTCTCACACTGATTTCTTCTAAGATGCTGGGCCCATGAGCATGTCAATTCCCAGGCACACCTTCCAGCTCACCACAGTGACAAGGCAATTCCTTTCTTACGGCCAATTTGTTCTATCCCACTGAAGGGCTCTTGTTGGCTTAAAATTTGCTTACACCTATGCTGGACAAGAAAGCATAAGAAGATTGGTAGCTCCCTACTCCTGCATGGCTAGAATAGGGATAGATAGTTCCCAAAAGAAGGGGACATATTTTTCCCAGAAAAAGTAGGAGAAGTGCTAGACAAATAGAATATTAGGTGTGCATTCCCATCTCAAGGACTATTTTTAAAACATGTTTTCCATAGTAATTAATATCAACTTCATTTGTTGAGTGTTTTCTATGTGCTTTACATAAATAATCTCCTTTAATCCTCACATCAATCTGTTGATTTAGATATGTCCCTGTTTTGAAGATGAGAAATTTGAAGTTTAGTTAGGTTAAGTAAGTCATCCAAGGTTACATGCCAACTAAGTAGCTGAGATTTAAGGCCCAAGTTTCCCTGTCTCCAAGTCTCTCTAGGCCCATGATCTTAATAATCATACCACACTGCTTCTAAAAGATTGTAGAATCGACATTCTGTGTTCTATTTTAATCATTCCTCCCATCAATTTTTTTTCATAAAGGGGGAGCATAGCACTACTATGTAAAATTCATGTCTTTCCAAGTTGTGAAATAAGCATTGCATGTGCATCTGTGCTTTAATCAGGAAGTGGTATTAACGTTCTGAATTCTTTTGCTTTGTTACTCTATAACTGTACCCCTCACATGGACATGAGTCTTAAATACAAAAGAGAAAAGGGGAAGAGAAAAAAATGTTATCAAGGATTTACTATTTCCAGATGTTGTATGCATAATATTTCTTAATATTCAAATCAACTTTGTGATTGACAAGTGCATATTAAAACAGAGAATACTGACTCTCTCGAGCTTAATGTCAAGGATTCATTCATTCATCCATTCAATCAATCATGAAACATCAAATATTTATGGAGGGTGAATCGCACCCAGCACTGTTGTTGCAAAGACAAATAGTACAGGGGTCCCTTCTGGAACACTTCAGTGCAGTCATTGTAGGGAGAAGGGAGTGTGCCAGGTACCTGGACAGGGTGCTCGAGATGCATGTGGAGGAGACTTGCATCCAGTCTGGGTCAGGCCCCCCTGGGAGAGGCAGTTACTGAGGTTAATCCTGAAGGTCACTGAGAAGATAGCCAGGAAGAGAAGTCAGATGGTGGTGGGCAGAGGAGGTCTGGACAGGATGTTGTAGGTAGAGTGAGGGCATTTGAAAAAAGAAAAAGAGGACAAAAATGAATGAGGGAGATTTAATACCTGCAAATATTTAAGCCCCTATTGCAACTGGGTGAACCTAAGTGAGCCCAAAGAGCTTCTACATCTACCTGTTTTTTTCTCTTGTGTCCTGACTAGAATTGTGAAGGATGAAGAGCTTCCACAATGACAAGTAGCCCTAGAATTTCACTTTGTTCTCCTGGTTAGGAGCTTTTATGATGAGAAATAACTCTCCACATCCATCCTACATTATTTTTCTTATTTACCTTGAAGGGATTTGTTTAAATTCCTGATCGTTTTGTTAATTTAGGAGAGAGGATACCACTTTTATCAACTGTATAATATTTATACAACTAAGGATTTGTGATGTAAGATGCTAGAATATGGGGATAAGTACACACATGGACCTAAAGTGGCTGACATATGGCACCTGGATGTCAGGGGTGGTTGGGCTTTATGTCATAAAATGTAAAGAACTTCCCAAAGTGACACAAGGACTTGAAAGGTGCCCCTTTACAGAAATCCAAAAGCTTTCCATTGTGACTTTCTTGACTTTCCATAGTGACAGTTCACTGTGGATTGTTCTAGTGTTAGGGGTGCTGAATGGATGAGAAGGAAAGGATATTACAACTTTTATGCTCAACTATAAAATCTTTGCAAAAATTTCCTTCCCGGAAGTGGGCTTGTTACCAATTGGCTTCCAGATGATAAAGAGAATCTCCTCAATCATTATGATCTAAATTAGTGTTTGCCTTCATTATGTTATTTAAGGGCCATAGGGAAACAGTCACCAAGAGGTAGGTGATGTGTGGTGGATGTTAAGAACTAAGGTAGAAGGAGGGGAATGAGAGGTGAGGCCAGGGTGATGACAAATAGTCTGATTTGAAAGACTTTAGATGTTGTGTTGGAGAATTTGGACTGTTTTATTAAGATTAGGTATATGGCATTTTAAGCAGAAGAATGACAGTCATATAGGAATTTGAGACCTATAAGTCTAGCCCAGTGGTTCTCAATATTTGCTGCATATTAGAATCACCTCGGGAGTGTTAAAAAAATCCAAATACCAGGTCACACCTCATACCAATTAAATCAGGATGTCTAGGGATGGGAGTGAGGCATCGCTGTTTTACAGAGAAAAAAAATGAGAGCATCGGCCCTCTGTAATACTTCCAATACATTTGTGCATGAAGTTTTAACCTGCATTCAAATCCAATTTGGAGAAACATTTACTGCCTGCCTTGAAATTAGAGGCCCTATGAGCATGTCTACAAGAACACCTATTATGTGGATTTCCTTATCCATCAGCAGTGTTCGTATTTTATACAAAGAACTTGGAGTACCGAGTCCTTAAAAATATTTCTTTTTTTTTATTGGAGTATAATTATTTTACAATGTTGTGTTAGTTTCTGCTGTACAACGAAGTGAATCAGCTATATGTATACATATATCCCCATATCCCCTCCCTCTTGGACCTCCCTCCCACCCCCCATCCCACCCATTTAGGTCATCACAGAGCACTGAGCTAAGCTCCCTGTGCTATACAGCAGGTTCCACTAGCTATTTATTTTACACATGGTAGTGTATTTATGTCAAACCTAATCTCCCAATTTGTCCCACCCTCCCCTTCAACCCTGTGTCCACATGTCCATTCTCTACATCTGTGTCTCTATTCCTGCCCTACAAATAGGTTCATCTGTACCATTTTCCTAGATTCCACATATATGTGTTAATATATGATATTTGTTTTTCCCTTTCTGGCTAACTTCACTCTGTATGACAGACTATAGGTCCATCCACATCTCTACAAATGACCCAACTTTGTTCCTTTTGATGGCTGAGTAATATTCCATTGTATATATGTACCATATCTTCTTTATCCATTCATCTGTCAATGGACATTTAGGTTGCTTCCATGACCTGGCTATTGTAAATAGTGCTGCAATGAATGTTTGGGTACATGTGTCCTTTTGAATTATGGTTTTCTCAGGGTATATGCCCAGTAGTGGGACTGCTGGGTCATATGGTAGTTCTATTTTTAGTTTTTTAAAGGCCTGTAAAAATCTTGTATTATTTTTTTAACCTAGATTTTGGAAACACTTCAATCTTTTCAATGGGCCCAGGAAAGCTATAGAAATGAGCAGAAAAGTGGATGTTTATGGTTCATATACAGAATCTTGCAATCCACATGTAATCTTCCTACAAGCTTCCAGCAGTCTTTATATGAGGTGCTTATGGTTTTTCTTAGTGGTTTTCTATCTTTGGAATGTTTTGAAACTTCTGCAACAAAATGGGAATTTATCTGATGTATATGAGCTTCCTACACTTCTGAGACCAAGTTTGAAAAATGTACATTCATGCAGGGAACTATTGGCTTACTGAGGGTGCGTTCTTTCTTCTCAAGCCTTATAAATTGCATTGTCCAGAAGACATACATAGTGCCTACAAGGGGTAAACCATTTTCTTGGGTTTACTACTATTTTGCAATCTTAGTGGCAGGTATTGTAGTATTTACTAAGGATCTATTTTAAAATGGCTTCCTGCTTCCCAAGTTGGCGCCATCCAACCCAAGGCAATTTTCTTCTCTGTCCTTATTTCACTTTACCAAGATCTTCTTTACTCTGTAAAACAGCAGAAACTTCTAATGGTGGCATTGACACTGCCTTGACCCAATGAAATATGTCTCCAGACTTGTTCCATTTATTGTGCTTTTTTGTTTGTTGAATTAACCCTCATGGAAAAGAGTCATGTTAGTTTGGAAGAGGAGTTTTTGGCAATAAGATTTGCTTTTATGAAATGCCAACAGTTTTATGAAAAGCCCCATTGCACCCATGTCCATGTCGAGTCAATGAACACTGAAATCACTTCATCTGTTTATCCAACCATCAGATATTTTTAACTGTAATACACTTACTGAACTGCCTGGCTACTTTACTTGTCAGGACACAGAAAGATTTACTGGGATCTTAGTGGGCCTAGGACAGGTCTATGGGGGTGTCATCAAGCATTGGTGTAGCTTCTGATAATTTTCAAGCCTGAAAATGCTGGAAGAATTTGTTTGGGATTTCCTCTATCCAGTTGTTCTTTCACATCTCCCTCCCCTTAACACCATGAAAACAACCATCACCTCTACTATAATCACAGTCAACTTGTCTCTCTGATGCTAACTGACCTATTTATTGAAATGGCCATGAGACCCATAACTGATACTCGGACCCCCCCCACCCCTGTATTTTGATCTACTTGGTGGGGCTCAGATATTAGGTATTTTTTCAAAAGCTTTCCAGGTGATTGTGAAGTAAGGCTAGGGTTGAGAACCACTAGGCTGGTCACAGAGGGTGATCTAGACACTGGGGCAGAACTGGAGATGTTTCTAGAGAAACAGTACATTTTCATTGCAGTTGTTGCCCTGTGGTTTGCATAATGTCCTGGGTCCAAATGTGAGTTCTTATCTTTGAACCTTTTCTTTTTGTCACTTGTAATTCAGCACGTCTTCCTTGGCCTCAAACAGTCTCAGTTCAAATTCTGTATATGCAATCAGTTGTTAACAGATACTAGCTAAATCATGTAAGCTCCTTGAGTCTCCGTTTACTGATTGGCAAAATGGGGACAATGAAACATGCATCTCAGAGTTCTTGTGCTGTTTAAATAAGTGAGATCAGTGTATGAAATCCTTAGCAACGACCATGGCAGAAAAAGCACTCAATTATTGGTAGCCTCTGCTATCATAGTATTATCTTGTAGCTTATTTTGTTCTTGAATAGTTTGAAGATTGAAGTATCTTAGTATTATTGAATGATAATTGTGCTTTGAAAATGAACTCCTAATGCAACTTTGCACAATAAATACTAATGTTGTTACCCAAAAAAAAAAAAAAAAAGGTATCTTCATCTACAGATATTTACCAGCCCAATGTGACTTTGGGTCTCTCCAAGACAAAATTTGGGATGAAGAATTAGTTTTTTCAAGTTCGACGAGATGTTCAAGTCTTGCTGTGATTCAGAAGAAGCATTAGAAAGCAAAATGTTCTGTAGGTCACCAATTTCAAGACTTCATTAAGCTCTGAAAAAGCAGAATTTCAAAGTTGAGGCTCTTCACAAACAAACCCAAATCCTGAACACTAAAGTGCTTTTTCTGGTGTACCAACGGCAGAAATCTGAAATCATCCACCAGGGTGATTCATGGGGAGAGATCTGATCTCTGAAGTCATCAGAAAGGAACAACAATGTCAAGTTTCATCTAGTGGATTATGGTCAGTCCCATTTACTTCCAAGCGCTCCAGATGAAGATAAATGCTCTGGGTTCCCTGGAAGCATGTATTCTAGAAAGACAGTGCAAGATGTAGTGCACAGGTGCAGGGCCAGGCAGTGAACCCAAGCAGGTAAACTCCAGAAGCTCTGCCAGCTGCTGTTCAAACATGGCCTTCACTGCAAATGTAAGCGAAGGACAGTTATTTAGTGCATAGATTTATATGTGTCTCCTGTAATTCAGATCCATTGCTGGAATTTATGACTATTTACATGTTTATCAAATTTGTGCTACAATCCAGATTTATGAAAGAGGTGAATTACAGATAACTTTTTCACTTTATACAGAAGTTCCACCATATAAAATAGCATGTGCTATAGGTGACTTTAATGAGAGATAATATAGTGTAGAAGGGAATAAATGTTGAAATCAGACAGACTCGACTTTGAATTCCAGCTCTATCACTTATTACCAAATTACTAACTTTCTTTGAATCTCAGTTTTTCTGGTAACAAAAGGGACCTTTTAATACCTGCTTTAGAAACACATCGACAAAATTAGTTACCGAGTTACTGCTTATAATGTGCCTAGCCTAATTCTAAGCACATAGCAAATTCTCTGTATAGATTTGTTTCCATCTCCTTTTTATCCTTCTTTCTTTATTTGGTGCATATAAAGGGCAACATCTGCCTCCCACACACCCGCCCTGCCCTTCTTTTTATTTCAAGGCTCATTTGGAAATAACTTTGGTACGTAGTATTTTAGGATAGAGGATCATTCCATGTAAGTAATAATATACACTACTGCAGGTAGTATATGCTGCTAAAAGTCCATAATAATGGGCTGACGAAAGAGTGGAAGGAAAAATTAAAAACAAACCTGAGAACAGCCTGTCATACTGTATAGGTTTCCCACAGCACTTGATCTTTGTACCCTCTTATTTGGTCCAACACCCATTAGCCCTTGTACACCTGGGGCACCTGCCTGGCACATTAATGTCCAGGAGGGAGGCTCTAGGCACTGAGAGGGTCACACGGAAACAGGGATTTCAGTGATTTCAGTGGGCTGGGAGTGGGTGATGCCAGGGTGTGAGAAGCTCCCGAATCAAGAGAGGTGAGAGAAAGGGGAGGTAAGATCACATTGGCAGCCTCCCCACAATTTTGCCAAGGGCTGATTTCTACCATATGTAGGTGGCTCTTTTATCAACAAAGTCCTTTTCTGTTAATAGTTCCCCTATACCTCCTAATCTTTTATGAGAAGACACTACTGCTATGTAGCTGAAACTAAAGAAAAAATTAGATAGTATGGAATCTGCACATGGCCATAACGATCAGGCCAAAGAGTCCAGTCATTTTCCACAAGCCTAAAATGAATGGGGATTAGAGTATTATCAAACTTGGAAGACAGATTTTTTTTTTTTGGTACACAAATGTTCATAGCATCATCATTCACAATAACCAAACAATAGAAACAACTCAAGTATCCATCAGCTGGTCCATGTATAAACGAAATGTGGCACATACATTCAACAGAATACAACTGCAAGTAAAGCAGAATAAACTATCGATATACAGAACAATGTAGAAGACTCTCAAAAACATAATGATAAGTAAAAAAAATAAATGACACAAAACACATATGAACATGAAATTCTGGAAAAAACAAAAACATAACCGCAGAAAGCAGCTCAGTGCTTGCCTTGTGGCTGGGGACGAGGAACAGCTTGACCACAAAAGGGCACAGGGAATTTGGAGGGTTGATTAAAGTGTTCTAAAACTTATTTCTGGTTGTGGTTGCACAGCTCTATACATTCACTAAAACCATATGACTTTACACGTAAAGTGGGTGCATTTTATGTGATATAAATATGCTTTAAAATGATCTTAAAAGTGTATACATTAAATCTCAAGGGGGTTTCTCTTAAAAAAAAAAAGGATTGCTATTCAGCAAATAACTTGTTGTTGACAAGCATCAATTTAAAATGCCTAACAATCCATATTTATTGTAAATAAAGCTGCAATGAATATTGTGGTACTTAACTCTTTTTGAATTCGAGTTTTCTCAGGGTATATGCCCAGTAGTGGGATAGCTGGGTCATATGGTATTTCTATTTTTAGTTTTTTAAGGAACCTCTGTACTGTTTTCCATAGTGGTTGTATCAATTTACATTCCCACCCACAGTGCAAGAGGGTTCCTTTTTCTCCACACCCTCTCCAGCATTTATTGTTTCTAGATTTTTTGATGATGGCCAGGAAGACAGATTTAACTAGTCAACAGCTTCATAGGACCAAGCCTTTGAGTATGAACCCAAGGAATTTCAGATAAAGTTTGTCTTGCTGGTTCCTAGGCATGGGATATTTCAGATGTGTTTATGTGTCTCACACACTAGGTAGGAAATACATATAAAATTTCAAAAGATATTTATTTTTTAACATTCATATACATTGCCTGAAATAAATTATATACTTAGTCACCATCAAGCCTATAAAATATTTGGCCTTTGTACCTTTTGTTAATTTGTCACTTCTTGAGCTATGACTCTGATTTAAGATTTGAAAGAGGGGGTGCCTTTGCACATCTTTTACAGGTCACAAGAATAATATTAGTGGACATAACAATAATTAAAAACCTAACAAGAAATGTTTTTTGAGGGCTTACAATGTGTCAGTCATTGTGCTGAGTGTTTTACATAATTCTTTCACTTAATCCTCACATGAGTCTGTAAGATCAGTATTATTACAATTCCAATTTTACAAACAATTAAAAAGAATGCTTAGAGAACTTAATTTCTGCCAGAAATAGGCTTCAAATTCCAGTATGTTGACCTGCAGAGTCTGAGCTACAAACTCCTAAGGTATCCATCCTCTAGAGCAGGGGCTGGCAAACTTTTCCTGTAGAGGGCTAGAGAGTAACAAATATTTTAGATTTTGCAGGGTATATGGTTTCTTTTTGCAATGATTCAAGGCTGCTGGGTTAGTACAAAAGCAGCCATAGATAAGGCATAAAGGAATAGGTGTGGCTGCATTCCAATAAAACTTTATTTACAAAAACACATGGCAGGCAGGCTTGGCCCACAGGCCATAATTTCCTGACACTCTAGAGCTGGCCTGTTCTGTAAAACCTTCCACAGTGATGGTAATGTTCTCAATCTGCACTGCCAGATATAGTAGCCATTGGCCATATGTGGTTATTGAGCTCTTGAAATGTGGCTAATATGACTGAGAAACTGAATTTTAAATGTTTAAATTTTATTTTTATATTAACTAATTTCAATTTCTATTTAAATAGCCACATCTGTGAAGGAGTTACAGCCCTGGACAGATTAGATTATAAATTTTGACACATAAAGTGGTCAGTTCTAGCCACTGTGGAATAGATGAGACATGATTAAACTGAAACTCTTTTAAAACTGTAAACCTCAAAGAACAAATAAAACCATCAGTTATAAAGCACACAGGGCAAAGAAAACTATCAGAACAAAATAATTTAAATTCTGCGGAATTATTGTCTCAGCCTCTCTCCTCAAAAATCATTCTCATTAATGTAAAAATGTTTTTTCTTAATTTGTTCTGTCATAGTTAGTACTTTCACTAAAAAATATAGGTCCTTTATCTTTTTTCTTTTCGTTTTTAGCCTTCTAAACCACCAAATGCTGATTGTGTGCAAAACCGCCATCAGAAATTAGTTATGGTAATAATATAAAACTAAACGTAAGTTTCTTCCTCCTCATTCCTGTGGTTTAAATAATTTCCCCAAACTGACAAATCTGCTAACATGGATAAAGACATTAGGTTCTGTTGTGGACTGAGTTTTGTCCTCTTAAAGTTTATATGTTGAAATCCTAACCCCTAATATAGTGGTGTTTGGAGGTGGGGTCTTTGGGAGGTAATTAGGTTTAGATGAGGTCCTTAGGGTGAGGCTCTAAGTGGGATAGTGTCCCTGCAAGTAAAGGAAGACAGAGAGCTTTCTCTGCCACGTGAGTAGACGGTGAGAAGGCGGCCATCTGCAAGCCAGGAAGAGGGCTCTCACCAGGGACCAAATCTTCAGGCACCTTGGTCTTGTACTTTACAGCCTCTGGAATTGTGAGACCTAAATGTCTCTTGTTTAAGCTGCTCAGTCTATGGTATTTTATTATAGCAGCCAGAGCTACGACAGGTCCTCTAATGTCTGAGCCTCTTAGAGAGGGCATGTTTAAGCTACATCTCATGCCCACCTGTACCATCATCAGAAAAGAAATTACCTGTTTGAGGATGTTTACAAATTAATTTAAAATACTATAAAAATTATCTTGGCATGCACCATGATGTCATTTACATGTCAGGGAAATTGTGTCCACTAAAACTAAAATATTGACCAAACTGATTATAGGTGTTAAATAAGCTACTAAAAATGTAGTATCATGATATTTACCTAGATGAAAATATTTTGAAGGTACAGAGGAAATATTTTACACTTTCAAAGTAACGTTTCGATGACCATCAGTTTTTCACTGCTCAGCATTTGGTCACTGAATACTCACTCATTGATTTCGTAAGGAGCTTAAGCCTATCTATACATAAACATTCACGTCACCTTACACAGGGATCTACAAGTGCAAATATGTACACTTACGCAGTTCTGGGAAGCCTTTCTGACTTGCTGGGCTAAAGATTATGCCAGTCGTTCAATTGCTAATGCTGAATTTATGTAATACAAAAACTGCCATTAAGTTTGGAGGCTAAGAAGAAGAGACAGCATCGTTTCACATAAACATTGTCTCAGCGTCCTCCGGCTGCTTTCAGGGACATATTTTTCTGCATATTTAAAGTTTATAGCAGACCATGAAGATCAGAGTTTCTTTTCATATTCAAACTTTATAGCAAAATCACAACTACCTATTAATATAGCAGCTGTAATGTATTTCTAGTTAAGCTGTCATAAAGTCTATGGCTTTTCACATCATCACTTTTGAAGGTTGGTGCCACAGAGAGAAAAGCCATTTGTACTGGATCGCCATGGTGGTTTGTAATATACATGGTAATAAATATCACAGTATATTTCATTTTTATATGTTTTTGGTGAAGAGGTAAAAGTGCATCTTCTACAGTTGTTTTTCAGAAATTGCTCATATGTTGGGAATGAGGGTAAAAGAGACTGAAGCTAAAATTATTTATCGAGACATTACCACTCTTCACTCACACCACAGCTGAAATGAGAAGGGGATGCCAATGATATTTCATTTATAGTATTGATTTCCAGAGCTCGCCCTATGAAAGTACTGATTGTGTATTCAAGATAAATGTGAGAAAATGTAGATATTCTGACGGTCATGGTTTTTTATTTTTATTATTCTGATCATTTATATCCTTTTGAAATGTAATTGAAAATGTCTCTCAGATGTCATTTCACTGCTTTCATGTGGTGCTTGAGATTTGCGAGTGCCCTGGAAATGTTTAAATGCTCACAGATATTAGTGTGTATATACAAATATATATATTTTTTACACAAGTATAGTTTCTTATAGTAATAAAGATTCCCGAGAATAATGCTGTTCGGTTTACTTAAGATGGATGACCGGGGAGAGGTGTAAATAAATGTCTTCTCCCTAGCTTTCACTGTTTTGCTCCCGTTTGGTTTTCCCCTTGAACTGGTGGTTTAATCACACTCACCCTTCGGCTGAAATCACACTTGTCTGTCAGCTAAGCCAATCTTCTTACTTTTACCATGACAACTTCTTATGCACAGTCAGTCCTGATATCCTGCTTTATTCTTCATTGCCATGAACATCTATTAGTATGAGAAGACTGATCTTCATAAACAAGACCGCGATGAACACACAAATCAGATCAGTGCGGGAACGCAGGAAGGCGTGGGAGGGCGGGATGCTCCGGTGAGTTTGTGCCCTTTACTCCCACTCGCCCTTCTCTGAGCCAGATCAAACTGCACCCAAACCCCACTTCCCTGTTCTCGTCTTCTAGCCCCAAGTGTGAAGCACCCGGCGTGCAGGGACCTTATCTGGGTCTGAGAATGGAGGCAACCATTCTGATCTCTTCCCCATTTCCCTTCTCCCTCTCAACTCCCAAATCAGGCGCCTGCACTTATTCACACTTCTTATTTCTAAGTTTTCAGGGTTTCTTTTATTAAGAATGACAGACAGTAAGGAGCAATGCTCTTACCCTTAAAAAAGAATCAAGAAGTCCCAACATGCTTACATATAGTTTCAATAGTTATCAAAACTTTGTATCATACAACAGAGATTAATGCTGCCTACAGATGAAGACACATCACTGCTGATGTTAGCAATTTCTGTGTGACCTTGGAATATTCATTTCATTTTCGATTAGCGCAGTCCATTCATGTATGACTTTGCGTATATACTAATACAAAACAAGGGAATAATAAAGATAGAAATATACTTCCCTACTTACAATTTTAGAAGTAGTGTGAGGTTTTCAGCCAAGTACAAGACGTTCATCACATAAGAATATACACTTTTAATAACTAGGATTTTAGAAATAAAGAATTGAGTTGTGTATTTCTAGTTTGTGAAATGAGAGATTTGCAGTGCAATATGTCTATGCCTATGTGTATGTACATATGTGTGCATGCATTTACGTGTATCGAGGAAGAATACATGAGATATACCCTCACCTTTCCCATACATAAGCTTTATGGGTATTATTTTCAAAATTGGAATTTACCCGTGTTACTTCTGAGTGCATCATCAGGAAATCACACGATGAATGCAGCCAAATTCAGTATCTGAATAGCAAGGCAGGACCTACTCCAGAGGTGAAAAATTAACGGCATGGAAAATTAAATCTATTACAGCTCATTGATGTGATTAACTTTATCATGTACGTAGTTATTCAATATAATTTTGAACACTGAGATTACATATAGTAGAATTTTCATTTTAGAAATGCATTTAAAATGCAATTTAGTCAAAACTTCACAGGCAATCCACAAGAGACAATCCACCTGCTGAATTAGTACAGATCATCTCTTTCTTTAAAAAAATAAAACAAACTTAAGTTAAAAAATAGTTTTTCCAGTTTTACTGAGAAATAATTGACATACATCACAGTATAAGTTTAAGGGGTACAGCACAATGGTTTGATTTACATATAGTGTGTTAGTGTGTGGAAACTTTTTCTCCTTCACAGCTCCCTCCCACTGGTGCAGGTGCCGTCCTTATTCTTTTGTCTCTGTTTTTTCTTTTTTTCTTTTGCCCTACCCAGATACGTGGGGAGTTTCTTGCCTTTTGGGAGGTCTGAGATCTTCTGCCAGCCTTCAGTAGGTGTTCTGTAGGAGTTGTTCCACGTGTAGATGTATTTCTGGTGTATCCGTGGGGAGGAAGGCGATCTCCGCGTCTTACTCTTCCGCCATCTTCAAGCCGTCCCCTCGGTTTAGTCTTTATTTATCAGATGAATATACAGCTTGACAAGCTAAGATGGATACAGTAGGGACAGCCAATAATCCTTGAGAAAATTCTCTACAGGTTGTTACTTGATTGATTAATTCATTAGTATTGCTTGTTTGACCATTATTGGTGTGTTTCAGTTACAGTGTCTTTCTTAGGCTATGATCAGAAGGCATGATGTAGCAGTACCATTTACTAAATAAAGAAACAAATGAATCAAAACAAAACCCTAGGGGCCTTAGTTGAATTCAGGATATGAGTTGTTAAATATTTTGGCTTTTCCTCCCTCTCACAATGTAATGTAATGACATTAGGGTCTACCAGTAGATTTATAAATAGACCTATATTGCCCTCTACTTATTGTTGTAACCAGAACCTCCAGTACTGGGTTTGAATAGAAATGGTGAGAGCAGGCACTCTTGTTTTGCTCCTGTTTCTACACCGAAAACATTCAGTCTTACACTATCACATATGATGTTAGCTGTTGGCTTTCCATAGGTCTCCTTTTTCAATTTGAGAAAGTTTTTTCTATTTCTAACTTGCTGAGTGTTTATTTGTGGAACTTTGTTCAGTTTTTTTTTTCTTTAGTACTTCAGTCAAATAATTTTTAACTTTAATATCACAATTTGGTGAATCACATTGATTGATTTTCTAGTGTTAAACCAACTTTGTATTCTAGAGTGAATCCTAATTGGTCATAATGAATTGCTTTAAGAAATGTATCTTTGGATTTAATTTGATAACATTTTTAAATGATTTTGTGGCTTTTCATTGTAGATAATAGTCTGAAGTTTTCTTTCAGTTTTTGTCTTGTTTTGATATCAGGGTAAATGCTGTCCTCATAAAATGAATTGGGAGATATTTCCTCCTATTCTTGTCCCTGAATAAGTTTTCGTAGAATTGGGATTATTTCTTTCATAAGTGTTTGGTAGAATTCAACAGATAAGACCTGTGAATCTAGAATTTCCTTTGTTGAAAGATTTTTATTTTTTGGTTCTTTTTCTTTTTTTAAAAATAAATTTATTTATTTTATTTATTTATTTTTGGCTGCATTGGGTCTTCGTTGCTGCCCAGGGGCTTTCTCTAGTTGCGGTGAGCGGAGTCTGCTCTTCATTGCGGTACGCGAGCTTCTCATTGCAGTGGCTTCTCTTGTTGCGGAGCATAGGCTCTAGGCTCACAGGCTTCAGTAGTTGCAGCGCACGGGCTCAGTAGTTGTGGCTCACGGGCTCTAGAGCGCAGGCTCAGTATTTGTGGTGCACAGGCTTAGTTGCTTCACGGCACGTGGGATCTTCCCGGACCAGAGCTTGAACCCGTGTCCCCTGCATTGGCAGGCGGATTCTTAACCACTGCACCACCAGGGAAGGCCCTGTCGAAAGATTTTAACCACAAGTTCATTTAAGACTATTCAGGTTACCTACTTCATCTTAAGGGAGATAGGTAGTTTATGTCTTTCAAGGAAATTGGCCATTTCATCTGTTTTCAAATTTACTGGTGTACAGTTGCTCATGATATTTATTATCTTTTAATATCTATACAATTAGAAGTGAAGTGTTTGTGATGTTAGAGTAAGCGCATTAATTCCTTATTTTTTTTTTCAGATGTGTTACTAGCAGTTTCTCAATTTTAATAATTTTTTTAAAGGGACCAACTTTTGATTTAATTGATTTTCCTTATTGTTTTTCCATTTCTTTGATTTCTAGCCTTATATTTTGTATTTCCTTTCTTCTACTTGCTTTGGGTTTAATATTCTCTTCTTTTCCTAGTTTCTTAGAGTGGAAGCTTAGGTCATTGAGTTGAGATCTTTCTTATTTTTAGGGTAAGCATTTATTGATGTGATCTTCCTTGAAAGCACTATTTTAGTTGCAGCTAACAAATTTTATGTGCTATGGTTTCATTTTCTTTCAGTTCAAGATATTTTCTAATTTTCTTGGATTTCTGCTTTGATCCATGTATAATTTAGAAATATGTTGTTTATTTTCCCCATTTGGGGATTTTTTTCTATATCATTGATTTTTAGCTTAATTTCATTTTGAATAGCAAATACTTTGTATGTTTTCAGTCATCTTAAATGTATTGAGCCTGGTTTTATGGTGCAGTATAGGCCCTACTTTGGTGAATGTTACAATATAATTGAAGGCCTAATATATCTATTTTGGGGTGGAGTTAGCCATAAATATCAATTAGGTCAAGTTGGTTAATAGGGTTGCTAAAGTCTTTTATAGTCTTACTGATTACCTCTCTACTTTTTCTGTCAATTACTGAGAGAATAGTGTTGAAATCTCCAACTAAAATTGTTGACTGGTCTATTTCTTTGTTCAACTCCACCAGTTTTCCTGTTCCCTCATTTATTTGGAAGTTATGCTTTTTGGATACAAACACACTTCTGAGTTTTATATCCTCCTGATGAGTCAATCTCTTTATCATTGTGAAACATCTCTCTTTATTCCTACTAATATTCCTCTTTTAAAATCTACTTTATCTTATATCAGTTTTGTCACATCCTTTTACTTTTATCCTCATTTTGTCTTATATTTAATTTTTTTCTTTATTTCCCCCAGTCTTATTATTAAGGTGAAACTGACATACGGCACTGTGTAAGTTCAAGGTGTACAGCATATTGATTTGACTTACATACACCATGAAATTATTACCACAATAAGTTTAGTGAACACCCATCATTCATACAGGTACAAGAGAAAAAAAACAGAAAAAAATGTTTTTTCTTTTGTGATGAGAACCCTTATGATCTACTCTCTGAAAAACCTTCAAATATACCAGACAGCAGTGTAAATTTTGTTTCCTGTAGACAACATATAGTTGTTTTTAGCTTTTTAATTCTAACAATTTCTGATTTTTATTCAGTGTTATTTATATTTAATGTTAATTTAAATATCACTATGGTTTGATTTAAATCTTCAAGTTTATTGTTTATATATGCCCCCTATGGTCTTTGTTCCAGTGTTTTTCTTGTCTTCTCTTGTATTAATTTTTTTCTTAAGATTTCATTTTATTTCTACTTTGTGCCTTATTAGCTACACCTCATTGTTTTCTTTTATTAAAGTTGTTTCTTCAGGGATCTTAATACACATCTTTAACTTGAGTCTACCTCCAAATAACATTGTATCACTCCACAGTAATGTAAGAAATTTGCATAAAATTACTCCCATTTCCTCTCCCTCCTATCTTTTATGTTATCATTGACACACATTTTACTTCTAAATATGCTAAAATACCTGGTATACATTGTTATTATTTTTGCTTTAATTAGTAGGATTTGAAGATTTGCTTATAACTTTTTGAGGTTGCTCTACTTTTCATTTTCTGAAGTCATACCAGAGATCCTCTTAGTAACTTCTTAATAGTCCCTGATCAAGAAGTATCCAGACAACCACATTTTCTCTAACCTGTTGCACTTATTTCTAATTTGTAATATTTTTTGTATTAAGCCATCATTCAATAATTGAATCACTTGCTTAAATAATATCTACATAGATATTTAATATATGCATTTTGCTCTTCTGAAGATTATTCTAGAATTGCTTTTTTCTATATGTTTTTTAAATGTTTCCTAAGTTATAATACGGTTGATTTTATATGGTTATAATTATGATTTTATAATATGGTTAATTTTATCATATTTTGCATAAGGTTAATTATAAACTAAAGCCTACTCCAACAATTCTGCGTATTTTTTTTCTAATCTATCATGACACCGAGTTTAACCTATTCCTATGAAGTTGTTGAAATATTTTAACAATTGCCATTTTTGAGCAGTTTTGTTTTTGTTGTTATAAGAGCATAACCAGAATGTTCAAATAATTGAATTAGAACTAAAATACTTATGTACTGCTATCAGGTAAGTATCATGGAACAGATATTTTTAGGAATTTAATGCTTGAGTATAAATTTATATGATTTTAGCTCTATGCAAAGTGAACTAATTTCTCCAGAAGCGCTGAGCACATTGATTTGAAAATTTGTACCTTATCCACTAGCACCTGCAGTAAAACACTTCATTGTATAAAAATCAAGAAAAACATTACCTGAAACTATGTTTAAATGAGGTGATTTTTCATTCAAACTGTAGCCTGGCTGTAAAAACCTAGGGGTCACATTTACAATAGCATTCTAGATCAGGATTTAGTTCAAATAAAGACCCTAGTTATATCTGGGCATCCTGTCAAACTGACCATGAATAATGTAAACCTCTTTTATTTTCAATATTTAATATTTTTAAGGTAGATTATTTTCAGGGCATTCTGAGCTAGTATGGCAGCAGGCATATCAACATTTCATGAAATATAATACAAAGATTAATTCTATTACATCCGAATCTAATTCTCCTAGGTATATGAAAATCACATAGGGATGGCTCTATAGTTTCAGGCTCATAAAATTGCTATAGGAGGCCATAGATTGGCTCTGTGAAGTTCACTTTGCCCCCAGGAGAAACCATGAAGAGAAACAGCATTCAAAAGATGCTGTGTGTGGTAGAGAGAATTAATGCAGCAGGGAAAAAAATCCCACTTTAAGCTCAAATTTAGCTTCACAGTAGCAAAGAGTACAATGCATGAATAAAAATTAGATATTCATAGTGGCTAAAAATATGACTGTTAGTCTCTCCAAAGATAACTATCAGCCTAAGTAGCAATTAAAATGTAAAAGAAGAGTAGTATTTACATCAAAATTTAAATATACTATTTGGAAACCTTTAGGGGCCAAGAGGGAGGAGAATACTCATTATGTCTAGTCTTCTTGCTTGTATTTGACTAATTCCTCATTAGAATTGTTTTTTCTGCCTCTGGGGACCTAATAGTAGGTAGGAGGGATAGCATTTCTGGCCCTTTCATACTCTAATGAGTAGGAAGGAAGGACAATTGTAATAATTTTCCTCTAAAGTGATAATGAATTTTGTTACTGTTAAGAAATTTGTAGGTGTGGTTCAATTTATGTGCTATCATGGGACGTTCCTTTGACACTATTAAAACCTGTTAGGTTTCTTTTTATTTTATTTTTAAGGTTTAGACATATGTACTTATTCAGTCTTTGTTTCCACTAAATGCAATTTGCGGATATAGTTCCTGATCTTGTGTCCTAAGTTCCAGCAAAGGTGAATCATTTTCCCTGTGCTTCTCCCTCTTGATGCTTCTGCTTAAGCCATTCTTTTTTTGTATCTCTGCCTTTAAACTCTTCTCTCTGCTCGAAGTCCTTCATGGAGTCCTTCTTAATACTTCCGAGCATGAGGCAAAGGGGGAAATTCTCTCCATAATTCTCCAAGGCACACTTTTGTGACATTCTATTATAATTCTAATTTCATTCTAGTAGAAATTCTGTTTTTCTATCTACTACAGTGTTTAACACATAGCATGAACTCAATGAATACATTTTGCATGAATGCTAAATAAATCAGTAAAGTAACACAGAGAGAAAGAATAACCTTAAGACTACATGGGCAGAAAGCACTTCTTACAGTTTCTCAGCTGCTTTTTGAACTAGTATTAAAATTTTTCTTCAGTGCCATAAAACCTAGGCAAAATGTAAGTGCTTATGGCTTAGTTCTGAAAGGTAATTGTCTTATGCTTTTGGACTGCGATAACAAAATACCACAGACTGGATAGCTTATAAACAATAAAATGTTATTTCCCACAGTTCTGGAGTCTGAAAGTCTGAGATCAAGGGATCAGCATGTTTATGTTCTGGTGAGAACCTGCAGTTATCACTTCTCAAAGGCCCCACCTTTTCATACTGCCATCTTTGGGGGTTAGGATTTCAACATATGAATGTATGGGGGACACAAACTTTTGGACCACAGCAGAAAGGAGCTTTAAATATAAAAGCAATGACAGAATTCTAAAGAAAAAAATATATACTTGCATTTATGAAAAAATTCAAAAATTATTTAGATTGATATGTCATAAAATAAAGAAAAAAACAGATTGGGAAATATTAGCAATAAATATGATAATAAGATAATATCCTTAACATAAAAAGCATTCTCAGAGTTGACTTAGGAGATTCAGCTTTACACCTGAGCCATGGACACACTGTGGCTGTGGACAGGGGATAGACCTTCATTGGGCACCTTTTTGGGGTTCAAAGGGACATCTGCTTTCCCAGAAGTGCAAGGATTCAAAAATAAAACCAGAGGTTTTTAGGAAGTAGGAATGAATTCTGAAAATAAAATCAATAATTTCCTACCACAGTGAGATTGTGATTGATTTCTATTATCTTTCCTATTCTTTATCTAGGTTTCCAGTTTTTCTATAATAACCATGAATTATTACTTTTATGATCAGAAAAATAATTCTGTGGGTATATATTATTTTTTAGAAATAAAGTCCACTTTGTTGCCTGTGAGCTGGCTCCAAGGGCTTCTGCAGGAAGGGGAGGGTTTGTCCCTTTAGTGTAATAGAGCCCAAAACAAGGTGCCTCACAAAACACCCAACTGAGGGCTGTTCAGTTGAGCTGAGGGTCTCACCATTTCCAGTACCTGCTCAGAAGGGTCGCCAATATTCCTGCTGTTCTCACTAAGCAGCATTCAGGAAATCTGCATTTCTTAGAGAGATACATTTTAGGATAGAAAATGCAGAGAGCTGCCCTCAAAGCAAACAGCTGACACGAAGGAATTTCAGAACTTTGGGCAGATGAGAGGGCCTTTTATTAGAGAGGATCGGGGTGGGGCCCTAGGTGGGGAAAGACAGTAAATACCGAGGAATGTCGGGGTCTCAGTGCCAAAAAATAAAAATAAAAAGGGAAATGCAGAGGAATCATGGGCTAAAATATTGGAATTTATTGTTACTTTTGCTTGAAAGAAAGGACTTCAATGAAATAACATAAAAATAGATGTGGAAAATCCTTCCTCATATTGTTGGGAAAAGACCTTATCTTGCAAAGAACATGTGGAATTGTCTGTATCATTAGCCAGCTGTGTACACGTGTGTGTGTGGGGGTGTGCACAAGCCACTTAAACTTTGGGGCATTAATTTCTTCATTCGTGCAAATCGTGTTAGATCATCTCGAGGTGGGTCCTCTCCAGCTCTCAAATTTCTGAAATTCTAAATCATATGTATCAGGTTTCTGTTCTCTTAGTTTCTCCTGTGATGAGTAGTGAGTAGACACGGAAGAAATCATTTTCTAGGGTGGTGCCATCTATGTTAAAGGCATCTTTCCTTGAACTTGTCACTGAGTCAATACCAAAAATAATTCAGAGAGCTTTTAACTTTCAGTTTTCAAGTCTTTGGGCCCATAAACCTCTGAGTAAAGTAAGCAATTTTTAGAGATAAGGAAAATGTTACCTTTGCAAGACAAAATTCAGGCAACTTTTCAAATATTGCCCTTCCAGGTCTGCACTCTGACCTTATTTCAAGCTAACCAGATGGTGCTGTCACCGTTTTCATTAGAATACCTATTACTGTAGCCCAAGACCTCGGGTAGCTCATGGCTCTGGGATAGGATTTTATGAGCATTTTTGCCCATACTTACTATTTGGGTAGCAGTAATGTAGTTTTTTTTTTTTTTTAATTTCATTTAGATATACCTACTCAAGTGTTATTCAACAGCATAATTTAAAAAAATATATATATTTTTAATCAGCCCTGATACACTGGGAATCATAATTAAGCACCATTATCTTAAAGAAGTTTTATAATTTTTTCAGGCTATTTAAAGAAAAGTGGTAACAAGTTTATAAACATGGTTCTAACTCTAGAATGATCTTGAAAAATAAATTTATTCTCTTTAATCATTGATGTATGGAAAAGGTATATCTTTGATCAACTTTTCCATTTTCTTTATTTAAGGAAGCTTTTCTTATACCTCAGTTTTTTTATAATTACCTTCACAATGTTTGACATGGTCTCACCCTATTATTATTTTTATATTTTTAGAAGATTCTTTTTTCAATTTATTTTAATAATAAACTTTATAATTTCATGAATAAAACCTGCCTTCTTGTGATATATATATATATATAAAGTAAGCAGAAAAATACATGTGTAACCAAAATATGTTATACATGTATAACCAAATACATACATGTATAACAAAGCATACTAATTATTGACTTAAAAATTTAAAAATAAGTAAAACAAAGCAATAATGCATGTAATTAATGTACAAAATTTCTGAGCTGCAAATTAGTTCTTCAATGAAAGAAGTGAAGAAAAATAGGGTTTGTTGGTCACTAGTAGTTATATAGTACATTGTCACTTTGAGATGAAAATGAGGTGTAAAGTTGATTATGCACAGCTATTTTTAAATTTTTAATATCAACCAGCATTATCTATGCAGTAGAAAAACATAAAACATATTTAGTCATTCCTCCAAAACTAAAAGTTAATTCTTAATCGTAAGATATAAGTTGTTTTTATTCAATAAACGTTTATTTCCGGAAGCCATCTGAAAGGCTGTTCTGGATCTGGTCCTCAGACATGTGGTTATTTAATAACTCCCAGTTTTGTAAGTATCATTTCAGAATGTTTAGGATATTTGCAACAATTTTTTCAGATAAGAAGTAGGTAATTCAATTATATTTGTTAATTGGAAGACTGATGAATGAATTGAGACGATTTACAGCTAGAGTTCTGTCTCTTTTTTTTTTTTGAGCCAGGTACAGCACTCACAATCCTGTAGGATAGTACTCTTGTTCATACCACGTTATTGAATCTCAGAGAGGTGACATGATACACGTGGGTTCCCATAGCTGTGCGTCTCAGCCAAGACCAGAATAGAATCCTAGTAGACTGCCAAGGCTATCTTATAATAGCTCAGCTCGGCTAGCTCTGAAGAAGCTGTAATGGACTCCGAGATTTCACCCCTGCCCTCATCTTCTTAAAGCACATGGTCTTGGGTTCCAGCAGTGCCTGGAAGTAGATGACCTTGACCTCTCTGGTCATCTAATCTTGATCGGCTGAGCCCTGCTCTGAAAACTCCAAGACAGGATTTGCTGACTCCAAGACAGAAAACTGGCACGAGTTTATGAATATGTGTATTAAGTTAACGTATATTTATATGAAAAATTGTTTGTTTTCCTATAAGGGTATAATCTCTAAAGGTTTGTTATCCTGATTCCCAGTAACTGGAAAGATACTTTATACATTCATCCTTAAAATTGCATGTTTAGAAGAAATTTCTTCCCCAAGTATCATCTGTATTAGTGCTTGGTTACTGATTTATTGCGTGTAATAGTATTTAAGGTACAGTTGGGGTCACTAATACTGGAATAAATGTCACCAATTCCCTGATTTGAAAAATCACAGGCTTTTTAAAATTAAAACCTTAAAAAAATCTGCTAAAGAAATCATGTAAATGAGTAAGCCCATCCTATGCTTTTTTCAAAATACAGTAACTTTTATAGAGAAGTCAGGGAAGACTTACCTGAAAATTCGTAGACTATAAATGTATACATATATGTCTTTAAAAATGTCAAATAGTTAAAAATTACAATACATTAAAAACTTTACTTGGCAAGTCAAACATGAGATGTTCCACATACATGATTGTCTATAACAGAAAGCACAATAAGCATCAAAATATTTTAGCCTAAAATATTAACTTTATTTTCTCTCTGAAATATGAAATGTCTATGGATTCTTCAACAGAAGTCTGGACTAAAGTTCATTTTTCTCTTTTTGCCTCAAATTTATAATTATTGTTATGTGCATGATATTTTTTCACTTTCTATAAAATATTGATAAACTTAGGGATACTAAATTGTATAATTCTTTTTTTGCCCCTATTAAATAGCCCCAGAATGTCACATTGTTTGAGTTAAAATGCCTATTTTTATGATTATGTAATATTTTTAGAGTATAGCGAGTAATACGAATATATTTGCAGCCAACACAGAGTTGAAGAAGAGTCATTACTGATATAGTTGGCATCCCCTGTTCTCCCTCATCCCATGAGCTTTCTTACCAGATATAACCATTACCAGGATGTTATGTTGGTCACTCTTTTGCATGCTCTTATATTTTTAGGTATGTGTGTGGACCCATAAACACTATATAGTGAAGTGTTGCAGCTCTTTTTACTTTAATAAGTATGTGACATCACCCTGTTTATCATTCAGCAACTTACAGTTTTTTGCCCTGAATTACATTTTTGGGGCTTGTCCATGTTTCTTCACCTAGCTGTCCATCGAGGGTTAGTAAAATAGAGCCTGCATGCCAAATCTGTACCGCTGCCTGTTTTTATAAATAAAGTTGTATTAGAATAATAGCCCTGGAATCTAGCCTGGCTTATCCATTGTCTATGCTGCTTTTGTGCTATAACAGCAGAGTTGAGTGGTTGTGACAGAAACTCTACGGACTACAAAGCCTAAAATCTTTCTTATCTATCGGGTCTTTCATAGTAAGAGTTTGCTGACTGCCACTCTAGATCATTCCACTTGTTTGCTGTATAATAGCGTAGTGTATGAATATAATGTAATTATGAACTTTATTTAGTTTTCCTCCTCTTGCTAGGCAATTATACTTTTTTCCGATGTACATGTTTCCAGCGTCTTTGCTTTTCTCTGTAGCTCCTGCCTTTCTTTAACAGGTTGTCTAGTTTGATGATTCTAATTTTGTATGGGATGGGAAATTATACAACTAGGCTTATCTACACTGAGTGTAAAAGATGGGTGAAAAAATTTTGACTGAGAATTTTGGAAATTCTCCTCCATACCCCATGTGTTACTTTAGGGCATGTTTTGCAGCATGGTGTTCTTGTTTTCATCTTTATTTCTAACACTCAGCTGTAGTCCTGATTGGTAAGGTTTCTTCTGGGGCAGTGAGGTGCTCCTGTATTTACATGCAACCAAACCTGGCAGAGGCTATGGAAAGTGTGCAACTGAAGATGTGTAGGCTGATCCTCAGCACATAACCCATTGCTCTTGGCACAGTCTGAACTCCACTATAGAAAAAAAGACAACGGTGTGCCCTTCAAGAGAAACCAAGGAAATACTAAGACAGATGCCCAACCAAAACACGTCTCGAAATGCATGACAGATTGCTTTTGGGACTGAAAAGAGAGAAGTTAATGCTGAAAAAGATCCTTCACCTCTTCTTGAAGGGGTCAAGGGAATGAAATACACCTGCCTGCTGGTAAACATGCATAGCAAGACGCTTCCATCTATCATTGCATGGTCTGAGAGGCAGCAACGCTGTTCTGACTTCAGAATCTTGAATTTCCTAAATGAGTTCTCTACTAGAATATCACAAGCTGTTCTATTAAATCAGTTTCAGGAGTCGTAAGCAGGATTTGTATTAAAATGATTGTACATCTATCATTACACTGTAGGGAAAAAAAGGGATACTGGATAAAGGAGAATGCATGGGGCATCCCCGCACCTGAATTTATTCTATTTTTCAACTTTCTCCTAATACAAGTGATTCTTAATGTAGGCTGAAGCCGTCCATTTAAGCCTGACTTATTCATGCTCAAAAAAATGACTCATATAGACAACGAATGAAATGCTGAACTCCCTACTCCTATAGCTTGACATCCTTGCATTACAGATTACTGATGGTTTAAAGCAGCAGGATTGACTATATGGAGGATCAGCCAGAAAGCCAAGACAGATCAGTGACAGCCACGATGATTTTTTTATCTTTATTTTTAAATTAATTAATTTATTTTTTAACATCTTTATTGGAGTATAATTGCTTTACAATGTTGTGTTAGTTTCTGCTTTATAACAAAGTGAATCAGTTATACATATGTTCCTATATCTCTTCCCTCTTGCGTCTGCCTCCCTCCCACCCTCCCTATCCCAGCCCTCTAGATGGTCGCAAAGCACCGAGCTGATCTCGAGCTGATCTCCCTGTGCTATGTGGCTGCTTCCCACTAGTTATCTATTTGACGTTTGGTAGTGTATATAATGTCCATGCCACTCTCTCACTTTGGCAGAGCTTCCCCTTCCCCCTCCCCATATCCTCAAGTCCATTCTCTAGTAGGTCTGTGTCTTTATTCCCGTCTTGCCCCTAGGTTCTTCATGACCTTTTTTTTTTTCTTACATTCCATATGTATGTGTTAGCATATGGTTTCGTTTTTCTCTTTCTGACTTACTTCAATCTGTATGACAGACTCTAGGTCCATCCACCTCACTACAAATATCTCAATTTCGTTTCTTTTTATGGCTGAGTAATATTCCATTGTATATATGTGCCACATCTTTTTTATCCATTCATCTGTTGATGGACACTTAGGTTGCTTCCATGTCCTGGCTACTGTAAATAGAGCTGCAATAAATATTTTGGTACATGACTCTTTTTGAATTACGGTTTTCTCAGAGTATATGCCCAGTAATGGGATTGCTGGGTTGTATGGTAGTTCTATTTTTAGTTTTTTAAGGAACCTTCATACTGTTCTCCATAGTGGCTGTATCAATTAACATTCCTGCCAACACTGCAAGAGGTTTCCCTTTTCTCCACACCCTCTCCAGCATTTATTGTTTGTAGATTTTTTGATGATAGCCCTTCTGACAGGTGTGAGAGGATATCTCATTGTAGTTTTGAGTTGCATTTCTCTAATGATTAATGATGTTGAGCATTCTTTCATGTGTTTGTTGGCAATCTGTATATCTAACCAGCTTTTAGTTTTATTGATGTTTGCTATCGTTTCCTTCATTTTTTTTCATTTATTTCTGATCTGATCTTTATGATTTCTTTCCTTCTGGTAACGTTGAAGTTTTTTGTTCTTTCGCTAATTGCTTTAGGTGTAAGGTCAGGTTGTTTATTTAAGATGTTGCTTGTTTCTTGAGGTAGGATTGTATTCCTATAAACTTCCCTCTTAGAACTGCTTCTGCTGCATCCCATAGGTTTTGGGTCGTCGTGTTTTCACTGTCATTTGTTGCTAGGTATTTTTTGATTTCCTCTTTGATTTCTTCAGTGATCTCTTGGTTATTAAGTAGTGTATCCTTTGGCCTCCATGTTGCATAAATATTTACAATTGTTATATCTTCTTCTTGGATTGATCCCTTGACCATTATGTAGTGTCCTTCTTTGCCACTTGTAATAGTCTTTATTTTAAAGTTTAGTTTGTCTGATATGAAAATTGCTACTCCCCCATTCTTTTGATTTCCATTTGCATGGAATATCTTTTTCTATCCCCTCACTTTCAGTCTGTATGTGCTCCTAGGTCTGAAATGGATGCTATTGATCCCTTCTAGAGAATCTTTAATTTCATTTATTGTGTTGTTCATCATTGTTTGTTTGCTCTTTAATTCTTCTGTGTCATTGTTAAACATTTCTTTTATTTTCTCTATTCTATTTCCAAGATTTTGGGTTATCTTTACTATCATTATTCTGAATTCTTTTTCAGGTAGACTGCCTATTTCTTCTTCATTTGTTACGTCTGGTGGGTTTTTACTTTGCTCCTTCATCTGCTGTGTGTTTTTCTGTCTTCTCATTTTGCTTAACTTACTGTGTTTGGGGTCTCCTTTTCACAGGCTGCATGTTTATAGTTCCCGTTGCTTTTGGTGTCTGTCTCCAGTGGCTAAGGTTGGTTCAGTGGGTTGTGTAGGCTTCCTGGTGGAGGGGACTAGTGCCTGTGTTCTGGTGGATGAGGCTGGATCTTGTATTTCTGGTGGGCAGGTCCACGTCTGGTGGTGTGTTTTGGGGTTTCTGTGGCCCTATTATGATTTTAGGCAGCCTTTCTGCTAATGGATGGGGCTGTGTTCCTGTCTTGCTAGTTGTTTGGCATAGTGTGTCTAGCACTGTACCTTGCTGGTTGGTGAATGAAGCTTTGTCTTGGTGTTGAGATGGAGATCTCTGGGAGATGTTTGCTGTTTGATATTACGTGGAGCTGGGAGGTGTCTTGTGGACCAGTGTCCTGGAGTTGGCTCTCTCGCCTCAGAGGCACTGCCCTGACACTTGGCTGGAGCACCAAGAGCCTTTCATGCACATGGCTCAGAATAAAAGGGAGAAAATATAGAAAGAAAGGAAGAAAGGAAGAAAGAAAGAGAGAAAGAAAGAAGATAAAATAAAATAAAGTAAAATAAAATATTTATTAAAATAAAAGATAATTATTAAGAAAAAATTTTAAAAAGGAAAAAAAAAAATGGAAGGACAGAATCCTAGGACAAATTGTAAAAGCAAAGCTATACAGACAAAATCACACAGAGGCATACACATACACACTCACAAAAAGAGAAAAAGGGAAAAAAAAAAACCATATATCTTTGCTCCCAAAGTCCACCGCCTCATGGTTTCTGTGGCCCTATTATGATTTTAGGCAGCCTTTCTGCTAATGGATGGGGCTGTGTTCCTGTCTTGCTAGTTGTTTGGCATAGTGTGTCTAGCACTGTACCTTGCTGGTTGGTGAATGAAGCTTTGTCTTGGTGTTGAGATGGAGATCTCTGGGAGATGTTTGCTGTTTGATATTACGTGGAGCTGGGAGGTGTCTTGTGGACCAGTGTCCTGGAGTTGGCTCTCTCGCCTCAGAGGCACTGCCCTGACACTTGGCTGGAGCACCAAGAGCCTTTCATGCACATGGCTCAGAATAAAAGGGAGAAAATATAGAAAGAAAGGAAGAAAGGAAGAAAGAAAGAGAGAAAGAAAGAAGATAAAATAAAATAAAGTAAAATAAAATATTTATTAAAATAAAAGATAATTATTAAGTAAAAATTTTAAAAAGTGAAAAAAAAAAATGGAAGGACAGAATCCTAGGACAAATTGTAAAAGCAAAGCTATACAGACAAAATCACACAGAGGCATACACATACACACTCACAAAAAGAGAAAAAGGGAAAAAAAAAAACCATATATCTTTGCTCCCAAAGTCCACCGCCTCAATTTGAGATGATTCGTTGTCTATTCAGGTATTCCACAGATGGAGGGTACATCAAGTTGATTGTGGAGATTTAATCCCCTGCTCCTGAGGCTGCTGCTAGGAGAAATTTGCCTTTCTCTTCTTTGTTCGCACAGCTCCCAGGGTTCAGCTTTGGATTTGGCCCCGCCTCTGCGTGTAGGTTGCCCGAGGGCGTCTGTTCTTCGCCCAGACAGGACGGGGTTAAAGGAGCAGCTGATTCAGGGGCTCTGGCTCACTCAGGCTGGGGGGAGGGAGGGGTACGAATGCGGGGCGAGCCTGCGGCGGCAGACGCCAGCGTGACGTTGAACCAGCCTGAGGCGCGCCGTGCATTCTCCCGGGGAAGTTGTCCCTGGATCCCGGGACCCTGGCAGTGGCGGGCTGCACAGGGTCCCGGGAGGAGAGGTGTGGAGAGTGATCTATGCTCGCACACAGGCTTCTTGGTGGCGGCAGCAGCAGCCTTAGCGTCTCATGCCCGTCTCTGGGGTCCGCGCTTTTAGCCGCGGCTCACACCCGTCTCTGGAGCTCCTTTAAGTGGCGCTCTTAATCCCCTCTCCTCACGCACCAGGAAACAAAGAGGGAAGAAAAAGCCTCTTGCCTCTTCAGCAGGTCCAGACTTTTCCCGGACTCCCCCCCGGCCAGCCGTGGAGCACTAACCCCCTGCAGGCTGTGATCACGCCGCCAACCCCAGTCCCCTCCTTGCGTTCCTACCGAAGCCGGAGCCTCAGCTCCCAGCCTTCGCCCACCCCGGTGGGTGAGCAGACAAGCCTCTCGGGCTGGTGAGTGCCGGTCGGCCCTGATCCTCTGTGCGGGAATCTCTCCACTTTGCCCTCCGCACCCGTGTGGCTGCGCTCTCCTCCGCGGCTCCGAAGCTTCCCCCCTCCGCCACCCGCAGTCTCTGCCCATGAAGGGGCTTCTAGTGTGTGCAAACCTTTCCTCCTTCCCGGTTCCCTCCCACTGGTACAGGTCCCATCCCTATTCCTTTGTCTCTGTTTATTCTTTTTTCTTTTGCCCTACCCAGGTACGTGGGGAGTTTCTTGCCTTTTGGGAGGTCTGAGGTCTTCTGCCAGTGTTCAGTAGGTGTTCTGTAGGAGTTGTTCCACATGTAGATGTATTTCTGATGTATCTGTGGGGAGGAAGGTGATCTGCGTGTCTTACTCTTCCACCATCTTGAAGCTCCTCCCACGTTGATTTTTGAATGCAGTTATAACCATAAGACTGACTGGTATTATGGGAGTTCATCTATCCCTCGCAGTGACTTCTACTGAAGATATGTTAAGTTTTCAAGTCACAAGAGTGTGTGTGGTTTTCTCACCAAGGAGGTGGCAAAAGTTTTGCTGGTATCAGTAAACTGCTGTCTATTTTCAATATTTCCACCAGGTACAAAGGATTAGTAAATAATCAAGCTTAAATGAGGATGTTAGAAAAAGACGAAGCTGAGTTTTCCAAACCTGTGTTCCTAAGGCATCATTTCTGGGATTCAAAAATGTTTTTTCCATTTTTAGTCAAATTGAGAACAACCTCATCTACTCACTGAATCTTAAGGTGTGGATGAAATGGTGTTCTCTTTGTAAGAAATATGAATGTTTTTTGGATAAGAATTTCAATTATAGTCATCAATCTATAGGCAACATTTACCTCCTGAAAAGAAATTTTAAAAAGCTTTCTGCTTTGCTTCCTTTGGCACTTCCACATGGAAGTTTATGTATCAGCCAATCATATTGTAGAATTGTGGAGGTAATCTCATCAATTCTTCCTCCTCCCTTCCTTCCTCCCTCCCTCCCTTTCCCCCCCTTTCTTCCATCCTTCCTTCCTTCTTCCTTCCTTCCGTCCTTTCTTTTACATTTAATCCAATATCCGTTGGAATACCAATGAATAGGCACTAGACCCTAGAAGGACTGATACTCACATACAGTGTGCAATTATGTACATCCAGCATCTGTTATGACTGGCTTATTCACATGTTTTATCAGTGGCCAAATATTCTATGAGCACGGATACTAGACATATTAGTCAACGACGTACTCAACATATGTAGTTTCTGCCCTCACAGAGTTTGTGCCTTGTGATTTTCCCAGGGACTTCCCTTTTAAATAAGTGGTCCAGGGACTATTTTAGGGACAGTAAACAGTTCCCAAGTATTAACTTGAAAAGCCAGTTGAGAAGCTAAACAACATAAGCTTTTCATCTTGTGTGTCTAGAATCTATTAAGATATCTTTTATGTCTTCAGAAGTGTGTGCTAAATTGTTATTCTCAGTATCACAAATTCTGCTAGATACAAAGGATATAAGAAATATCCGTTCCACACCAGAACATAAAAAGGTAAATGAAAATATGACAACCTGCTAGTAAGGATATTTCCTACCTAAAGGGATATAGGATTGGGGAAGTTTAGTTGTAATTAAAAATAAATACAATTATAGCAGTTATTGTTCTAAGCCCCAATTTATTTATCTGAAAGATGGGGTTAATAGTATTAGCACTTTCCATAGTTTTGGGTTTTAAATAAGATGATCCATGCAAAATGTTTATCATGGTGCCTGTCCAATTACTAGTACTCAATGAAAGTTATGTATTACTAGTCTACTGCTACCAACACCACTGCTATTACTGCCCATCAAAGTAATTAAAGAGTAGCTTCAAACAACATAATACAGAGTTGAGGACTCCAAGAACAATTCAGATGTCCACCTTCCACTTTTTTGTGCTGGATGTTTGATCTCCATCATAAGTCAAGCAGGCAGTTCTTGTTTCTACAAGATATTGAGTTACGCCAGAAAGCCTATAATTTTTATAATCATGACTGATGGTTTAATGAGCTTAATGGAAAGAATTTTGTCCCATAGCACACAAACGTTCACTAATAAAATCCATGTAAATATCTTTATTTCTCAAATCCCCTACTTTTTACTCTATCACTAGTGATTCTTTCTCTTTTAACTCTGTACAATGTCCACATCTGGGTTTCCCTTTCCACTCATATGCAGAATTATCTCTCTCTGGACCCAAACTTGAATATCACATATCTAAATTTTCTCTTCACCAAGAGAACCTTACAATCAACAGGATGTCTTTGGCTTAGAAGGAAGTTCTTTTGCTGTTGACTGTGGTTTATCAAAGTATTACATCCAAAGAGAAATGATATTTTCTCCATGATAAATTCTAAGCCAAGAGGATATACAATTTTTTCCACATCATTTTACCAAGTAGGAGAAATTTGAAAAGGAGTTAATCAGTGGTGGTGAATGCCTTATAGGAGTTTTTGAACTGAGAAAATGTCATTGAATTTGGTGATTAGATAGCTGGTCTTTGATGGAATAGTTTCAGCACCGTCTTGGAGGCTGAAAAATCAGATTGTGGTATTTCTTCATCAAAAAAGAAATGTATCTTTTCTGCTTCCAAATCTTTGTGATAATGTTGTAGTTTTAGAGCCAAAAAAAGAAAATGCTTAAAGGATGAACAGAAGGTAATTAAATGGATACAGGAGCCAAAATTATTTTTTCAACAAGTTTGCTAGCAAAAAACAGTGGTGGACCAAAGATTGCATAGTATCAAGGAGGAACTTTTTAAAGGAAAAATAGAAATGATGAGACTGAAGATGAGAAAGTAATGAAGTGGAAGGCAAAAGTGAAAAAAAAAACCTTTGGAAAGTATTTTTTATACTGAGATAGGAGGGGAAAACATAAGAAAGGATACATATGTTGAGAAGTTTTGGAGATGGCACAATCAGTGGAGTTATGGAGAAATATTGGGGTGGCCAGCAAACTGAGAGGAATTGGCATCAAGTCTTGTACATTCTCCAGACTTTTGGGTGAGTAAGGGGAGCTTTTAAAAAATCTGGTATGAAGAATAAAAGCTAGTAGGAGGAAAATGATAGTGGATTTTCTTGGTGCCCCATCCAGGTCCTCTTTACCGGTTGTGTACCCAACCCCGGCTGCTGTGAATATTGACTGCTAAATACTCACAGCTGTACCCTTTCCTAGAGCATGACCACCCCCTTCACTGCAGACCACAACCAGGCATTGACAGAGACATACAAAGAGACCCACTGCCTTGACTCAAGATAGAACCAACTGTGTGGGTGCAATTCATGATCCAGGGCTTTGTCGAGTAGCCTCCAGGTGAAACCCATCCTTCCTTAGGTTTTCTAACCTGCCCTATCTTGCCTCCCTACAACTTTACTCCTGAGGGTATTAAATTTAACAAATAACTGGAACAAGAGTCTCCATCTCAGGCTCAGCTTTAAGGGGACAGCAAAGGTATGAAGTTAGGCAGGGCTAATTTATGGTAGAGGCTAATTTGGCAAGGTATTGTGGTGCTTGTTGGATTTTTGTTTGTTTTATCTTACTTTTCTAGCTGCCCTCAGCAGTCAGAAATGGGAGCAGTGAAAGCAGCTGGTAGGTTGACAGAGTGCAATGAAAAGTAGTTGATTGTTCTTGAGAGGATAACTTTGACATACCTGACCATGAAATGAAAGCTGGGAGGGAAGATGTGAAATCCAAAGGTAGAGCTGTAAGGTAAGAAGGCTACAATGAGAGAGCAGAAACTCTTTCTCTCATGTTTATATTTGCTCTTTGCCTCTACCCACATATTCTCTGCAGTCCTTCAAGATTCTTTGGCCCTGAACCTCCAATAATCCTGTATACCCCAGAGAAGCAAGGTCATGCCTTTGGGAAATGACAGTCTCATCTGTCTTCAGCAAATTTATAGACCACCCTTTACCCCAGGAAAGGTGAAGTTATGTGTATGCAGCCTGATGTAGTAAATATATTTGAAAACATCTGACAGTTAACTGGGCCAGTTAACAGAGCACAAGAAAATATCATCATCGATTCTTGTTCTTAGTCTTCTATCTTTTATATTAAACGTTTGATGATTAAACGAATATGATCCTTCCATTGGGTTGAGTTTCTCAGATATTCTAATGAATTCAATCCAAAGCAAGTATAGCCTATTCAAAAATATATCCTCACCCCTCTCTCACCTCTCAAGTCAGGGCTCTTCTGGAAGGAAAAAAAATGATCTGGCTTGACTGGGTATTAATCGTATGTGCAGTTTTTTTTTTGGGGGGGGGCAAAATGAGGTCAGTATTCTCATATCTCAATATCTATACAAGGATCATTTCCCTCTGATTGTTAAGAGCACTTATGCATGAGATTACACTGCAACGAGGGAGTTTTGAAAGCATATTAGAACAGGAATCTGGATGCCAAGGTTTCAATCTCAGTTTTATCATTGATTAGCTACAAACTTAAGCAATTCCTGTACTGTCCAAAGTCTTAGTTTAGTCATTGACCAATTAAGAAATGTTGGTCCCTTTCAGAACTTATAATTAATTTATTGAATATCTATGAAATGCTTATTCTGGGTGAGCACTTGAGGAGTTGTGCAAGCACCACACTTGGGATTTTTGCTCTCAAAGAGCACACTGTTCAGAAAGATGCTGTGTAAGTAGGAGGTGGGTCAAACTAAGGACCTGAATTTTTGGAAGGGACCTGTGAAAGTACTTTGAGGGGAGTACAAGGTGTTTTAGGCATATGAGGTGACAGGGAAATGAGCATAGAGATAGCGTCGGCAGGAAAACTACCAACTATGCCTCTCCTGAAGTCCTGAAACATACTCCTAAAAAACTGCAAATACATCTCATAATGTAATACAAACCGGACTCAGATTAGTGACTGAGAGATGTCACTGAAAGACTAAAAAAGATTTTATAATCTGATGTTTTATTTATTTATATTTTATTTATTACTATCAAGTATTAGCAGATTTTCCTCTCTCAGGTATAAGAACGTCATCCTAACTGTTCATATTGCCAATCAATCTACTATACTTAGTGTAAATAAAATATAGAGAAGATGTTTAATTTCTATTGAATTATGTTTATCATTGGGATTTTTTGATGATTTACATAAAACTTAAAGTATTTATCACAAAACACAATTGTGGATTTTTTTACACATTTCTGAAGGAGCACATTTTACTTATTGCATTTAGGAAAAACATTTTTACCCAAGAGCTGAGTCATATTTGGTAGATTTTTTTATAAATAGAAACTCTGTTGCTAAAATGGTATCTTAAACAGAAATGGAATTAAAAAATTAAACACTGGAGACGAAAAAAGAAGTGCTGCAGAAAATTTTCTTTGACATTTGCTTATCCCTAGGCCTTAAGAAAACGCTTGGGAAATAGTAAGACACGAAATTGTGTCCTTCAACTTATGTGGTTGAGTGAACGTCAATATGGTATGTTCTTTTAAGAAAATTTCGAAAAGGCAGACTTATTTAAAGTATCACAAAAGGACTTCTACCTTTTTGTATCTTGAATATGATGTGGTTTTGGTGAGAATAAAAAGTACAGTTCATTCAAATTATACCAGGTGGAGCGAGGCAAACAAAGAGATAGTAGAAAACATTGTCCTGGATGTGTGTCTAAGCTAATTGGGGAAAACAGCGTGTCAGATCATAAATGCTGCATTTTGTGGTACAACCACTACAGAAGCACAGGAACAGGACTTCATGGGACTGGATTGGTCAGGGAGACTTCAGGAAAGAAGTTCAGTATTTTAGGGTTGTTAAAAAAATATGAGTTGATTGGATAAAATGGAAAAGAATGGCAGATACATATGCAGATCTCAGGATTGTAAATGGTGGAGTGCGCCAAGAGAGGCTTTAAATTCTAAAGGTTAGGATTTCATAGAGTTGGCAATAGTTGCCATCCTTTGTCCCTTAACGTATGCTGTGAACAGTGTTGTTGTCTTATCTATTTAAATCACTTAATAGGCTTATTATTTTTCCCACTTTTCAGATGGAGAAGCAGAGGCTCAGAAAGTGTTTCAGTTGTTTTAGTTCTCACAGCTAAGAAACAATGAAGCCAGCTTTTGATTCTAAATATATCTGGCTCCAGTCCTAATTTATTTATTTTGTGGTTTATTCTGTGGCTTCTTTTTCAAGATTCTTAAGCCAAGTAGAGCTGTGTTATATTCATAGGTAAGAAAGATTACTTTTTTAGTGATGAGGTTGGTGAATTAGAGGGGGAAAACAGACAAGATTAGGATATCACATAGAGTACTTTGGCTGTAATTCTGATCTTTCCGTTTGATCTATTCTTACTGTTTCTATCTCTTTGCTGAAATTACCTATCTAATCTTGTATGCAGTCTATCTTTCCCATTGGAGACTTTAACATATTAATCATAGTTATTTAATTTATTTATTTAAAATTTTTATTGGAGTATAGTTGATTTACGATGTGGTGTTAGTTTTGGGTGTACAGCAAAATGAATCAGTTATACATATATTTACATATATCCACTCTTTTTTAGATTCTTTTCCCATATATGACATTACAGAGTATTAAGTAGAGTTGCCTGTGCTATGCAGTAGGTCCTTATTAGTTATCTATTTTATATATATATTAGTGTGTATATGTCAATCTGAATCTCCCAATTTATCCCTCCCCCACTTACCCCTAATCATAGTTATGTTAAATTCCCTGTCTCATACTTACAACTTCTATGTCATATCTGAGTCTTGTTCTGATGATGGCTTTATCCCTTCAGACTGTATTTTCTTGCGTCTTTTTCATGCCTTGGAATTTTTTGTTTGACATGTGTGGGAAGGTAGATACTAAGGTAAATAGGCCTTTCGAGTGGGAATTTGAGTTAAACAAGTCAGGAGTTTTTGCTATGTTTGAAGTACATCGTTGATGTGAGCACCAGAAGCTGCCATTTTCTCCAGCAACTTTCTCCCTTTTTGGCTTCTGAGCTTCCCTTTGTGTAGCTCTCCCAGCTGTACCAGAGGTTTGTTAACATGGTGGCCAGGTGTTCTGATTAAATCTCCATCTCTGGTGTGCATAGAGGGCTTGTATCTTAGGGACATGACCTTCACAAGAGTTTCTGTCCTTCTCCAGGGACAGAGGTTTTTCCCCTCTGCCCACTAGAATGGGCATCTTCCAGTGTTCTCTGTTTGTCCTTGAGATACTCTCCATGGAGATTAAGGCTCTTTTAGTCCCCCTTAAGAGAAACAGGGAGATTGATTCTGAGCAGAGCACCCTTCCTCTAGCTGAAATGGGATTTTACCAATGCCCTCAGGTGATATCCCTTCCCCTGCAGATGGAGCCTTTTGCTCAATAAGGGAGAAGGGTCTGGATGGGTTTTAAGGCAGCAGCTGCTTTTCATGGTCCCCTGCTAGTACCCCTCCTGCCCAGGAGAGCCTGCAGGAAAGCATTAGAAGGGTGGGAACCTTCCTCTGTCTTCAGCAATGAGGAGTTTCACACTTTGGTTCTCGCCCAGCAGTTCCTCGGAATTTCTAGTTTAATGTTCCTACCGGCTTAACATGATATCCAGAAGTAGCTTCCTCAACATGTAAGAAATTACTTGGCTCCTGTGTTTCCTGGCAGGCGTGGTCTGTCTTCAGGGTGTCGGTTTGTCCTGTGATGAATGTGTTCTCTAATGGGTTCATGAAAAGTCATTAATTTTTTGCATACCCATCTTGTTTTCTTTTTATAAGTTTGAGAACCTTTCTTTTTCAGCTCACTACACGTCTAGGTTGAGCTTGATGTCCTCTGACCATTTACTTTTGACCTATTTGGACCTTCTATTTAAAGTGGAGTTCTTTTAGGCAACATAGAGTTGGGTATTGTTTTTTTTAATCCAGTCTGACAATCTGCCTTTTGATTGCAGTGTTTGGGCTATTAACACTTATGATTGTTGGTAAGATTAGGTTTAAGTTTGTTGCAACCTTCCGAATTGTTTTCTCTTTGTCACATTAATCCTGTGTTTCATTTGTTCACCTTTTCTGTCTTCTTTTGGGTTAATTCTTCTGGATTAATTATATATTTATAGTGACTCTGTTTTATCTTCTTTGTTTGCTTTTTAAATATAATTCTTTGTTTTGTTATTTTAGTCATTGCTAAGGCTTTTAAACTGCCAGGCAAGTTTACAATTGGCCTTTAAAATGCGTTAAAAATCCAGCTGTTTTCTTCTTACCTGTTTCCTCCAGTGACTCCTCCCTCCTTTGCCAACTCTGCCAAAGATCAAATTAGTCCTGTGTCCCATTTTTCCAAGGAGGGCCGTCACTCTTCTGATTATAGTTCATTGTTTCCCTTGTGACATCAACTATGTGATGGGCTTAAAATAATCAGGATTTTGTAGGTTATCCAACTTGTTCTTATCAGAGTGAGAAAGATTTTCTTTGGTAAATTTCTACACCTCAACTGGAAGCAGAACTCTTTCAATTACTCACTCTTTTGACTCTCTTTTCATTAACCCATCATCTTGTCAATCTATTCCATAGCGGCTGTTTGGGATTTTTTTTTCCCCTCCGATTTATTCATCTTTTCATTAATTCAACAGGTTTTATTGAGTGCTGAGGATCTAAGGATGCAGTGCTGAATCAATACATATAAGTAGGCAATTCCAATCAATATTAAGCACTGTAACTGAAGAATTCCTGGGTATTAGTAGAACGGTCCAGAGCTTGATGGGAGCAACATGTAACTCAAAGCATAGTGTGTCAGATGTGACTTTATAGAGAAAATTACATGTAAATTAATACCTGGGGAGGAATTACTCAGGTGAAGAGGGAGTGGGTGCAGTGTCCCAGCATGTCTAAAACATTGCTAAAGCATAGAAATGAGGAAAAATATGGCTATTTCCAGAAAGAAATGAAATATAGTTGGAGTAAAGCACATTTACAGAAGAAGAAGACCAAAGAGTAGCAAAAGATGGGATTAATGTGTAACCACAGGCCACATCATAAAAGGGAAATTAAGCCAAGTGTTAAAAAGTATGGGCTTTAGCAACAAAGAGAATACATTTGATTGAACTTGGCAATAGCAATATATGAGCCTGTTTCTTCTTGCCACATGTCTTTCTCCCCTATTCTTTATCCTGCTTCTGATATGAATCCCCATTGACTTTTTAAATTTATTTTTTAAACATTTTTAATGGAGTATAGTTGCTTTACAATGGTATGTTAGTTTCTGCTGTATAACAAAGTGAATCAGTTATATGCATACCTATATCCCCATATCTCCTCCCTCTTGCGTCTCCCTCCCACCCTCCTTTTCCCACCCTTCTAGGTGGTCACGAAGCACCGAGGTGATCTCCCTGTGCTATGCGGCTGCTTCCCACTAGCTATCTATTGTACATTTGGTAGTATATATATGTCCATGCCACTCTCCCATTGACTTTTAGTTCCAAATGAGGAATACTTAAAACCAAGAAAAGAGTAGTTGGAAGAAGTAATGTTTTCAAATGACCGCTCTGTGTAGTGACCCCAAGAGGACTAAAAAAATGGTGGAAATATTTTAAGGTGAAACTGGCAAAATATGTTAAAGAAAACTGACAGTGGAATTAAAAAAAAATTGTAGTAAAAAACACATAGATTAAATTTGCCTTACTGATCTTTTTTTTTTTTTTTTTTTTGCGGTACGCGGGACTCTCACTGTTGTGGCCTCTCCCGTTGCGGAGCACAGGCTCCGGACGCGCAGGCTCAGCGGCCATGGCTCACAGGCCTAGCTGCTCCGTGGCATGTGGGATCTTGCCGGACTGGGGCACAAACCCGTGTCCCCTGCATCGGCAGGCGGACTCTCAACCACTGCGCCACCAGGGAAGCCCCTTACTGACCATTTTTAAGTGCACAGTTCCGTAGTGTTAAATAAATTCATGTTTTAAACAGTTCTCTAGAAATTTTTCATCTTGCAAATTTGAAACTTCACACTTATTAAACAACTCTCCCTTTACCCAGGCCCTGGTAACCTCCATTCTACTTTCTGTTTCCATGAATCCAACTCCTTTAAAGTCATCATATAATCGGAATCATACAGTATTTGTCATTTTGTGACTGGTTAATTTCACTTAGCATAATGTCCTCTAGGTTCATCCATATTGTAATATGTGAACAGGACTTCCTTTTTAGGGCTGGATAATATCCCATTGTATGTAGAAACCACCTTTTGTTTATCTATTCATCTGTCAATGGACATTTGTGTTGTTTCCAACCTCTTGACTATTATGAAGGGTGCTATGAACATGAGTGTATAAATATCTCCTTGAGACCCTGGTTTTAATTCTTTTTAAATTGGGTTTAAATCCCATAAGTAGGATTGCTAGATCATATAGTAGTTCTACCTTTTATTTTTTGAGGGCCCTTTGTTCTGTTTTTCATATTGGTTGTGCCATATTACAATCCCAGCAACAGTGCACAAAGATTCTAATTTCTCTACATTCTTGTCAACACTTGTTACTTTCTGAGCTTTTTAATTTTTTACTAGAAATCCAAGTGGATGCGAGTTGATACATCATTGTGGTTTTGATTTACATACCTCTGATGATTAGTGATGTTGAGCATCTTTTCATATGCTTGTTGCCTATTTGTATATCATTTTTGGAGAAATGTTTATTCAGATCCTTTGCCCATTTTGAAAATAATGTTATTTGATTTTGTTGTTGTAGGTGTTCTTTATATATTTTGAATATTAATCCCTTATTTGTCCTCTAGGTTCATCCATATTGTAATATGTGAACAGGACTTCCTTTTTAGGGCTGGATAATATCCCATTGTATGTAGAAACCACCTTTTGTTTATCTATTCATCTGTCAATGGACATTTGTGTTGTTTCCAACCTCTTGACTATTATGAAGGGTGCTATGAACATGAGTGTATAAATATCTCCTTGAGACCCTGGTTTTAATTCTTTTTAAATTGGGTTTAAATCCCATAAGTAGGATTGCTAGATCATATAGTAGTTCTACCTTTTATTTTTTGAGGGCCCTTTGTTCTGTTTTTCATATTGGTTGTGCCATATTACAATCCCAGCAACAGTGCACAAAGATTCTAATTTCTCTACATTCTTGTCAACACTTGTTACTTTCTGAGCTTTTTAATTTTTTACTAGAAATCCAAGTGGATGCGAGTTGATACATCATTGTGGTTTTGATTTACATACCTCTGATGATTAGTGATGTTGAGCATATTTTCATATGCTTGTTGCCTATTTGTATATCATTTTTGGAGAAATGTTTATTCAGATCCTTTGCCCATTTTGAAAATAATGTTATTTGATTTTGTTGTTGAGCTGTAGGTGTTCTTTATATATTTTGAATATTAATCCCTTATCGTATATATAATTTGCAAAGATTTTCTCCCACAGGTTGCCTTTTCTCTCTGTTAGTTATGTCATTTGATGCACAAAAGTTTTTAAGCTTGATGTAGTCCTGTTTGTCTATTTTTGCTTTCTGTTGGCTGTGTTTTTGGTGGCAATAATTTCATAGATAGGACAAGTCCAACATTGTGAAGTTTTTCACTTATGTTTTCATCTAGGAGTTTTATAGTTTTAGATCTCAAATTTAGGTCTTTAATCCATTTTGAGTTAATTTTTGTGTATGATGTAAGATAAGGGCCCAACTTTATTTTTTGGGGGTGTAGTTATCCAGTTTTTCCAACATTATTTGTTGAAGAGACTGTCCTTTCCCAACTGAGTGGTCTCAGCATCATTGTTGAATGTCATTTGACCATGTATGTGAATGTTTACTTCTGAGCTCTCTATTCTATTCCATTGGTCTAGTTATCTGTCTTTATGACAGTACCACAGTGTTTTCATTACTATGGCTCTGTAATATGTTTTTAAATGAGAACGTGTGAGTTCTCAAACCTTATTATTCTTATACAAAAAAGTTTTTGGCTATTCTAGGTTCTTTGAGATTTAACAGAAATTTTAGAATGAATGTTTCCGTTTCTGCAAAAAATGTCATTGGTAATGATAGGGATTGCATTGAATCTGTAGTTTGCTCTGGGTGATAATATCTTATCAATATTAAGGTCTTCCAATCCATGAGCCCAGAATGTCTTTCCATTTATTTTTTTCTTTTAATTTCTTATTTAATGTTTTGTAGTTATTAGTGTACACGTCTTTCACCTCCTGGGTTAGGTTTATTCCTAAGTATTTTATTCATTTTGATGCTATTTTAAATGGAATTGTTTTCTTAATTTTTTTCTTGGATTGATTATTGTTAGTGTGTAGAAATACAACTGAATTTTGTATGTGGATTTTGTATCCTGCAACTTTACTGAATTCATTGATTAGTTCTAAAATTTTCTGGTGGACTCTAGGGTTTTCTATACTTAAGGTCATATCGTCTGTGAATAGAGATAATTGTGCTTCTTCCTTTCCACTTAAGATACCTTTTATTTCTTTTTTATGCCTAAGGGTTCTGACTAGGACTTTCAGTACTATGTTGAATAGAAGCAGTGGGAGTGGGCATCTTTGATTTATTTCAGAGCTTAGAGCTTTCATTCTTTCATCATTGGTATGATGTTAACTGTGAGATTTTCCTATATGACCTTTATTATGTTTAGGCAGTTAGCTTCTATTCCTACCATGTTGAATATTTTTATCATGAAAATGTATTGAATCTTACAAATTTTTTTTTTGCATTAGCTGGGAGAATGTGGTTTTTGTCTTTTATTCTCTTATTGTGGTGTATTATGTTGTCTGATTTTTGTATATTGAATGATTCCTGCATCCAGGAATAAATCTCACTTGGTCATACTATATACTTCTTTTAATGTGCTGTTGAATTCAGTTTACTAGTATTTTGTTCAGGATTTTTGCATCAATATTCATCAGGGTTATTGGTGTGTAGTTTTCTTTTCTTGCAATATCTTTGTCTGACTTTGGTATGAAGGTAATGCTGTTCTCATAGAATGAGCTTATAAGTGTTCCCTCCTCTTCAATTTTTCGGAAAGAGTTTCTGGAGGATTTGGTATTAATTCTTGCCTAAATGTTTGGTAGAACTCTCCAGTGAAGTCATGTGGTCCTGGGCTTTTCTTTGTTGGGAGGTTTTTTATTACTGCTTCCATTACTTACATATTATTGGTCTGTTCATATTGTTTAGTTCTTCATGATTCAGTCCTGGTAGGTTGTGTGTTTCTAAGGATGTATGCATTTCTTCTAGGTTGTACAAACTTTGGTATATAATTGTCATAGTATTCTCTTTTAGTCCTTTCTATTACTGTGGCATCAGTTGTGATGTCCTTTTTTGTCTGATTTTTGTTATTTGAGTCTTCTCTGTTTTTTCTTAGTTAATCTAGCTAAGAGGTTATCAATTTTGTTGATCTTTTCAAAAAACCAACTTTTATTTTTTAGAGTTTTGTTGACTTTTTTCTACAGTTTTTCTATTCTCTTTTAAAACTATTTTTGCTTTTATCTTTATTATTTCCTTCCTTCTACTAATTTGCTTTGTTTGTTTTCTAGTTTCTTGAGGTGTAAAGTTAAGTTGTTATGAGATCTTTCTTTTTCTTTAATGTTCATATTTATAGCTGTATACTTCCTTCTTAGCACTGCTTTCACTGCATCCCATTGGTTTTGGTATGTTGTGTTTTCATTGTTACTTATCTGAAGTATTTTCTAATTTCCCTGTGAATTCTGCTTTGATCCATTTGCTGATTAATAGTGCACTGTATAATTGTCACCTAATTGTGGATTTTCTAGTTTTCCTTGAACTATTGATTTTTAATTTTATTTCATTGTGATCAGAAAAGATACTTTGTACAATTTTAATTTTCTTGAATTTGTGAAGATATGTGCTCTAACATGTGGGCTGTCACAGAGAATGTTCCACATGCACTTGGGAAGAATGTATATTCTGCTGTTGGGTGGAGTGGTCTGTAAATGACTGTTAGTTTCTATTGGCCTATAGTGCTGTTCAAGTCCTCTATTTCTTTATTGATCTTCTGGTTGTTCTGTCCATCATTGGCAGTGGGATATTGAAGTCTCCTACTAGTATTTTGTTGCTATCTATTTCTCCCTTCAATTCTGTCAAAGTTTGCTTCATATATTTACAAGCTCTGAAGTTTGTTGCCTAAATATTTTAATTGTTGTATCTTTTTAGTGAATTATTACTTTTATTATTATATATCATTTCTCTTATAGTATTTTTTATTTAGAAGTCTATTGTGTCTAATATTAATATAGCCACTTTTGCTGTCTTTTGGTTATCATTTGCTTGACGTATTATTTTCCATCTTTTCATTTTCAGCCTATGTGTATACTTAGATCTAAAGAGAGTCTTGTAGACAGCAGATAGTTGGATCCTGCTTTTTATCCAGTCAGCCAATATATGTTTTTGATTGAGGAGTTTAATCCATATATATTTAATTACTGATAAGAAAGGACTTGCTACTGCCATTTTGTTTTTTTCTGTAGATCTTGTAGCTCTTTGTCTCCCCTTTCTTCACTTATTGCCTTTCCTTGTGTTTTGGTGATTTGGAACAGTGATGTTCCCTTCTCAATTCTTTCTGTGAACATTCTATAGATATTTTCTTTGCAATTACCATTGCAATTGTATAAAACATTGTAAATTTATAGCACCCATTTTAAACTGATAACAACTTAACTCTAATTGCACACAAAGATTCTGCTTCTTACAACTCTATTCCCTCCACTTTATGTTATTGATATCACAAATTACATCTTTATATTTCATATCTATTAACATGAGTTATGTTATTTTTAAGTGTTTTGTCATTTAAATTATATGCACCAAAATTGCAATAGTACAGATTACTGTATTTGTCTATGTATTTTCCTTTACTGAAGAAACTTATATTTTTGTATGGCTTTTGTTTTGCTGTCTACCATCCTTTCATTACAACTTGAAAGACTCCTTTTTGCATTTCTTGTAGAGTAGATCTAGTGGTAATAAACTCAACTCCATCAGCTTTTGTTTCTTAATTTCTCTTTTATTTTTAAAGGGCAGTTTGGGCAGTTTGGCAGTTTGGCATGCTTGAACGTTTCCTTTTTTTCTTTCAGTACCTTGAACATATCATCTTGCTCACTTCTGATTTACTAAGTTTCTGCTGAAAAATCCACTGGATAGTCTTATGGACTATCCCTTCTATGTGACAAATAACTTTTCTTTTTTTGCTTTCAAGATTCACTCTTTGTCTTTGACTTTAGACAGTTTGATTATATTATGTCTCAGTATGACTCTTCTTGGGTTTTTTTTTAGTTGGAGATTTTTCAGTTTCTTCAATCTGTACGTTCATTTCTTTTCTCAGATTTGGGAAGTTTTCTGCCATGATTTCTGTAAAGTTCTCTTCCATATTCTCTCTCTCTCTTCACCTAAGATTCTCATAATGTGTGTATTCATCCCCTTGATCATATCCCATAAGGCCCTTAGTCACTCTTTGCTTTTCTTTATGCTTTTTTGTTTTTACTCTTCTGACTTGTTGATTTCAAATGACTTGCCTTCAAGTTTGCTGATTCTTTCTTTTGCCTGATCAAGTTTGCTGTTGAACACATCTAGTGAATTTTTCAGTTTAATTATTGTCATTTTCAGTTCCAGAATTTCTGTTTAGTTCATTTTTATAGTCCATCTGTTTGCTTATTTTCTCATTTTGTTCATCCATCATTTTCCTGATTTCATTTAGTTGTCTGTTTTTTGTTTTGTTTTGTTTTTTAGCCATATTGAACATTTTTATGACAGTTAATTTTTTTCTTAGGCAGCTCATAGATCTACATTTCTTTAGGTTGGTATCTGAAGTTTATTTTGTTCCTTTGATTGGGCTTCCCTGTTTCTTTGTATGCCTTGTTTTTTGTTTTTCTGGGATTATTGGATATTTGAAAAAACAGCCATCTCTCACAGTCTTTGCATATTGACTTCTTGCAGGGAAAGGCATTCATCAGTCAGCTGGCTGGAAATTCCAGTATTTCTCAAACATTTTCTCATCTGTTGCTCTCACTGGTGTCTGCCTGTGCAACTGTACCTCTAACATGCTGCTCACTTTTGTTTTCAGCATTGTCTCAACTCTGGCACTCACCTCTTAGTGGTCTGAATCAGGTGAGACAGAAAATATTGCTTTAAGTAGACCCCAGGCAAACCTGAATGTTGGATGCAGGGTCTATTCCTTTGTTTCTTTCTTGAGGGAGGAGCCTCGGTATGGGGGCTTCCTATTGGTTGCTTCACACTATGTTGCATAGGGAGAGGAATACAAAGAGTATGCCAAACACTGCAAATTTTTCTGCACTTTTCATTGGAATTCTTTCTTAGTTTTACAATGGCCAGGGTGCTATACTTCTCAATGGATCTCTAGAGTTCTCACAGATATATTCTGGGCCGTATATTGTTGTTAATTTGATATGTCTTTGGGGAAAGGATGGCCTGTAGCTTCCTAGTCCACCATTGTGCTGATGTTTCCAGAGGGAATTTTATATCTTGGTAAGAGGTTGAATGTTGTTTCTGTGAAAATAAAGGATCAGGAGAAAGTTCTATAGAATGAAGTAAAAAGATTCAGTCATAATTGAAGAATGGGTATTCTAGTTCAACACTCAATTTCTAGATGAGAAAATGAAGGAAATTAAATGATTCTTCCAAGGTGGCTAGTGGCAGAAGCAGGTATGTGACTCCAGTTTTTCTTCCTTTTATCACATGTTGTATGGCAGCATAAATAATGCTTTGTGTACAGTGATTATAATAAGTGGTAAATAAATTTTAACTTTGGAGTTTTATTACTTATTTAAAACAACCTGTTAAATATGATTATCATAAGTTCAAATTACGAACTTTATCACATATGATTCACCTCTCTAGGAAATCCCTCTGGTTATTGCATCATCTCAACAACTGTAGATAGTAGATTTTCCATTTTAAGTGCATTAAAAATGCACTTCTTAGTTTATTTCAATGGCTTCTCTAAGACATTTGGGACTTCCCCTTTCTGATATAGTTCATATTTTTTAGTGTTCATTACTAATAACTGAAAGGCATAGGGCTAGGATTCTGAGAAGCAGAATTATCATCAGATGATTAGATCACTAATTAAATTTTTTTTAAAAACCTCTTTTCATAGCCAGGAATAATAAAAGGTCTTTTATAGAATAGCCACTTCAAGCACAAAAAGTCATGAAGTATAGTGAATAGAGGCCTGGAAGGGCAAGCAGGGAAAGCAGACATTTGAAAATTCCTAACAATCACATGCATTTAGAAATTATGTTATACTAATAGTATAGTGTAGCCTGATAAATATTATATTTATTTATAAATACTATATTTATAGCCTGGTAAATAATCAGGCTCATCTAAGTCTTGGAAAGGTAGTTTGTATACAGGAAAATTGTAGTACATGATAATATATTAGGGATTGTGGTGAATAGGAGGTTTCAGATGTGTGGTCCTGTTTAGTTTAGTAAAGATTATAGGAAAGAGAGCTCTATATTGATGAGAATCTTCCTGGAAAATGAAGGAGGGGAAGCTTAAGCTGAATCATGAGAGATGGTTTGTATTTAGATACTAAGAAAGGAGTGCTGGCCATTTCAAGTGTAGCAAGCGAAATGGCTAAAGGTACCAGTTAAAAATAGTCATTGCCTTTGTGAATGATGACAAGAACTGTAGCCTAATTTGATTGGAATGTTTGGGGTAGTTGAGGATATAAATATGAAGATGTATAGTGGGAGCAATAGAGAACGTTAAGGCTAAATGGGAGAACTTGATTTTTTTTTTGGAAGGGATCAAAGCTTTATATTTGAAAAAAATGTTCAGAGAACATGGCTAATTAATTAAGATTTGACACACACATACATATATATACACACACACAATTGAAACAACACCTTTAACTGCATAATATGGGGGACAGGAATAGTAAGGACGTTGCTAGCTTGAAAAGTGGGAAAATAGCCCAGCAATAATGAAATAAATGAGAATAGGTGAAACCTCCCCACATAGTTTACAAAAGTACTAACATTTATTATTTTCTTTATATTTGTAGGCTGGGTAACTCGGAGTAATTAAGAAATAGCATGATGTGAATCTGAATTAGGATTTTGGAAATGAGGATTGAGGAGCTTCAATGATATGGAAATCATTATTAATTGGTTCATTAATTCACATTATGATACTATATTTTATCTCAATCTATTTATTCATAGAATATGTATAATCATAACAGCATTACTCAACTTTTAATATACAAAGTTTCAATGCTTTTATGTGTTGAAATCTGTTATAAGTTTATAATACTGAACCATAATTATAGATGACAATACTCCAAAAATACAAAGTATAAGCATTTATTAGTGGTATTACATCTATCATTCTAAATATTGTGAAACAAATATGTCTACCTTTAATGAATATTTTAAAATAACATTTCTAACTACATTACAAAGTTTTAATTCCATATACGGTTAAGCACACCCTAGCCGGCTGTCAATAGGTATTTTCTTTTATATGTTCTAGTTTGTCTAAGGACTTCTCACTATATGTTTCATTATATACTTAATAGCAGTTCATTTAAGATGTAGTTTGGTAGTATTGTGGAAATATAACTAAAAACATAATCTCCTCTCAACCCAGAAATCTTCTCTACAAAGATAGGAAGGAAAGAAAACAATTTTTATTTTTGAATAAGCATTAAAACAGAATGTGACATGCATCACATATAATCCACTAAAAAGAGTTCAGGGATTATAAGGAAATCTTGCTCTTTTATGTAACCAAGCAGATACACCCACTGTACAGATTTTCTCAAGATAAACAAAACCAGTCTTCATTTAAGAGGACTTCAGCACCATTTATTCATTATAAATTTATTTGTTAATTGGAGTGACCATCTGTGTTAGTTAATTGGCTTTATCTACAGGAAAAAATGAACTTTTCATACCTCTATAATGGAAGGTAGGTTTGCAATTTGGAGAGAGGCAGCGTTGGCTGAAGTTAGGCTGCAAGGCTCCCATGGGAACTGGCAGGTAGGGGTACCATCCTGGATGATTACATTCCAAAGAGATGGTTCCCAGGCACTTGAGGAACGCAGTCCTAGGCAGTGAAACTGGAAAGAGGCTTATTTAGCTTTTAAAAAGATTTACATACATTTCAAAGATATTGAGAAAGAATTTACAAGTTTTCTAAAGTACATATTCTAAGAAAAGATGGGGGGAGATGAGTCTCTTCCCTTGTTTTTAAATGGGAGAATTAAGCCTCTTATTTTAAATTTTTACTTACCCTTACACTACCTAGAAGTCAAAATTTCATTTTGTAACAAATAGCTGGTTTCTAGTGAGTGCCGAAAAAAGTCATAATCTTATGGTGAAACATTAATTATAAAATAGAACAAAAGCCATATGCTATAGTAGGATTAAGAATGCTGATTTCAAAGTCATCTAAGGCTAGCCTAAATTGCTTCACAGTGGGGTTTTATCATTCAAGTAAAGGAATATATTTAAAGTAGAATAAAAAAAAGTGTATTACTCGTACCTCCAAAGACATTTACACCTAGGATCTATCAACATTATCTACATTCTTGTCAAAATACATATTTTAACATCAATGGTAGTTCTAGTTTTTGGTAATGAAAGATGGGGTTACTTAGATCAACTCTCCAACTAAATAATAAAAGTTATTAATAAGAGTTATTAATAACTCAATAAGAGTTGCTGGAAGAAATGTTATCAAAAAAGTATGTTATAAACCAGTGTGGAGTCAGAAAGACAACAAGGCCCAATATTTATATAACAACCTGCTAGCAGAGATATAAACACTAAATCTATTTTTGCCTTCAGGGTATTTGCTCATGAATTTCTCTTGGGGTTTGGTTTGATAGCATTACATAGCAAGAAAGACAGAAGTTAAGGCCCAGGACCTGACCAGGGTCTAGAGTCCTATAGAATTCATTTTCCCAGTAAATTTGGGTTCTCAAAGACCCACATCCTCTGGATAATGACATACTAGATTTAATTCCACTTTTTCCCACGTGCTCCTGAATCTGCAGGGACTTCATGGCTCTGAGGAAGACAGGAGAACAAGATGGAAAGGCGGAAATGAGGATTTATGACTAAGGACCTGCCTTTGTATAGATTTTCTCTCTGGGTATGCTTAGTCCAGGGTTACCAAGGAATCGCACGACATGAGTTTTATGTGAGGTGATTCCTCACTCGTAGTAAAACTGTGCACTTGACAAAAGCATGTTTAAAGGGGTTCTGAAAGAGGGTCATGTGTCCTAGACCCAGAGAATGTTCACAAATAACTTTTCAAATCCAATGACTCTTAATTTTTTAAAAATTAACTAATCACACTGAGAAACAAGGCATCGTGAATATGAATTAGCAGAACTCAACAAATTGCAACCCTCAGACATAAATTTTTAAATGACTGTGCTTACTCTGTTTAAATATATAATGTCAAACATCAAATCACTTGCAGGTACTATTTTATAAATGTGACATAGTAGGCTTGAAAAATAAACAGAATCTCTTTAAATGAATATCAAGATAACCCATATTAAAAAATTAATGGTTGTACGTAACAAGAGACTGAACACAGCAGAAGAGAGAACTGGGAGAAAGATTAAAAATAACAGTTATCCAGATGCAGCACACAGAAAAAAAAGATGAAAAATTCAGAACTGAGGGTGAGACAGAAAGCAAGTTCTCCTCCACGTATGGCTCCCAGGCCAGCAACATGGTCTCATCTGAGTGCTTGCTTATAATAAGAATTCCTGCTTCTTGGTTTTGGGCTCAACCACGTGTATTGTTTTGGCCAAAGTGCTGCTGGGAGAGAAGATACAAGCAATGATATAAAATATGCTTTTACAGTGGGCCTCGCCTTCTTGCACCCCTGACATGAGGGGTCCATGAAATATGCTTCTAAAATTGTAGTCCCAAGCCAGCAGCGTGCGGCATCCCTCAGGAACTTATTAGAAATGCAAATTCTCTGGCCTCCGCTGCAGACCTACTGAATCAGGAACCCTGGGGAAATCTCCGTGGACATATACTCCATCTTTATGAGATCATCACTGGGAAACAAATAGCTGTGGCTAACAATTCAATCTACTCTATAAAAGTAATGGGAGGTTGAAAGTAAAGACTGTAAAGAGAGAAGCTGAGTGAAGAGTCATCCCCAAAAAGAGCAAGTGCAGCTGTATTAATAAAGGCCAAAAGCAGACCTTAGTTCATGAATCTAGAGAGAGAAAGTTCAGTTCACTTGGAATATGTATCAATTCTAAGTATGTATACTTTAATAACATAGCCTCAGGTTTATAAGGATTGTTATTGTGTTACTGTCAATTTCTCCCTTTATATCTGTTAATATTTGCTTTATATATTTAGGTACTCCTCTGTTAGGTAGATACATGTTTATGAATGTTACAACAACTTCTTGGATTGACCCCTTATTGTTATGTAATGCCCTTCTTCATCTTTTTTTTATAGACTTTGTTTAAAGTCTATTTTATCTGATACGAGTATTGCTACTCCATCTTTCCTATTGTTTCCTTTTGCATGGAATATCTTTTACCATCTCTTCACTTTCAGTCTGTGTGTGTCTTTAGCTCTGAAGTGAGTCTCTTATAGGCAGCATATAGATGGATCTTTTTCTATCCATTAAGCCATCCTATATTTAGTCCATTTACATTTAAAATGATTACTGATAGCTATGTACTTACTGCCATTTTGTTACTTATTTTCTGGTTGTTTTGTTGTTCTTCACTATTCCTTTCTCCTTTTAAGTCTCATCCCTGTGGTTTGATTTTCTTTTTTGTTATGTTTGGGTTTCTTTGTCTTGTTTTTTTGTTTGTTTATCTATTGCAGGTTTTTGGTTTATTGATAAACTGATAGTCATTTAAGTTCAAACACATTCTAAAAGCTCTACATCTTTTATGTCCCTTGTCACACTTTGTGCTTTTGATATCATATTTTACATCTACATGTGTATTTAACTACTTTTGTAGATATATTTTATTTCATGACTTTTGTCTTTTAACCTTTATACTAGCTTTTAAGTGATTGATCTAATGCATTTACTATATATTTGCCTTTACCAGTGAGATTTTTTTCCCTTCATATATTTTCTTATTTCTTGTTATGGCCTTTTCATTTTCACTTAGAGAAGACCCTTTAACATTTCTTTGTAAGGCTGGTTTAGTGCTGCTGAACTCTTAGTTTTGCTTGTCTGGGGAACTCTTTTTACCTCTCCTTCAATTCTGAATGATAACCTTGCCATGTAAAGTATCCATGGCTGTAGGTTTTTTCCTTTTATCACTTTAAATATATCATTTTACTCCCTTCTTACCTGCAAAGTTTCTTCTGAAAAGTCAGCTGATAGCCTTATGGGGGTTCCTTTTGCATGTGACTCTTTGTTTTTTCTCTTGATGCCTTTAAAATTCTCTCTTCAGCTTTAAAATTTGCCATTTTAATTATGATATGTCTAGATATGGCTCTCTTTGGGTTCATCTTATTTGGGTCTCTCTGTGCTTCCTGGACCTGGATATATGTTTCCTTCCTCAGGTTAGGGAAGTTTTCAATCATTATTTTATTAAATACATTTTCTGCCCCTTTCTCTCTCTTCTTCTTCTGGGATCCCAATTATGCAAATGTTAATATGCTTGATGTCATCTCAGAGGTCTCTTAAACTATCATCATTTTCTTAAAATCTTTTCTACTGTTCTCATTGGGTCATTTTCACTAACTGTCTTCCAAGTTGCTTATGCATTCTTTATAACCTAGTCATCTGCTGTTGATTTCCTCTAATGCATTTTTAAAATTTCAGTTATTGTACTCTTCAGCTCTGATTCATTTCTTTTATATTTTCTCATTTTTGTTGAAGTTCTCACTGTTTTATTTCATTCTTCTCCTGAATTCAGTAAGCATATTTATGACCATTACTTTGAATGCTTTATCAAGTAACCCACTTAGCTCTGTTTCATTTTTTCTTTCCCCGCCCTGGGGTTTGTCTTGTTCTTTTGTATGAAACATTTTCTTCTATCTTCTCACTTTGTTTGACTTTCTCTGTCTTTATGAAATTAGGCAAAACAGTTACTTACCCTGGTCTTACAGTTGTGTCTTTGTGTAGGAGTGTCCCTATGCAGGCTGTGCCCAGTGGCTTTGGCGCGAGGGCTGGAGCTGAAGCAACTGCAAGCTGGGGCTTTTTCCAGGGCATGTTAAGTTGTCAACTTGGCAGGATGGGCTGGATTCAAAGTCTGGCATGGGCTGGGGCTTCTCCTGGAGTGCACTGGTGGCCATCACCTTGGCTAGGCTGTCTGGAGCAGGGGACTAGAGCTGGAGCCCAGAGTGGTCTGGGGCTTCTCCCCTGATGCACTGAGGGCTGCCAGCTTGGTGGGGAGTAAGGATGGAGCTGGAGCCTGGTGCGGGCTGGGGTGCTGAGATGGTCTCAAGAGGCTGGCTAGAGTGCCTGCTGTTTTTTAATCTGTTGCCTCTTCTCTGGGACTTGGAGAGAGTAAGTCTGTTTGTGTGCCTTTTATGAGCAAAATCTCAGTTCTCTATAGTCCCCTGGCTCTCCTGGTCATAAGCCCTGCTTGTTTCCAAAACCATTTAAGGGGGCTTATCTTTCCAGTACTGGGCTCCAGGTCTGGAGTACCCAATGTGTGGTTCAAACCCCTTGCTCCTAAGGGAGGACCTAACTAGATCACTTCTCTTCCCTTTCTACACATTTTGGTGTGTTCTTTTCTTTATATCCTTAGTTTTAGAAGAGTCATTCTGTTATTCCTCAAGTCAATCTCAAGAGAGAGTTGTTGTATATATGTATATGTAGAACATATATATATATATAGTTGTACTTTTATTGTGTTTGTGGGAGGCATTGAGCTAAGGGTCTTCCTACTCTACCATTTTGATACCCTATTTCTGGTTTTGTAAATTTTCTTCTATTTTTTGTAATTATAGTGACGTGCAGTATTCTACTTTTTAGTTTTGAGAATTTATCATGTTTTAATATCTGATGTGGCTGTTTCCCATCATTATTATTACAATTTTTAATTTACTGATTGAAATTTTCTTTTTAATTTTCCTCAGTGAAGTTTGGAATAAGATACCCTTTCTCTATAACAATAAATACATATTAGTATATTTATTTGTTTTAAGTTTTATAAATGACCTTGGTAAGAATGATGTGGTATTGGCTTCCTGCCTAAGACAATTGTATTGTTTCCATTTGTTCAAGTGGCTTTTTGAATTTTTAGTGGTGTTTAAAAAATTTCCTCATGTATGGTTTACATATTTCTTGTTAAGCTTGTTCCTATATATTTTCTATTTTTGGTTGCTACTATAAAAACAATCTTCTCTTTTTGTGCCTTTTTAAAACTTCCTTACAGCTTTTTTTTTTTTTTGTAATAATCTTTCAATATATTCTTGCCTTTGCCAGGTTATGGTCATATCTTCTAAAACTAGACATTTTAAACTAATTTTTTTATTTCTAACTATACTGGCTTACACCTATAGTGAAATGTTAAATAGTATAGATAATAACAATAATTTTTAAAAAATTTCCCCTATTTTTGATGGAAATGCCTCTAGTATTTCATATATATACATATATATCATATATATACTCCTACTTATATATGAAATTATACGTAAATATATTCATAATTTTAAAGTTGATTTTCCCTATATAATTGAATGATTTCTGTAGAATGGGTTTTCAATTTTGTCAAATACCTTTCCAGTACCTTTAAGTATAATCATATAATTTTTGTGTTAGCTCTATTAGTAAGAAGAATAATATCTTTACATTTCTTAATATTGACTCACTTTCCAATATGAGAATTATCTCCAAATATTCATGACTTTATTCTTTTAACATACTGCTGATATTTTTTCATATTTTTGCATCAACATTTGTAAATATAATTAGTTTCTCACTCTTCTTGTGTGTGACAATTCTACCTAGAATGTTAATAATTATAAAACAACCACCACCAAAACAAATACACTTACACATCTAACACCTGTTTAAAAATAATTTTAAAAATTGATTTATTGGTAAGGGCATAGAAATGGAGCAGAGTGACATTATTTTCCATTATACTTATCTTTATTTTGGGAGGGATTATGCATAGGGAGGCTTATAGACTACTTTGGGGTGGGTGGCAAGGAGAGGAATAGGAATTTGAAACTTATAGGTTAGAGGAAGAGAGAAGGACGCAGGGTCATTACCTGGTAAATCCATGGATGTCTAGCCTGAAGGAAAATTCTAAGTGGGTGTTCCTGTGATAAACTTGTAAGAACTGAGGTACCTTGTATGGTTTTAAAATTCATTCCCTCTGCCACAGTGTGTTGTACTTTCTCCTCCAAGATACCTATCCTTTCTTAATCTGCTGACACAACAACCTTGCATCAGTCACATGAAAAACTAAGGGCAGGGAAGTGGAGAGAAGTGCAGCCCCCTTCCCTGGGCCCACTTTGGCGGGAGTATCACCTTATGGAAGAATCCTAGGGTGAGACCAGGCATGCAATGTAGCCTAAGACAGAGAGTCACACTTAGGAGTCAGGAGTAGGTGTGTGAACTAGTTTAGGAATGAGTGTGGAACAGACCATCTTATCTTGAAATGCTATGGGAAGGTGACACTTGAAAGTTAAAGAGGCAAAAATGTAGCAGGGTGATAATCAAGTCTTCTCTTGCATAGCATTTAAGATTGGAATGTCACACTTACATGCGTAATTTCAGTCGAACTTTATAGGCATTTAGTATGTTAGGTAGAGCAAGCCATATTGTTATTTTCTAGATGAATATTATGAGAGGCATGTTCTTGGTCCCAGGTCACACAGTCAGCAAGAGATGAGACCAGGTTTATGTCTAGGTCTTCTGAATATCCTCAGTTTATTTTTAATAATAATTAAGACATATATAAACTATGTGTGCCTAAGATAACTCTTCCGCAATCACCTTGACCTCTAACCTGAAGTGGGATGTGTTTGGCAGTATTCAGCTATCATGAAATTGATGTAATTCTTGAGACCTTCCTAGTGGTTCCTGATCAGTGCCAACTAAATTTGTAAATTAAGAAGTGACATTGATTCCCAAGAAAGAGGTTGGACCTTGATTTGCTAACACTCCGATTACACCTAAGATGCCATTTCTCTGCAAATTTAACGCCCTTCAAGGTATTTTCAACCACAATCAAAGTATGCTTTCTTGCTTTGAAAAATGATGATGATGTTAAAAGTAATTCAGTAAAAATCTCTGATCATTGCCACTTTGACAGGTATGGATCAAAGGAAACTTCTTTTAGAGAAAGTAAGTTGCTCAATGATTCAGTAAGCTGAACTTTAAAATGTGCTACTAGTAGTCTACGAATATAATGCTATGCGTGGATGATACCTCAGATTTCCACTTGGCTGCTTGCAAAGATTAATGACCGATGTCACAGGCATGAAAGAAAAATTGTACTGATTCTGGATAAATGCACAGCTCACCATATAGTTTCCCTAAATAGCACTTAAGTTCTTTCCCCCTTGTGTAAAGCTATATTTTTAATCCTACCAATAAGTGAGAGCATATTCTAGACTCTCAAAAAGCTTCATCAAAAATATACTGTACATTATATGTCATCTCAGTAATCCCTGCTCCCTTTTAAAACTAGGAGGACCATCTTGCATTCCAAAACGCCTGACTATCTACAATAGGATATTTTTGACAAATGTGCTCTTGACATATTGTTCAGAAACAATTTTAGAGTGAAAGTTTTAAACTTTCTGATTATGAAAGACTAAGAGTCCTTTAAAGTTCTTTAGGGATTTAAGAAGATGAAGTGCTATCCTCTGAAATCTACCACTCTTTTGAGTAGTATACTCTTATGACTTATATAAGGTTTTAAACTGAATAGGCAAATTACCTTTACATAATCAGTTCCTCAATTGCCGGCTTTAGGAGACTTGTTACAATTAAATTATTTTTCTTCTAGTTTTACATATTGGGCTACAGTGGGCTTCAGCCAGTGATATAGCCAGTTCGAATGATGCAAACGAATTCTGCTTGTGGCAATAACTAAACCATTTGTAGGGTTTACAAAAAGTAGAATCTATAGGAATATACTTGAACTTTCTTTATACAGCCTAACTAAACTATTACATGCTAATGAACTTTATACTAAAGAAGGCCAAATGGCTAAAATAATAGTTTCATTCTATGTTAAAAAATGAAGAGATTTTAAGTTAGGCCTCTTTATTTATTTATTTTTTAACATCTTTACTGGAGTATAATTGCTTTACAATGGTGTATTAATTTCTGCTTTATAACAAAATGAGTCAGCTATACATATACATATATCCCCATATCTCCTGTCTCTTGCCTCTCCCTTCCACCCTCCCTATCCCACCCCTCTAGGTGAGGTCACAAAGCACCGAGCTGTGCTATGTGGCTGCTTCCCACTAGCTATCTATTTTACATTTGATAGTGTATATAAGTCCATGCCACTTTCTCACTTCGTCCCATCTTACCCTTCCCCCTCCCCGTGTCCTCAAGTCCATTCTCTACGTCTGTGTCTTTATTCCTGTCCTGCCCCTAGGTTCTTCAGACCTTGTTTTTTTTTTTTTTAGATTCCGTATATATGTGTTAGCATATGGTATTTGCTTTTCTCTTTTTGACTTACTTCACTCTGTATGACAGACTCTATGTCCATCCACCTCACTACAAGTAACTCAATTTTGTTTCTTTTTATAGAGGAAAACATAGGCATAACACTGTGACATAAATCACAGCCAGATCCTTTCTGACCCACCTCCTAGAGAAATGGAAATAAAAACAAAAATAAACAAATGGGTTCTAACAAAACTTAAAAGCTTTTGCACAGCAAAGGAAGCCATAAACAAGATGAAAAGACAACCCTCAGAATAGGAGAAAATATTTACAAACGTATCAACAGACAAAGGACTAATCTCCAAAATTTACAAGCAGCGCATGCAGCTCAATATCACAAAAATAAACAACCCAATCCAAAAATGGGCAGAAGACCTAAGTAGCCATTTCTCCAAAGAAGATATACAGAGTGCCAACAAACACATGAAAGGATGCTCAACATCACTAATCATTAGAGAAATTCAAATTTACTTATTTTTGAACTAACTTTTCTTAATAAAGGAAATTTCATCCCAATTAAATAACTATATTATAGTTAATTTACCTAAAAATCAATTCCAATTATTGCTAATTATAAGGATATATTTCAATATTAAATAACTGCTGTAAAGCGAATATAATTGCTTGTTTTCTTAAAGTATTCTTTTATTTTTAACGAGAAATTTAAAATCCATTAAGTTTTTGTACCAATAAACAGTGAGGCTCCTGAAGGCAGGAACTCTCACTTTTTATAAGTTTCTAGTGATGCTTATGGAGCTTAGAAATGCACTTTGTATTTGTGTCTATTGAAGGCTGTGGGTGGACAAACCAGTGAAAGATAGTATACAGAGTCACATCTGTGTATCCTGAGGGGTAGAAATTAATCTACCTTTGAAACAGTCCCTTTTCCTAATGCTGGTCCATAGGAGACATCACTGAGTTTTGCCCACTTTCCTATGAATTTCCTACAGTTTTCATGGAACTGGGGTCTACTTGGGTGGGACCCTGATCATTCTCTTCATTCTTGCCAGCTTCCTTTTCCCAGAGCAAGACCTTGGTGTTCTATCCTAGCCAGTGGTTGGGGTCAGCTTATCATACTAAGTGAAGGAAGTCAGAAAGAGAAAGACAAATATCATATGATATCGCTTATATGTGGAATCTGAAAAAAAAAGATTCAAATGAACTTATTTACAAAACAGAAACAGACTCACAGACTTAGAGAATCGCGGGGCACGATAGACTGGGAGTTTGGGATTGACATGTACACACTGCTATATTTAAAATAGATAACCAGCAAGGACCTACTGTAAAAAATAAAAAACAAACAAACAAAAAACTTGATAAATTGCATGGAAATCTAGCATCTAACTTTCCTGATATTATTTTAAACATTATGACTGATTAGACTCTCAGCAGTTAATTCCAAATGAAGATAGGACTTTCTGAATATGGCCAGTAGTGTGGATTTTTATTTTAGCTTTTGCTTTAGATCTGTGATGCAAAGTTGGAAGTACAGAGCACTTCATAGAAAGGGCTCCCTCTGGTGCTCACAGACACCATCTTTTTCTCGGTGTGGTAGGAAGTTGATACCCACACTAGAATTCCTAATCCTAGAGGGGGAGCAGTTGTGGAAGGCTGACTTAGAACTGTAAGAGGAAAGTGGGTCAACCATAGGATGTGCTATGACACTTTGTTTGCCAGTATTCAATATTCAAAAAGAGAAGCAGAGGAGAAGAACCGATAAGCTATCTAAGAGGACTTGTTTGTCACACTTTTCCTTTTTCTCATTACCTTTCATCTTTTTCCAAATAGGAACAAGATATCAAAAAAGTAAGGCTAAAAACTATTTCTGCTTCACTAACATTGATGTGCATCAGGAGTATGTGTCACCTGTTAAAAAGAATTCCATCAACAGCATCACAACTCCCACTTCCAACAACAGCTAACACTTGTATAATGCTCACTGTGTATCAGGCGCTGTTCTAACAGCTTCATGTATATTGACTCATTTTGTCTTCACAAAAATTTGTTCCTTCATCTGTAAAATAGATTAACAGAGGCACAATATGGGGCATACTTCTTAAGGGTTGCATGACTATTACGTAGTGAAGAAGGGTTTTGGTACAAGCAGTGTACAGTTGAGGATCTGTGCACTTAGCAATGTTACCGTGCCTGAGGGCAAATTCTCCTTGAATTTAGTCTATTGGGGTCTGGTAATCTTTGTTCTCTGCTATGAGATGATCATTCCACTGGAAAGCATACACTTGCAGCGGAGCCAGTAAATGATGAGATATCTAGCAGGTAGCAGGAAAAATGATTTTATTGGTATTACTTATCACTGTGTGATGGAAATAAGAAAGCATCAAAAGTTACACAAATCACCTTTAAGTCAGAGCCTCTGACCGAACACCACTTATGTTTGGGCTCTGAGGTCCCAACTTAGCAATACATGGGAATAAACTCTTGATTCACTCGAAAGAATTAGGTTGAACAAAATTCTGCGGAGTCAACTGTTGATACCCACAAACCACTGACACGTGAAAAATAATTATGGTAAGTGAAAGAAGCCAGAAGAGTGGACGTGCTGCATGATTCAATTCACATCAATTCAATTCATGCAAAATTTTAGAAAAGGCAAATAAATCCATAGCGACAAGAAGCAAATCAGTGTTTGCCTGGGTACAGGGGGACGGGCAGGGGATGTAGGAAAAGGATTACAAACGGACCCGAGGAAATTCTTTGGAGTGATGTATGTGTTTGTTATCGTGTATCCATATGTATACTTTGAGTAGGTACAGGTTGCTGTATATCAACTACACCTCAATAAAGCTGTAAAAAAATTAAGATTAAAACAAAGAAAGGACATTGAAAGCATTGACCACAATGAGGCAGGTTTCTCTGACCCACCCGTACTCTTCTGCCAGAATCAAACAGAGCTGATGCCTTGTTAGTTAGGGAAGATATTGTGTTTTGGGGAATTCTCTTGGGACAGTCTCTCCCATGAGCTGGCTTTCTATACTCCTTGAAGTGCTTTAATGATTTTCAGGAATAAAGGAGGGAAGTATGGGTAGAACATTCTCTTTTACTTTGATTTCTGGTTTCAAGCCTGCTTTTATGGCTCTTACGACCCCTGCCAGCCCCCCACCCCCGTTCATGTTCCATAACCCCTTCAAACAGTCCATGCCATTATGTGGCAATTCTAGCTAGATGCATGCTGGTGGGTTACTCCTATACCAACAATGAATACACAGTGTGTATACAGCATAAATGGGCCAGTACAACATGGTCTATTGCTTCTTAATGCTTATTTCTAGCTGTAATAAGTACTTAGCAGTAAAGCCTCTGAAATGATTTGTATCATTTCATTTTTGCTTATTGCCCAAGAGTAGCTTACTGCAGTTTTTTGGTATTCTTATGAGTCCAACTCAGGTAGGCAGATTTTTTCAGCTTTTAAACATAAGGAGGAGAGCATCTTCATTTTATTGGTGTTGCTAATGCTGTTAACAGCTGTCATGAGAATAACTTTTATGAGAATAAATGCTTTCTGACAAAAATTCCCATATTAGCATACTCCTGAGAAGCTCTCCATCAGATCAAACTGAACAAAATTTGTCTCCTGCTTGATACAGTACCTCCTCGGCAGCCTTATTTAGATGTCTGGAGCTCTCAGGACAGCCTCTTGTTTTATTTGGAAGTATCCTGCTCAAGCAATCTTAGTCATTGCTTCCATACAACTAGATTTAACACCAAGTTGTCCTTTTTTTTTTTTTTTTGGCCAGTTATTCCCATTTTACTTATTTATTTTTTATACAGCAGGTTCTTATTAGTTATCTATTTTATGCATATTAGTGTATACATATCAATCCCAATCTCCCAATTCATCCCTCCACCACCACAGTCCCCCGTGTCCTATATTAGCATACTCCTGAGAAGCTCTCCATCAGATCAAACTGAACAAAATTTGTCTCCTGCTTGATACAGTACCTCCTCGGCAGCCTTATTTAGATGTCTGGAGCTCTCAGGACAGCCTCTTGTTTTATTTGGAAGTATCCTGCTCAAGCAATCTTAGTCATTGCTTCCATACAACTAGATTTAACACCAAGTTGTCCTTTTTTTTTTTTTTGGCCAGTTATTCCCATTTTACTTATTTATTTTTTATACAGCAGGTTCTTATTAGTTATCTATTTTATGCATATTAGTGTATACATATCAATCCCAATCTCCCAATTCATCCCTCCACCACCACAGCCCCCCGTGTCCCCCCTTGGTGTCCATACGTTTGTTCGCTACATCTGTGTCTCTATTTCGGCCTCGCAAACAAGTTGTCCTTAATGTGTGCAAGAATACAAAAACACACCCCATAGGAAAGGGACAATATGCTGTATATTAGGAAAGTGACAAATACAAGCTTTGCTTCTCTTATTTTTGTCATTCTTTCTAAGGCAGGAAATTGGGCAGGTATTTTTCCTTGCCACTGCTTTGTATTGCTCTTGGCTTCATGGCACATCGAATTATCCATCCCTGCAAAACTTGAAAATCTATGCACTTTTTTCAGCAGGTATAAGAAAAGAAAAATCTTCTTGTCTATTTTTCTTCTAATTCTGGCAAACGTAAACAGCACTTCTTTGAATGGGCAGCACTTCTGTTTGCCCTGTGTATTTTCAGCTGTCCTTGAATTCTTTGTTTTCCTTCCTTTAGTATTGGAAGTTAGTAGCAATGTTATTTCTGAAATATTGTTCATGTTTCATTTTTCAAACATTAAGAAAAGCCTTGTCAACTTGTGTACTTTATGCATTAGGAAAAGGGATTTCGAGATGGAATATTCATATAACACTTCACAACACATTCCCTCTGCTATGATATCGATTCATCAAATGTAGAGAATCGCTTTAAGTACGTAAATAAAAATAGCCCTCAAATGAGCAGTCATAAACTTCCAAAATAGTATACATTGACATTAAGATCCAGAAACAATGAAAACATGAGTATAGTACAGAACAAAAGAAGTGAAAAAATTAACATTATGAAAAGGCAGAAGCTAAAGGTAGAACATTCCAGAGAGATCCCTAGTGAGGACTAGTGAGAGATCATTAAAGCTGATGAATGTAGTGTTTTTGAGGGTTACAGCAGGGAGTCGCCATGAAATAATGAGTTATAGTCTCTTGAGCTCTATCACTCCCTGAGTTTGAGTGAAGTACTTTTTAGTTTCAGGTGCACAGCAAAGTGAATCAGTTATACATATGCATATATCCACTCTTTTTTAGATTCTTTTTCCATATAGGCCATTACAGAGTATTGAGTAGAGTTCCCTGTGCTATATAGTAGGTTCTTATTAGTTATCTATTTTATATATACTAGTGTGTATCAACTTTTTAACACATGGAAACTTCACCAGAGCTGTGTTCACTATTCAAAAGTGTACCATACAAAATAGGACTTTCTTGGCCTTTTCCAAATGGATTTAACTAAGAAGTGGCAGGCTTTTATTAGGAAACATTATGATATAACAAGCTATCCCATTGCATATACCCCAATGCATATATCCCAATGCATATACCCCAAGTACAGCTAGTGTGCCTGGTGCAAAGTAGAACTTAGTAAATTACACTTTTACTGTGTGAAAGAATACAAAATATCTAGTGTCAACACAGAACTAGGAGTTTAGAAGGACATACACCCTTTATTACATATTTTTCTACATGTCAGTTGACTTAACAATTCTCAAAAGAAGGCAACCACAGAATAAACCTTGTAGAACAAATAACTGTAAGGAATTCAGAGTTGACAGTTAATTTATTAAATGTTCTGTGTTATAGAATATAAATGACAACGTTACACCCAAACACTAATTCCTAACTTTACTATTTGTATTGTACTGTGGTCATGTTCTTGCTTTAAATATCTTGCAAAGCAATGATCTTTTGAATGGGAATGTTGTCTTTTTAGACCTGGGTGAACAGAATCATTTTATTAGGAGGCAACCATTGTTGTTTGTAAATGTGATTCTATTTCTTGCTAATCCCTTCAAGAGGCTTATTGCTTCTATTTAAATCTCTTTTGCAATTTTTTTCACCTCTGGAAATTTTTTTCCTCAACATAGCCTAAATAATTCAGTTTTAAGTATTCAGAGACTTGAAACTTAATGGTAAACCACTTGAAAACTTTTGGAAATCATTTTGATTAAACATCCACATTTTCTTTATGCTTAATGGTTATTGATGTTAAAGTACAATACCATTAATAAAAGATCATAAATAAAAGCACTTATAGAGGAGAGGAGAAACAAAATTAGAAAAGGGTCTTAGTAGGATGAATTACTGAATGAAAATACTATCTTCTTAAAATACATCAGAATTTCCAATGACAAATCAGATTTTCTTCCTTTTACGAAAATTACTGGACTGTATTAAAGATGAACTTTGTGAAAACATTCAGGAGGAGAGGATAGAGCAAGCTCTATGCAATTTTGACGTCTAATAAACCTAGTCCTTCACCCAGGTCCCACGCCCTCCTCTCTCACCTCATGCACCTTGAACTTTACGTCCTCTCTAATCTTATCTCGTAACACTCTTCGTCTTTTTCTCTTATAGGGGAAATGCGTACAATATAGAATGTCTCCTTTTGTTTAAAGCTATTTGAAATAGTCCTAACATATGGGCCACTTTACAGAAGGTTGCTTCTAAAGTGCCAGAAATAGACATTTTCTCCATCAATACCCACTTCATTTGAGTTCAATGCCTTCAGAAAATGAGAAGGAATATGATGGGTTTTTTGTGGGGATACGGAACACAGTCTTTGTTGTATCTATTTTACTGTTCTCAAGGGAAAACGTGACTCTTTCAGGGTGTCCTTTGAGAACTAGTGTACCCCACATTGAATTTATATTGTAGGTATAATTTACTTAGTTGGAGATAAGTAATTAAAAATGATTAGCCATTAATTTTTCTCCTATTCGTTTTCCTTTCATAATAAATAATGGTAGAGCACTAAGATAGTTTCAACATGAATACTCACTGACCTGGAACACTCTGAGGACGTTTCATACCACCACGTCATTGTATGTCACCAGAACTCGTGGGCAAGCCCAGTTGCCACTAACTACATACTATAAAACAGTGACAATAACAGCTCAACAACAATACCTATTTTTCCCTTCTTGCACCATTGTTTATCCTGCTCAGTATACTTAATTCAAGTCTCTTCTTACTCAAGTCATCCTCCTTGACCCCTGCTTCTTTTGATTATTTTGTTCAACCTCTTTTTAAAACCCTCTCTGTGTTTCACTTCAATGGCCTCCCAGCAAGTAAAACTCCCAAATAGAGCAGGAAACTTGGATGTGACACCTATGTAATTGGTGTCATTACTTTATAATTTCAACCTTTCTTCTTATGACTCCTCTGCCCTTAGCTCTTCTTCTGTCTTTCCTCTGAAGAAGATTCAACTCTTATCTTTAAGCTCATAATTCACAGATCTGTAACATCTTATTTTACAATTTTTCTATTTCCATTTGATGACTGGTTTCTCAAAATATGGCCCCTACTCCCTCTCCAAATTTCTTTTCTTTTTTTTTTTTTTTTTTT
>NW_020174578.1:277586-278208 GCF_003031525.2 Neophocaena asiaeorientalis asiaeorientalis | reverse complement strand
CCCCCCCCCCAAATTTTTTTTTTTTTTTTTTTTTTTTTTTTAGTAATTTTGATAGTCTTCCCTTTACTGAAATAATCTCAGTTCTAGTTTTCTGGGTGTATCAGTGTCATCACTCTTGTCTCTGACACAGAGCTTAAAATCTTGAATTTATGATTGGCTTGTATTTGCTACAGCTTAATGATTCTCAAGCTTTCTCTTTTGTCCCCTTTCTTTAAACATAATGAAACAATCTCTCCTTGAGTTGAGAATAACTAATATGCACAAAATATAATATATTTTTGGTCTAGTTCTCATCAGTCAAGATAATTTTGAGTTCTGTTTATGTACTTTGAATTAAAAAAAATCAACTTTTTACTCAAATGTAAAATTATTCCACAATATCTATTATGCTTCTTAAAAGACACACACACACACACACACACACACACACACACACACACACACTGTTCAGACATCTCATACACCCACAAGTGTATGAGAAAAAGACATTTTCTTCATTGCATAACTTTTCCCATTTCCGTAATCTCCCAGCTGAGAATCACTGTTTTGCCTAATCACTCTTTTTTTTTTTTTGACTGACTGCTCAATGCTTTTATTTATTCCTTTAAAAATATTACTTACT
>NW_020174578.1:230309-277572 GCF_003031525.2 Neophocaena asiaeorientalis asiaeorientalis | reverse complement strand
CGCGTGGCGGGGGGCGGGGGGGTGGCGCCCCCCCCTGCCGATACAGGGGACACGGGTTCGTGCCCTGGTCCGGAAAGATCCCACATGCCGCAGAGCAGCTGGTCCCGTGAGCCATGGCCGCTGAGCCTGCGCGTCCGAAGCCTGTGTTCCACAACGGGAGAAGCCACAACAGTGAGAGGCCCTCTTACTGAAAAAAAAAAAAAAATTACTCTAATATAATTTATACAAATAATAGAAATGAAGGCACTGCATTATAAGTCCACAGTCAGGATAGATTGTGAGTATGGACAAGAATTCATCCCATTTTTCATTTACGTTATAAGTGTTTCTAATACATAAGACATTTACTTATATTCACATAGGGCTGCTTTAAAAAAAATGAACTTTTTATTTTAGATCAGTTTTAGATTTACATAAAAAATTGTGAAGATATTTGGGTTGCTTTCATGTCCTGGCTATTGTAAATAGTGCTGCAATGAACACTGGGGTGCATGTATCTTTTCAGATTATGGTTTTCTCAGGATATATGCCCAGGAGTGGGATTGCTAGATCATATAGTAGCTCTATTTTTAGTTTTTTAAGGGACATCCAAACTGTTCTCCATAGAAAAGGGTGAAATAATGGCATTTGTAGCGATATGGATGGACCTAGAGATTGTCATACTGAGTGAAGTAGGTCAGACACAGAAAGACAAATATCATATGATATTGCTTGTATGTGGAATCTAAAAAAAGGGTACAAGTGAACTTATTTACAAAACAGAAGTAGAATTTCAGATGTAGAAAATAAACTTATGGTTACCAGGGGATAAGGAGGGGAGGGATAAATTGGAAGATTGGGATTGACATATACGCACTGCTATATATAAAAAAGATAACTAATAAAGACCTACTGTGTAGCATAGGGAACTCTACTCAATACTCTGGAATGACCTATATGGGAAAAGAATCTAAAATAGAGTGTATATATGTATATGTATAACAGATTCACTTTGCTGTACACCTGAAACTAACACAACATTGTAAATCAACTATACTCCAATAAAAATTAAAAAAAAAGAGATGGGTGAAATGTAAAACAACACCACCCTTCTCACTAAATTTTGTTTTGAAAAATAATTTTTGTTATTAAAATGTTACATTAAAATATAGTGGATTGGGCTTCCCTGGTGGCGCAGTGGTTGAGAGTCCGCCTGCCGATGCAGGGGACACGGGTTCGTGCCCCGGTCCAGGAAGATCCCACATGCTGTGGAGTGGCTAGGCCCGTAAGCTATGGCTGCTGAGCCTGTGCGTCCAGAGCCTGTGCTCCGCAATGGGAGAGGCCACAACAGTGAGAGGCCTGTGTACCGCAAAAAAAAAATAATAATAAAATAAATAATAATAATGGATTTATCATTGTTATTTTAAATGAATAAATAAATATTTTTTAAATGAAAAGAGTTGTGAAGATAGAACAAAGAGTTCCCATATACTCTACACCGATTCTCCTAGTATTAACATGCTACATTAGTTTGATACACTTGTTACAATGAATGAACCATTATTGAAAAATTCTTAAATAAAGTCCATACTGTACTCAGATCCCTTAATTTTTATCTAACGTCCTTTTTCTGTTCCATGGATCACTTCCAGAATACCATATTAGATTTAGTCATCATGTCTCCATTGGCCCCTCTTGGTTTTGACCATTTCTTAGACTTTCCTTGTTTTTGATGACTTTGGCAGTTTTGAGGAGTCCTGGTCAGGTATTTTGTACAATGTCTCTCCATTGGGAATTGTCTGGTGTTTTTCTCATGGTTGATCTGGGGAAAAAGATGACAGAGGTTAGCCACAGCATATCAAGAACACAGAATACAGCATGATTTATCACTGTGGATGTCGACCTTGATCACATTTGTCAGGTTTCCTCCACTGTAAAATTTCTCTTTTTCCATACTGTATTCTTCGGAAAGAAATCACTCTGAGCGGTCCACACCCGAGGAGTGGGACATATGGACAGAAATTATTTGGAATTTTTCTGCATAGTAGATTTGCCTATTCTCCTCTATTTGTTTATTTATTTAGTCATCTACTTATATTAGTGTGGACTCACGGATATTCATGTTATACCTGGAGAAATAATCTAATAGTACTTTATTTTGTTGCTCGTTCAGTTGGCTACTACGTCCCTTAACAAATCTCAATCCTTGTGAGTTTTTTTTTTTTAAGCATTTTCTTGCTTTCTGTCACTATAATGCTCTAGGCTTATCTCATATATTTTTCACTCCAGTCCTAGAATTAACCATTTCTCCAAGGATCGCTCCAAGGTTTCTTTTCTTGAAAAATTAGAAACCAAGGTCTGATCATAATCAATCATTTAAAAATATCTCTTGGATGCTTTTTCTTTCCTGGGTAGTATTAGTTCCACCACCTTAGGTTGTGGTCCAACAGATAATATTTGTTAACCTTCATACTTTCTTGATGAAAGCTGCTAGAATAATATTTAAATACTTTATAAAATTTCCACTGAGTGCTTCGATTGATAGATGTAATGCACATTGACTTTTTTTTTTTTTTGCGGTACGCGGGCCTCTCACCGCTGCGGCCTCTCCCGTTGCGGCGCCACCAGGGAAGCCCCACATTGACTTTTTAACCAGTGCTAACCTCTTCAACGTTCATTCAAGAACTGGCTCAGTTCTAGGGTACATGTTAAATATTATTTCCTTTCTAAACATCTAACCTATTTTCTAGTTAGGCTGACCTTTTTGCAGACTCACAAATGCCATATCTATTCCTGCTTCTGTGCTTTGGTTTATGCAGTTTCTGTAGTAGGATTTTCTCAGTTTCATATTAAGTTCTAGACTCATCTCTATATACTAGTTTCCAGATTTTGTAACAGTATCTTGAATATACGTAGGCATCACCAGCTTTGAGGTACAAATGAGGGCACATTAATATATGTGCCCAACTAGAAATTAGTCAAATTATACTCCTACATGCAGGGTGACAGCTCCACTTCTCAAGTTTTTTTCTCCCCCCCTCCCCTCTAGACTCTCAAGAAGTCTTTTGGGCTATAACACTAGCTTACTAACACAGTCAGTTTCTTGGGCTTCTTCCTAAGAAGTGTTAGAGCCTCTGACAGACATTGCCTATGAAATGAATAATCGAGCACCTCAGCCCTTCAGAACTGACTCTTGTAGGGTGTTGTCATGGTAGGGATGCTTGGGCTTTATGGTGCCATAGTGTCTATATTGTCTGAGATGAAAGATCTGATAGAGGAAAATTGAGAATAATTGAAGATTCCTGTATTAGTCAAGGTCCAACCAGTAAGATATTTAATTACGATCATTCAAGGCAGGCTTATTTACAATGAGTCTTATGACAGAGATGTGGGTGGGACATTAGGGAGCCACAATAGTGCAGGGACCTGGAATATCAGCAGTGGAGCTGCTACCACTCCTAGGGCCAAAGTGACAAGGCGATGGAGACAAAGTTACATCAAGTAGGCTGCCTTGAGTAGAGAAGGGGGTTTGGTAGAGAGACGACCAACATAAGAAAAGGAAGCAGTAGAATACATGGTTTACAAGTTGATGATATGGACTAGAGTCAGCAGAGAATGAAAATAACTAAAGAACCAAAGTTCCCTCCCTTTCTCTGATCATTCTAGAACTCCTCATTGGCTGACCTCAATTGGAAGCAAGAAGCATCATTATCCTGTTGATGCAATCCATACAGGTAAGCCTCAGAGGCCCAGAAGAGGATGGAGAATGATGGAGAGTGGTTGCTGAGTAGACTGTGAAAATATTCGGCACTGCCAAACTTGACTATTCATATCTGCCTTATGTTAAGCAATCAGATACATTTCTTTTAATACTGACTGACAGTTGTCACAATTAGCCACAAACAGGGTGTCATAAAAGGCTAAATTTCATATTGATGCCCTTTGAATTCAAAAGAAAATTAAAATGTCACTTAATAAAAATAATAGTGGCTTGCACTTTGTATAGCACTTTATAATCTCAAGTACTTTTACATATATGGTCTCATTCAGTAGATGTTAGTTAAACCATAAATAACATCCATTGGTCCTATAGTATATTCTGGATGTTATTGTGAAAGATTTAATTTCAGTAACTCCAGGAGGGAGTCTACTTCATAGACACAGAAAATGAGACACAGTGAGATTATCTAAGTTGCCAAGTCATAGAGCCTAGAAATAAATACAGAGCCTGCCCTCAAAATCATGAGAAAATACTAGTGCTTTGGACATGCACAGTGAGAATGGAGAGTAAATGTGGATTGATAGTTATTTTGCATAAGAAAAAAAACTGAGGGTAGAAGAAGATAAGATGAAGTGCTTTAGGTACTTTTGAGTAAAGAATTTAGCACTGGGAAATAGTCTTCTACTTTAACTTCAGAGCCCTTTTCATTATTTCTCATTTGTAAGAAAGATTTCTTTGGTGGTCATGATGAATTCATGTTTCCAGATATTGTTAGAGCTAATGTAAAAAAAATCAAATATAAGCAGCTAAACATAAAAAGATATATTCTAGTTTTTATTTAACATACAAAAATTATGGAATTGAGTTCATTTCATTTAGATATCCTTCAGTAGCTCTCCTGGCAATGCTTCCAAATTTCCTGTGGTGAGTGGCCTGACATCATATCACTTTTATATCATAGAGTATACAGACTTCTTGCTTTCCTTGGAGAATGAGAGATGGTACTACCATGTAACACAGCTGTGTAGAGCTACAGAATCTATGATATTCTGATGCACTGTACCTTGTTTATGAATATTCCAATTAAACAAACTAGTTCAACCATTTTCATAAGACCTGTCTGTGATCCAAAGTTTCTTACCTTCAGCATGAACATGGAAGAGCTTGAGTTTATATTTGGTACATATGTTCTTTACTTATTAATATTCTCTGTTGTCTCTAGCCCAATGTCCTTAAGATTCATATTCCTTAAGATGCCTGTATATCTTGAGATCTTACAATCTCTGTATTTTTAAAAAATTCACTTGCTTCAACATATCGCATTTTTATTTTTTAAAGCCAACCCATCTTGATTTCTTTCTTTGACTTATTATGTACTTCAAAAATCGGTCTGGTCTCACCTTGTACTGAAAATGAGTATTTATTCTTTAGGATAAAAATCAAAAGGGGGGAGGGGCAACATAGGGGTAGGGGAATAAGAGGTACAACATATTGGGTATAAAATAAGCTACGAGGATATATTGCACAACACAGGGAATATAGCCAGATTTTATAGTAACTATAAACGGAGTATAACCTTTAACATTACGAGTCACTCTATTGTATACCTGTAACTTGTATAATATTGTAGAGAGACTATACTTCAATTAAAAAATCAAAGTCCTTAGTACAAACCAGTAGACATTACCTAACGCTATAATGCCCTCTGTTACTGCTCCCCACTGTGCTCTACCTAGACTGGCCTTCCCTCAGCAACCCACATACATCAAATCTCCTTGTTCCTCTGCTTGAACTGCTCCTAGTATCTCTCATTGCTTGGCTAATTCTCGCTTCATATTTCAGATCATACATTAATATTAGTTTCTAGAGATCATGCCCCTGAACTCTCAGTTTTAATATTGAAATATTTCTTTAAAACACCACAATTTATATTTGGCAATTCAGCCTCTCAATCTATGAATCTGTGTAAACTTTTATTTTCATCATCTATTGCTCCCATGGACAGTAAGCCCCATGAAATCAGGGATCATATTTCCTCTGTTCAGCACTTTACAGGTGATATAAAGCATAGGGATCAGAACATAGAAGGCACTCAATAAATAGTGGCTGGATGACTGAATGACTTTTGCTTGTCAACCAGATTTCAATGTTATCTGTGGTAGGAATAGTACTTGGAGTCCCCATAATATCTAAAGATTTTGACTTAATCAATCTTCATCCTACATCCTTTTCTGTCTCTTTTCCTTTCCCCAAAATCTTATCTACTCTCTGCCTTGGTTGATCTGTTATATGAGTGCTTTCTTGGACTACATTCAACTTCTCACCTCTCTTCTGCCATTTTAATCTGCCCTAATATTACACACTTAGTTTATCTTCTTTCCTTTCTGATTTTACAATTTATTTATTATTCAGCTCTCTCAGGGATTCATGTTATTTCCCCAGATCTACCTTTTGAACATGTATGTTTCCTTCCTCCTTCCCCCCCTCCCTTCTTTTCATCCTTTTTTCTGCTTTTGTTTAAATTCGGAGACTTTGTACCTATCATTACCTTCTCATTGCCCCCACCCCTGACACATCCGCTTAACAAGCAAGGCTACGCTTTCATAATTACATCTTGGAAGGATTCACTTTTAATTAGAATGGCTATGCATTCATACCCACAGTGTCTGAATTGCCTCCCCCTAGTAGGCATCCTCCCACTCAAAAATGCAAGCACAAGTGTCCTATTCTCTTCTGTGACTAGAAGACTTAAGGAATTTCTCCAGGATCTTTTATTCACTTTTCTAAAACTAATTGTTCCGTGTTGCCTGGCTTCTGTGATAGCCTCTTTATTTTGTGTCTAGACTTTGCCTATCTCTCTCCCTTCGGAGTTGACTCTTTTATTTTAGTCTTCTCTTACCTTCCGTCCCCAAATCTTTGATTAACCAAGTTCCTCCTGTTATACACAGTCCTTGTTCTCTAAACCTTAGCCACATCAGAGCCCTGGATTAGAGCTCCAGGTCTCCTGCCCAAGATGAGTTCACACCCACAACAGGACAGTCTTTCTTCTCTACCATTGTGTATAAAAAGTCAACAAAAGCACATAGATAAAAAGAATGAAAGTTGTGAGGAACTGGTTGAAATGGAAATGCAAAATGTAGGTTCTGCCTGAAATGGATCCTATTCTACAACTTCTGAATATTATAATTAGGTTTTATAAATTTTCTCCAATTTAACTGTGTGACAATCTTAAAAATATGTGAAATCATCCTCTTAAGTGAGAATATGTCTATATAACTTCTGCAAAATATATATTAATTTTTGCTGTAAAACATATTCTGTAAAAGGTTTATAGATTTAAAGGACTCACCCCAGAGGAGATGGGTCATTTTTTGAGATTAACAACCTTGCCTGGAACATGGGTACAAGTGGAGGCCACATACCATAAGTGTAAATATTTTTAAAATTGAAATAAAGCCAGAAAACTATTTTCTTGCCTAGACAAAAGTCTTCCATAATGGCCCGAAAGGCCCTGTTTGAATTTAAAATTCTTGGCTTCTTATAATGACTTGCAGGATTATGGTGGTCTCAGCCCTCTGGCTCTTCTGTCTTTTCTTCCTATCTTTGCTGGGTCCCACACTGTGAGAGACCTCGTGCACACATGTGGACACAAAGCCCACATGCCCGAGCTCTTTACACACCTCTGCATATGGTGGATCCTTGAACCTAGGGATAAGTACATCTGTGACATGACCTCTCTTAGGAGAATAGACCTTGGGAAATAGTCTGCACATGTCCTGTATGTAGGTTTGGTATATTTGGGCAGTGGTCTCTGGCTCTAGGAGTCTGAATTATAATCTAGAAAGGTACTGGGCAACTTGAAGTGGGAACATCACTTTGATTTATAAACTCTTCCTGTTTATTGGAAGAGATATAGCCAGTAGAGGTTTCAAGAATCAGGGCAGGAAACTTTCTTCCTGGGTTGAAGTGTGGATTGGTCTTCAGGACTTATTAAGAATTTCTGCTTTGCAAATAAACCAAGAAGTTTATTTTTCTTCATCTAGAATAAGAATTCAATGGAAGACCTTAGATTGGGCATGACTGTTTAAAAGATAAAAAGACCATTGTGTTTTCATTTCATAAAGTCCCCTAGAAACCTTGTGTCCACCATCAAAAATCAAATGACGTATAGTGAAATTAGACAAAGCTGAGTGCCAGTAAAAATGTAGAGTAACATTGGCCCTGAATGCAGACTAAATTTCCTTAAGGCTTAGGGACAGAAATTCTTCAGGAAGGGTGTAGGAAATTTAGTCTTAATGTAAAATAACCTGAGGTATAAGGCAGAACTTTAGGACTACTTAATAAGAGTATTCATCCTTATTAGGTCTACATTCAGAGAAATTTGATAGGGCCAGAGAACTGAAAAATAAAGTGAAACTCAGGACTAGAGGTGATATTGAAGTTACATTTAGAAAGAACAGGAAGTAGCTTGGGTGAGATTGAGACTCTCAGTAGATTTCACAACAGAACCCATAGAAGTCACCTCATATTAGAATTTGCTCAGACAGAATTAGGAAAGAAATTGGTAGTCATTGGAGGGTATCCGAGTCCCTAAAAAATTATGCTAACCCTAAAATATTATGAAATCTGTTACTAGATTTCTGTTAAAAATTTAGAAATCTTCCTTATAACTATTCATTCATTTCTGTATTATTTAAATTTCTTAGTAGAGTTCTTACATCACCCAAAGTTCTTTGTTTAAAGCGACAAAATTTGACTTAGGGAAATTTTAACATAAACTTAATTTACTGAAGAAAAATTGTATAGCTTCCAGAAAAATTGGAAAGGATGAAGAACATGGGTAGGAATTAATCAAGGCTAGAGGCATCTAGGAGGAATACTTTTGTCTCTCTCTTTAGGATATTTGCTCCAGATTCAGTCCCAGGTGGGATAGTATCATTAGCTGATCTGAGGTCTCATGCCCACCTGCTAACAACCTGAGGGGAAAGAAAACACAAGATGTAGACACTTTAGCTTCTTTACAATGAGATGAATCTTGCTTCCCCTAAGACTCATATATTTGGATGCTGAGTAAATAACTTGATAATGACCACCATTGCTTTGAAAAGAATACATCTGTTTGGCTGCCTGAAGAGAAAAAAATAAAGTTATAGGGTATGTTTATACTTGGGCATAGAAAGATACCAGAGTTTCCTGAGAGTAAAAATACACGTCTTATCAAACTCTATGAAAACAAGAAATTCAGAAGAAATTAGGGGAAAGAGCAGTTAGTGAGGTCAAACCTTAGAGTGGATATATAGTCACAATTGCTTTTCCCTTTACGTTGTGTGCCTTGAAGGGTTAACTCACCATGCTGGGTTGTCAAACCCTGCACATTCTAAAGATCTTCAGGACTTGCCCTTGGCTGGCCCTTGGGAGATAACCACTGAGCCACTGGATCATCCTGCCTGGTAAGAATATCTTTGTATAACTGAAAGCTTGGTCCCCACCAGACAGATTATGCTAACATGATTTATGGTAAATGCCAATTTTTGCACGTATTCCTGGGGCCTTGAGCCATGTTATATCAGTTTGACTTCTGGGAGGCTCACATCTGAGTACTTGAGGTTAGTCACATAGGTGCTGCATGCCTAGGTTACTAACTCTCAAATAAAGTCCCTAGACACCAAGGCTCAGGTGAACTTTCCTGGCAGGCAGCACTTCACATATGTTGTCATATGTTGGTTGGGAGAATTGAATACCAACTCTGTAACTCCACTGGGAGAAGACAACGGAACTCATGCCTGGTTTCTTCTGGTCTTGCCCTATACACTTTTTTTTTTCTTTGCTGAATGTAATCTATATACTCTTGCTGTAATAAACTGTAACCATGAGTATAACAGCTCTTCTGGGTCATGTAAATCCTTTCAGTGAATCATCAAACAGGATTTAACTTAGGATTTCCAAAAGATCTTGAGTTAAAAAGTAGAAGTCATTTTCTCTACTTATTAAACTTTTTCTTGGGGACTGCTATCATAATTCATTGCCTGTGATTATGTTCTGTTTTTATTTAAGGATAAATGTAATGCCCTCTGGATAGAAGGCTACAAACAATAAAATAGAGAGTGAATACATGACCAAATGCTTACATAAACACTGTGTAATAACGTGAGGACCAAGATAAATAAGAAACAAAGAGATCTGGAAGTTTACATTATTCATACAAAGCAAAGCAACAATACAATACTTTACATCATTCCTTTCTTAGAACGGAGTTTACCGTACACTATTTTTGCATAAATTGTTTTTGTTAACTCACCCTTTTGTTACCTTCTGTATATGTCCCTTTATTTCTTTATGAGGTTGAATTGGCAAGATGTGAGTTACAGTGACAGAACATACATGATAAATTTCTGCTGCCCCAGTGAAATTTGTTCAGTGTGGAGTTCTCTTTCTATTTTGAATCCTAATGTTATGCTCAAGCAGCCCATTCCATCCATCAGATAGTATGCTGCCATCTGTAGAAGTGCCAGAGTACCAAGATTTATGTGTTACTATTTAAGGAATTTAGGTTTGGCAACTTCGTGCTGTTCATTTGGCCAAACAATAATATGCTAATTAACCTGCTTGACCTAAATTATACAGCACTTGAGGATGTGCAGCCAACCCGATTGCTCACTTGGCTGAGCATTCCCGACCCTACAGTTTTGCATATAAGGAGCTTTACATCATAAAACAAATAGTTATTGGACTGCTCCACTTCATCATCTGAAAGGGAATTAATTATCTTCAGTTTACTAAAGGAAATTTATATTTTGTTTGGTTTGTTATGATCATAGCAGTATTTCACAATTAATGTGCATCAGCAAGGACCAAACATTGACTTTCTTTCCCAGGACAATTTGTATATTTTAGTTGTTTGAAACACTGATGAGGAAGTGTAGATATTCATATTTATTTTACCTTGAGCTTAGGACATGGACTTCAAGATCCGTGTGTAGGTTTCAGAGAACATGAATGCCCAGAAGGTATATGCAAACTTTTATATACATGTCTTTAAAGTATTTTACTGGAAAAGGTTTTCTTAAGATTCTCAAAATGGATTCTTGACACCCCAAATAAAATTTAAAAATAATCATTAGATATTCAAGACTAACGATCCTGTTTAGAATAACTCCTTTCTGTGAACCCAGATAGCTGGTTTTCTTATGATTATCTATCATGTAATGCTGCAAAATTATTGCAGACTCTCTCACTGCCCCTACTCCCTGCCAGTCTGCCAACTCAGCAGAATCCAAATAAATGAAACTCTCCCATAATCAGAAACAGATTAAAATAGTACAGATAGAAGAAAATTATTGCAAGGAAGTACTTAAAGGGTTAAATTTTCTAGCACAGGTTAAAACAGTACTGAAATTGCCCAGATTCCACAGCCTAAAATCTCTTGATATCTTGACAACAGAAGAACAGGAAGAGAACTTAGACAAAGGAAAACATTCAGCGGAGAAAAGAAAAGTTAAGAGAGAGAAAAGGAAAAATGGCAAATAAAATACAAGGTAGAAAACTTTACAGGGGACTTAAAAAAATGTGTAAATGCTGCACGTATATAATATATAGAAGTAGCCAAAAAAGCTAGGTGTATTGTCCTGTAAATCAGTGCGTCTCAAACTTTATAGGGCGTAGACATCATCTGAGACTCTTCTCAAAATGCAGATTCTGACTCTATAGTTCCGGGTTGGAACCTTCCTTTCTGTATCTTTAGCAAGCTTCCAGGTGGTATTTCAGACCGTACTTTAATTAGTAAGCTGTAAACTAAGATCAAAATCTAACTGCCTGAATTCCATAACATCTGCAAGGTAAAATCAAAACTGAGAAAATTTTAAAATCCTGTGCTAATAGCAAAAGAAAATTATGTTTTCGTGTCTTATGAGAAAGCAAGAACAACTAAGTTTAGTGGAAGAATGCAGTATTATCCCATCAATGATAATAAACATCATGTGAAGGTGCTTTCTGCCTTTGCTAGTACAGTATCAGGTAACGATGATAAACATCTTAATTCAGTGTGAATGAATTAGTGCATATGGGAAATGTTATTCAAATATTTTCCAATGACATGATCAGGTAAATGTACAAATGCTTGGCCTAATGCTTACTTTAAAAAGCATAATAATAATAATAACAGAAAAAAAGCAATTTACCAAGCAGTATAGTTGGCTTTAAAGTTCTGTCCCATCTTCCCAGTACTTCTGCTCTTTTTCATATAACTATTTTTATTAATTTGTATTCATACATAGATACCTGATTCAAATATAAATAGAGAAATGTGTATTCTTATTATTTTCTCATAAAAGGCTGCATACTAGGCATACTCTTCTAGGCTTTGCTTTCTTCATATATACCACATTATGAACATCTTTGCATATCAGTATGTGAGATAGGATGTTCTCATTCTTTTTTGTAGTGAGATAGTACAATGGTTTACTTAACCAGTGTCCTGTTTACAGACTTTTGTGTTTTTTCCTACAGTTAATAACAACATCATACCCAAGATATTTTGGGTACATGTGGAAGGATACTGTAGGAAAACTCCCCATAAGTGGGGTTGTTGAGTCAAAAAGTACATTCATTTGTAATTTTGATAAATGCTGTCAATTTGTTCTTCATAGAGTTTGGTAGCCATGTAACTGGTAGTTTGTTTCACCATAGCTTTACCAACAGAGGATGTCAGTGCTTTATTGGATTTTTGTTAAACTTATAAGTGAAAAAAATGTAAACCTGTGTAGTTTAAATTAGCATTTCTCTTGTTATGAATTAAATTCACCAACTTTTATATGATAAAGAATCACTTCATCTTTGGGGGAAATATTCATGTTTTTTATTCATATTTCTATTGTGTTATTGACATTTTGTGATCACCTCTGTATTTTATCTTTTGTTTTTGGTGTTTCTGCCATTGTAAGTAGAAACTTTTCTTCCACTGTATCTTCTAAACAGTTATATATGTGTGTATATATGAGAGTATATGCTGATTTTAGTTTATTAATTTGGTACTCAGTCATGAAACTGAATCCTTGTGTTTTTTTATAGTTTTGACTCAAAATAGAGTTTAGCAAGCTTACTGAAAACCAGAATCATATAGGATATATACATATGTGTGTTTATATATATGTTATATGTGTGTATATATGCATGCACTATATATAGGCATACTCTCTCTCTCTCTCTCTCTCTCTCTCTCTCTCTCTCTCTCTATATATATATATATATATATATACATATATACCTTTTTTTAGATTCTACATATAAGTTATATGATATTTGTCTTTCTCTGATTTACTTCACTTAGTATGATAATCTCTAGGTCGATCCATGTTGCTGCAATGGCATTACTTCGTTCTTTTTAATGACTGAGTAATATTCCATTGTGTATATGGACCACATCTTCATTTATTCGTTTAAAGAAGACTTATTTGGAAATCACAAATTTAGCAATAAGTATTTGTTCCAAATAGAAAAGAAATCTGTGCAGAATTGGGCCATTATATTTAATAAAGGAACTTTATAGAGGTACAGTATAGATTATGTTCAAATTTAACATTATAATTAATGTCTGTGTTGTTTACTTGTTTATTTAAAACAAGAAAGACAATCACTGTTTAGATGTGTAGAGATATTCATATTCTTATATCCTTTCTCTCTCTTTCCTCTCTTACATCAAAGAAAACTAGGGATAATCTTCACATCTTGGAGTTCAGGTCAGGCCTTAGGCAGAAAAGCAAAATTATTTGAATAAATAACAGGTGTCAGGGCTTCCCTGGTGGCGCAGTGGTTGAGAGTCCGCCTGCCGATGCAGGGGACATGGGTTCGTGCCCCGGTCCGGGAAGATCCCACATGCCGTGGAGCGGCTAGGCCCATGAGCCATGGCCGCTGAGCCTGTGCTCTGCAATGGGAAAGGCCACAACAGTGAGAGACCCGTGTACTGCAAAAAAAAAAAAAAAAAAAAAAAAAAAAAAAAAAAACCAGAAATAAAACAGGTGTCACCAGAAGTCACCATGGAAACACAAGAATAAATGTTTCTGTAGAAACCCTACGCTTCCCTATTCATATTTATGGTGGTATCTATTTGTGATAATATTAATTTTGCTTTTTATCATATATAACAAAAATCTGAAGCTAGAAGAGTTAAGACCACAAAGGTGTCCAAAATGTAATGTAAGACGTATCTATCCATCTAATCATCAACCATCTATCCATGCATTCATTCAGCAAATATTTACTGATTCCTGTTTTTACTAGTCACCACTCTCTATCCCAGGGATACAGTAGTAAATAAGAGAGATAAAACATCTAAGCCCTGAAAATTTTGATATTCATGGGAATAATTTAAAAGTAAAATCAAACGTAATTCAATTATATGGTTTCACATGGGGCTAAGAGCTCAGAATTAATGTTATAATTTTGGATATGTTAAATGTGTACTGTTAAGCCATTTTATCCTTCTTTTTCTTCCCAACATCTTCTGACCTATTTAACCTAATTGTCTTCTTAAATATCTATCTACTTTACAAAACCAGGACTTCTGGAAACATCATTTTCTTTCCTGTTTCACACAACCCCTAATACTGTATGTTAATATTTCTTCACCTTATTTTCTAAAATAATGTTTCTTTTTAGGATCATTTTTAACTGGAATGTGTAAACTTATTTGTTTGAATGTCTAAGTTTGTTTGTGATGGGTGGGAGTGCGGGGGCCCCAGAGATAATGACTGCCATCGAGGCCAGTTCTTCACATCATTTGTTGTTTCTCTAAGAACTGTCCTGAGATTCAGCCTTGGGGTGAAGGGGAGCAGAATATGTCACCCCACAATGTGTCACTTTGGCCTGTGGAATATTTTGAGCCCAAGGCAATCAAGATCCATCAGACTCAAGAAAAACTTTTACCTCTCCCTTAACTGCCTGAAAGAATTTAGATAGGGGGCCGGGCCAGGAAAGAGAACTGTTACCAGAGATCACTTTTTATCTAAAACACTCACCTGCATGGCAGGGCAGACATCTAATTACCTAACATCTGTTGCTCTTGTCTTCCTGTGAATTGCCCTCCCCGTCTGTGAAGCCCCAGACCTCTGTCTAATCATTTCTTAGCTTTGGATGGCATGTAAGCCTCATTTGTTTGACCGCCTTAGGGCCTCATACTTTTATTGGGCTCCCATACACACACAATTAAATTTGTTTTTCTCCTGTTAATTTGTCTTGTGTCAACTTAATTACTAGACCAGCCAAAGAACCTAGAAGGTAGAAGAAAAATTTGATTCTCCCCTACAGGGTATACAATTCTTCTTCATTATCCCTGGGGCCACCACACTCCCACCCATCACAAACAAACAAGCTTAGACATTCAAATAAATAAGTTTACACATTCCAGTTAAAAATGATCCTAAAAAGAAACATTATTTTAGAAAATAAGGTGAAGAAATATTAACATACAGTATTAGGGGTTGTGTGAAACAGGAAAGAAAATGATATTTCCAACAAAAATCCTGGTTTTGTAAAGTAGATAGATATTTACGAAGGTAATTAGGTTAAATAGGTCAGAAGATGTTGAGAAGAAAAAGAAAGATAAAATGGCTTAACGGTACACATTTAACAGATCCAAAATTATAACATTAATTCTGAACTCTTAGCCCCATGTGAAACCATATAATTGAATTATGTTTGGTTTTATTTTACTTTTAAATTATTCCCCTGAATAATTTTTAAAAAATAACATAAAATTGCTTTAAATATTAACAAAAATAAAGTACAGCTTTGCATAAGTGTTAGAAGACTGTGCATAGATTAAGTATAATAACCCAGGATGCTTGGTAAAAATTTGCAATACCTTAGAATTTGTTTATATTACTTTATATATTATTAAAATATCCAAACTCACAGAATGTAGAAAAGAAGACATTATCCTCCCATCTGCATTCTCTGACTGGCTTATGAAATCCTTCTGATATACATACAACAGGAGGTATGGATCTAATTACAAACTAGGCTAATAACTCTTATTCTTGAGGTGATAATCTAAATGGAAAGCATAACACCATACAATTTGCTTTCCTTTTGAAGAAGGACCTATTTTGATCAGGTGTGTCATGACATTTAAACTACTGACCATTGACTAGCTCAAATCCTATGCTTGGTGTTGATAAATGTAGGGCATTTTATTGTAAACTATTTTTATATTACCAGGAGTCATATTTTACTTCCATATTCTGCAAGGATGCTTTATGGTTGAATTGAATTTGGATGATTGAAAAAAATGGATGAGTTCTCTTAATAGCTTGAATTTTTTGACAATCATAAACAATCAAACAGATTGTTAGAAAGATACCTTTAATTTATATCTAGTGTTTACTCAGTAAATAATTGAATAATGATAAAGCATCTCTTGTGTTTCCTGAGCCATAAGAAAATAAACCCATAAAGGAAACTTCCACTGGGGATCAACCTTTTAGTACTCATCATTAAGTAAAGTGAAGTATGCTTAGAAAGGAAAACGAAGTAAGAAAAAAAGAAATAGCTTATTTATATTGATAAATGTATAGACACACAAATAAATACTGCTTTGCTGTTGTTTAAGGCATTAGCATATACGCCAAAGATCTGAACTCCTGTTTGAATTTTGCAGGTTTACCCTTGGGACATAAGGCTTTATCTCAATGATGAAGTATAAGAACACCCTAGATTTACAAAGGTTACTTTTAAAATAGGGTTAAAATATGGACAGATAACTTATTTTTCTCCAGCATCATGCATTGAACTTCCAAGGGGAATAACTATTTTAAGTAATTCCCAACAATATCATTTACTGGCACATTGTCATCCTTCTCTATTACTGAAGACAAATCATTTCCAGTTGTGTCTAATAAGAGAGAGTTACCCATCCATTATAGTTACAAAGTCTATTGATATCGTGATATTTTATCTTCATTACTGATAAACAGACCCGCCGCTAACTGAGCAAGGCCTCCCCTGACCACAAAGGTTAACTTGTTTTTCTTGGAATAGAGTTAATGTAGCCCATGAACCCATGATTCCTATTTGTTATGGGCAGAGATTGAGAGAGGCTGGCCACTGGCTAACCATAGTAAGAGAGACAACTATACCATGAAGGCCAAGTTCACAGCTCCCTTCTGGAGGCAGTGAGGTCATCTTAGCACTGCTAATGTAATTGTGGGAGGAATATTTTCCTGGCCTTCTCCTTTCAAGGTGGTTGATACAGCCAGGATTCTCAGAAGGATTCCCAAGCCATAGAATACATTCTAAAACTATAATTTTTCAAAACCTTTAGAGAATTAAGAATCTCTAAAAATCGTATCAAGCCATATACATTTATTACATGATAACTATCAACATTTAGTAATGTTTTCTGTATGTCTGAAAACCAGTATTCATATCTTTTTGGTGAGCATCTCTGTATGATTTACTGATATATTATTTTTTTCATATTATTCAATTAACTGGTTTCTCAATGTCTTTTTGCTACTTCTAATAACGAAAGTCACCCTTGCTTTGGTAATAAAAAGGGATAACTCAGAAGCATGCCTTCTTGATTCTGGGAAAGTACTTTGCTTTTCATGACTGAACTTTTGTGTTTTTGCAGTTTTAATCTGGTTTTCCAGGCCTATTCTTTTTTTTTTTTTTTTTTTTTGATACTTGAAATGATGAATGCCAGGAAAAAAAGATGACCATAAGCATAAACTGTAAAATCCTTAAATTGCTTTTAAATTATCATATTTTGGACTGCATGTCTGATCCAGCACCCAGCAGTCAAGAACCGTTGATTATAAGCATTATTGGTATGGCAGGCATCTCTTCATCAGGAGTAAGGCATTCTGGAAATACAGCTCCAGGTCAATTGTCAGAATATATAGAAATCAATATTGGTCTTCTGAGGAAGAAGAAATATATTCTTTCTTGAAGCTACTAAGTTTCCATGCACATACTTGACTACATATGGCACAGATCAGAATCCTTATCATTACTGTTTTTTTTTTCCTTCAACTATTAAGCAGCTATGAAGGTGTTTGCAGCTATTCATCTAGCAGGCTTTCTGCCATTGGTCTCATACTGTGAAAATAACTACCAGTTCTTTTGGACATGAAAATTCATGGCAGAAAATCTTTGTTATCAATATTATTTGTGAAACTAGGAATTTTAATAACCATCAGGACTATTCCTAATGGTAAATATTACCTCACATCTTTCTAACCATAAAATCATTTTTTCCCTTATTTCTTCAAGAATTATGAATTTTACAACTCTAAGACTTAGTCTAAGCCACTCAACTGTATTTGGATACCGAATGAGATTTGATTGACCTTAGTATTTAATTATTCTTGAAAATACTTCCTTGTAAGAGAATTTTTTTGGCAAATGTCTGGTATATATCTATGTGTATAGTACAGGAGGGAGGACTATTTTCATGCTTAACCTTCTTTAGAAACATTTAATTACAGGACTTGGGATACTGGGATGCTTGAGAAAAGGATGGGAAATGGATATTGGGAAATACATAAAATAGTAGTTCTGGTAAAACATTCTTCAATACCATTTGGTGTTTGGCTTATTTGATGGAAATAATTCTTATTGAATTGAATGTTCACACATAAGGCTTTGTAAGATACTTTCCAGCCGTCGAAAATGGTTAAACCCATTTAAATTATTTTTTCTGCAGCTTGAATTTGAACGTTTCATTGCTTTGTGAGGAAAACTCATGTTAAAAATGTCCATTTCTTTACACATAACATATAAACACATTTGAGATAAACTCAAAGATTTTGCTGTAACCTATTCAAAGGTTGTCAGATTTAGTATAAGAGGTTGTGCTAAAACAGAAACTTATTTGAATTGTTTCACTTTTCACATATACATATCCTGTCTTCTCAATAAGATTTAAATTCTGGATTGTGGGGCTTATGAATTGCCTAATACATCTACAAGTCAGTTAGGTACTGAGTAAATACACGTTGATGGTTGTTTTAGAGGCTGTTGAGGTCCCACCCAGATCTCCTTGACTGGGTTGACTTAGGCGCTACTGATGTTTGTTGCAGATGACTCTCTGTTGCACCGTGTTTGGAGGATTGTCTTGGGCTGTTGGGAGTTGCCTTGCCTGATGAACCCCAGGGAGGCTTTGTACTCCTTCCCTGGGGATATAACAGTTTAGCCTCCTTGCTTTGGGCAGTACAACTGTGGTGCAACTTCTGCTCCAGAGCTCCCTGTGGGATCAACCTGAACTTGACATCTCCTAAAACCACCTCTTTTTCCTAGCTTCTTCCCCCAAGTATTCTGCTTCTCTCATTCACTTACAGAGTTCCTTTGAAATTAACTTGAAGTCATTATAACTCTATATTCTCTAGCACAAATGAGAGTAATTTTTGAATATGGATTTAAAGAAAGAACTCAGCATGAAGACACAAGGCATCTAGTGATGGAAACACGGACCTAAGAGGTGGTGAAGGTTAAAATTAGTATGTAGGGTCTTAGCCATTCTGAGGTTAATGTTATTTTTGCTTTTGCAATTATCTGTGTAACCCTCTCTTTTCTTACTGTGTAATAATAATAATTAAGATGTAAGTGGAATGCACTCATGCTTATTGTTCCCAGAGGTGGCCACATAAATAACTTTGGTGTTTTTCTGTTGGTTGGAACCCAGAATGGTAAAGTGTCTGTCATTTCCCTAAGAGTGCATATTCTGCTTTTTCCCAGAAGATGCTACCTGGGCAGGTGGGGATTGTCTGGAATGTGACATATTGTGTCTTTAAAGGAGTCGAAAACTACATTAACACGTTCAAGCCTGTAGGGTATTATTTAGTTTAATTTAGGGCTAGTCTTAGCCACCTCCAAACTGGTGAATTACTCTAAATGGTACAGTAGAACCTTGAATGGGTTAGTGTAACTTGCAAACATGCCACATGAACGAAGGAGCAGCTGACACCCAGGAAGAGTCCGGTGCAGTGCATGGGCCTGGCAAGTTCCAGGACAGGACAGCTCTGGTTGGCCTTTTCTGAGCAGAGAGTGATCAGGGCCAGCCTCACTTCCAAAATCCTCCCTCCTTTGTGCTGTGGAGGTTTTACTGAATGATAATCTAGGAGTCTGAAGGAGTTGATGGAGTTTCCATTTATTTAGAGGTAGATGAGACTTTGGCATGGTTTGATCTGTGATCTAAAAAGGGAGATTAATTATTTTTAGTTTTTAAACAAAATCCAGGGTATTCTGAATCTTATAGCATAGCATTTGGATAAGTTCTCTAGGGCTGCCATAGCACAGTACCACAAATTGAATGGCTTACACAATAGAGATGTATTTTCTCACCGTTCTGGAGGCCAGCAGTCTGAGATCAAGTTGTCAGCAGGGTTAACTCCTTCTGAGGGCTGTCAGGAAAGTCCATTCCATGCCTCTCCCTTACTTCTGGTCTTTTGCTGGCAATCTTTGGTGTTCCTTGGCTTGTAGAAGTGTCACCCCTACCTTTGCCTTCATGGACACATGGTGTTCTTCCTGTGCATACCTATCTCTAAATTTCCCCTTTTTTATGGTTACCAGTATTTTTGGACTAGAGCCTACCCTAAATATTTCACTGTGATCTGATTACCTCTGTAAAGACCCTATCTCCAAATAAGGTCGCATTCTGAGGTACTGGGGGTTAGGAATTCAACATTTGAATTTTGTGGGGATACAGTTCAACCCATAGAAGCATTATCAGAAAATGCTTTTGTGTTTGTATATGTTACGGTTTGAAGTCACAAGACTTCAAAGAAAAGCCATATTTAAGAATATGTCTGATATAACAGATGAAATACCAGTCTACTGAAAAACAATTCATTGTTAAGAGAAATTAAATAAGATCTAAATAAATAGATAACAGTTTTCCCATATTCATAGATCAGGTGACTTAATGTTGCTAAAATGTCATTTTCCCTCAAACTGGTAGATTTAATGCAATTCCAATTTTAAAGGAATCAAAATCTCAGCATGTTCTTTTGTAGAAACTGAGGAGCAATTTAGGTATTTATGTTTAGGTGTTAAAGAATTAAGTTGATCTAGTACATTATTATTATTGTTGGTTCATGAAAGGACCCTTTCATTTTATTTTATTTTGTTTTATTTTATATATTACTACTTACCTTCAGCCCTCAATTCAGTTACCATCCTGTTATTTATTTTTTGCATGCAATTAGTGATATTTTATTATTCACAATATTTTTAGTAAGTAGATTTAATGATAAGGAAAATAATTTCTGCGATTGTATGTGAGTGTGTGGATGTGTATATCCATAACTCTGCAAAGTCCTCTAATATTTTCCTTCCTTTTCTTTTCCTTTTTACATTTTGTGTAGCCGGGGCCATGATTTTCCTGTGATGATTTTTTAGTCAAATATAGATATCTGGGCTCTTTGGTAGTGAGCACGATACAGCGGAAAGAATTCTTTCTTGAGAATCAGAGAGCCGGGTTCTAATTCTGGATATGCCAATAGTCTAACTCTGAGAATTTGGGCAACGTAGTTTCTCATTTCAGAACTATTTCCTCATTCATCCTCTAAACTGCTTGGCCAAAAAAATCTGTAACACAATAGTTTCCAGAATAATTTCAAACACAATCAAGATCAAGGAAAAAATATAGACCTGAGTAGGATTGCCAGATTATAAAATCCTGCTATAACTGAAAATATATTTTTCAAAAAATTATGCCCTCTACCAAGGGTTCATCTTCTACAACTTCAGTTCCAATTTGGATTCATCTATATCCATCCATTCAGCAGCCTAGCCAACGTTTACAACTATGGGTTCTAAAGGTCCTAACACAGAACCTGTCCCAAACTAAATTCAACTTCTTCACCCGTGACATAGTTCCTCCTTCTGTATCCCTGTTTGATTAATAATATCAACATTCTGCTTCTCAAGTTTGAAATGGTCAAGTCTTTGGATTTTCTCTCTTTTGCCATCTGTTGTAAAGTTCAACCAGTCATAAAATCCTCTTAATTTGAAATAAAATACATCCCTCCTCACTTCTCTTTACCCATCCTCACTATCACTGCCCTAACATCTTCCCCAAATATTGTTCACCTTCATTTTTTTTATCAACTTCCCAATTGTTCCCGATACTCTCAAGTGCCTTTTCTAATGGCATCCTCCTGAAGATGGAATGTGATCAAGGTAGTCATATGCCTACATTTTCCACTGACTAAACAGTAAGAATTAACATCTAAAAATTACAGTTTCGTGGATTGGACTTTTCAAAGTATTTTCTTAATTTACTTTTCAAGTCTCAATTCCCAGTTTCTGACTGACACCGTATACCTCACCGAATATATTTAAACATTTTTCTGAACATATCATAGTGGATGGACACTTGCCAGCCTGTCTTGTTTATTCTTCTGGGAAAGTCTGTCTTCCTCTTTGCCTGCTAAATTCAGTGAACACAGATAAACATTACCTCACTCAATAAACCTTCACAAAATCTCTCCAGGATCAGTCATACCCTCCTTTATTCCCTACCTGCATTTAGCACTGTGATATTCTGAGGGAAACAACAATATTTTAGTCATCACTGTGCCAAGAGCCTCGTATCATGCCTAGAAAATCAGATGAACTGGAAACATATATTTATGCAAAATAATCATTGAACTATCGAATGGCCTTGCCTTCTATATTTAAAAGAGTGGGGCTGAATATTAAGGTATATGAGGTTAAACAAGTATTGAACAATGTCGCATCCTCTGTACTCAGCACAGTGCCTGCCACATCATAAATTTGTTTTGAGCAGATGAGTTACCAAATGAGTGAATGGGTGAGCATGACAGAATAGGGAAATGAGTAATGAAATGGACTTGGAGGGCTGTGAGACAAGCCCTTTTACCCTCAAGTCCCACATCCCCCAGCGTGAAGGTCAGTCTTACCCAGGAAAACTAGGATACCAGTGACCGCTAATGTTAGCAACTATGTTCTAACATTGCATATTCTTGGGTTTTTCAGTTTGGAAAATTATGAATCAGAGATTTCCCACATAGTGTAATTGATTTATTAGTTCAGGCTATTTTTCCTTATCATGGATATGAATAAATCATTTCCAATGAAAGAGCCTGCTGAGAGGAACACTGTTCCCAATAAGATACACAAGAGGAACCTTTCCCTACAGGGATGGATGGATATAGGTATGGAGTCAGGAAACTTTCCAGGAGAGGCAAGCATGTCACATATGCTGGGACCATGAACATTTTTCCAAAGAAGCCAAGGTGATCCTCGTGCACGTTAAAGATTAAGCACCGTAGTCTAAGGAGTGGGGTGAAAAAGATGTTTCTATGGCAGGGTAAATCCCGAAGAATGTATCTTCCTCTAACAAGTTTTGGAGTTTATTTTTCCCAGTCCTAGAGAGCTCTAAACATAGTCAACAAATGTCAACATAGCTTTGAAAATATTTAATTGGAATAAATAGAGTAACAAAATGTCTCTCACATTGTTTATTAGAAAACTTGTGATGAATTAATTATCCTTTAGGTTGTGGAACTCCACATCTACCAAAAGTTAGATTTATATGTAGGGGTGATAGTTTGACAGAGCTTTTTAAAGGGAGAAGCGAAATAAAACACACGTACACAAATGACAAAGTTAATGCACAAACTCTGTAGAGTATCATTGGTGCCTTCTTGCATGGGTTTTAATAACAGTCTAGCAACTAATTAACAATTAATTTATCAATAACCATGGATTGAAGTATGGGCAGGAAAGGCATTAAATATACAAAAGTATTTAAAAACCCTCAAATATTTTCTTTTGAAGAAATACATGGACTTATTCTCAGGAAACAAAAAGCAAATTAGAATGTCATCAGAAAGAAATCACTTTTTAGTTTGTTGCCTAATTAATATAGTATAATTTTTACCCAAAGTTATAAATTTCATTTGAAAATTTACTTTCCAAAACAATTCCTTTAGAAACTTTGAAAACTGGTTTAAGGGGGTTTCATGCTAGATTAAAATGAAGACTGATTCATCTGTAAACTTTCTCTTACCCAAAAACAAAAAAAAATCAAAAGGTCCCCTAAAGTCTTAGTAGCCAGATGCTTTTGTCATGACTTTGGTGGAAATAGCATATTTCCAAACTAATTACTTTGATCTAGATTTTAATTAACCAGTGTTAAGACATTCTTTTTATTCTTTCTCCTTGGGTCAGTCTTTCCAGAAACTCAAACTGAAGAGAAACAAATGAAAATTGTTTACATTCATTTGTTCAAGGGACTTGATCTTTTGTTTGAAAATTGGTGAAAGTTTATAAGTAAAATAAGGTTGCTTACTCCCCTGGAGAGTTTTGTGACACTGAATAAGATACTTCAATTCATAAACACATATTGAGCTTCTTTAGTGTGGACTCTCTGTGCTTAATGCTGTAGATGATACCTGAACTTTTAACTATTTTTATGTTTGCACATGAGAAAACTACATCCAGAGACATTTTTGTCCCAGGCTGTAAAGGGAGCTTTGGGACTCTGAGCCAGACACAGGTCTCAAAATTGTTTCCTGACTCTCAGTCCTGTGTTTTGCACACCTCAGAATATCAGTGAAGTTTCGTATCATTTCTATACCAGCATCCCTTGATAACTGTTGAATTTCCATCATCAAATCTTCACTCAGAGAGTAATAGAAGAATCAGGATTAGAGGCAACATTTCAGGTCATTTGTTTCAAACATACGTTCTCTGAACTAAGCTAAAAAAGTGTCTGTGTTACTTTTTTAACTCCAAATGAAAACAAACAAAAAAAACAAAAGAAACCCAAAGCAAACAAAACCTCTGTATTATCTCCTGGAATGACTTATCTTCCATAGTATGAGTTTTTCATAACCTTTTCCCAAGAGCTATTTTCGCAGGGGGAGCAGGAGTGAATAGGAGGATACTGGGAAAGACATATAGGAAAAAATATCATTAGAGGTAAGAGGACATAGAAAGTATTTAAAATAAAATGTAATCAAAATGTATTTCCAGGATATTTTTTGTAAAGTCATTTCTAATCCTAAATCCAGGGCCTCTTCTTTTTGTTGTTGTTGTTGTTTTTTAACCGTTTTCCTTATCATTGCATTGACTAAAATGGGCTCACATTCTCCAAAATTTTTCGAAAATCTTGTAGTGCTTTTGAGGTGGCAAGGACTTCTTAGTATAAAGCAGAATTAAAAATTGCCTTGTGTTACTAGTAACAGTAATATACAATTGTCTTACCATTTAAACATTAACACTCCCCAGCTGGATAACTGGATTTCAAATACAACTGGAGACCATCTCATTTTCTAGATGAAAAGTTTAATAAATACTTAGGGAGTAATATAAGTTGATAATATTCAGCCTAAAAATGTAAATAAACAGAAAAAAACCAATAGAATATATGGAAAATTATGCTAGTATTTAGAATACTTTATTGACAAGAATCCATTCCTAAACTGTAAATTCAATAAAGCAGACAATTGCACGAGATTTGGAAAGCAAAATTCAGCTGTGAAGTTACAAAACAATTTCCCATAATTTACTGTTCATCCTTCCCCCGCAAGCCCCCACACGCAAAATACCTCATAAATAAGGATAACATCTATAACCCTCCCTACTTTATAAAAGGGGAAAAACAGTTTTACAGTGAGTTAATAAATTACTTGCCAAAGTTGCTGTAGTTTGTAAAAAAACAAGCTATGGACCGAACACTGCTGGTCAGAATCAAATTAGATTTTGAATTTAGATATTCTGATTCTAAATCTCATGCTCCTTCACATTGATATGAAAAAGAAGATGTTAAAATAGTCTTGGGAAGGTGAAGTAACAGGACCAGAGTTACCTTCTACCTTAAACAATATAAAAACCAGATAAAATATACAAAACAATGATTTTCAGACATTAGACATCAAACAGGGCAGGACAGTGACCTCTGAGAGAGGGGGAAAATATGAGGGATGCTTTCTGATTGGCTCAGCTAACTGGAGCCTGTTGGACTGGCTGAGTTGAAGAAAAGAGGGGAGACCAAAGCAATTAAAATTTGCAAAGCAGATTACCAACTGAGAGAGAGAGGGAGAGAGAGAAAGAGAAAGGGAGGGAGAGAGGAAGTATGTGGATCTGAACAGCCACACAGGTTTTCTTTCAAGTCTTTAGCTGAGTACTGATGAATGCATGTGAGACAACTATCTAAGGCTGGGAAAGGATCAAGCAAAAGGACTAAAGAAAAACATTTACAGAGGTCACAAGGGATGAGAAAAGTTCTTGCTCCCGTGATTCAGAGGGATTGCCATTTTGTAATTAAAGGACTTTGGATAGAGTACTCAGAAGTGTGTTGCCTCAGTAGTGGAGCAGAATTAGTTCTCCAGTAAAGTTCTGTCCGCTCTCACCTAAAAGAATATAAAAGCAAGCTTTGAAAGGATCAAACTGTTTCCAAGTCACTCTACAGCACCTCAGATAAAGATCAAGAATATTAAAAGGAGTATAAAAATATGGAGAATCCAAAAAGGTAAAATTCACAATGTTTAACATCTGATCCAAAGTGACTAGGTATGCAAGCAAGAAGGAAAATATGATTCAGAATGAGAAAAAAAAAATCAATGAATAGAAATAGACCTATGAAGACACAGATGATGGGATTGACAAGCATATTAAGTTATTATACTTATACGCCATGTGTATAAGAAACTAGAAGAAAGATTATGCATGTTAAGTAGAGAAATGAAGGATAAAATAAGATTCAAATCCAGCTTCTAGAGATAAAAGTTACAGCGTCAGAGGTGACAAATATATATATCAAAAGAAGGACTGAAATCAGTGACCTCAGCTCCACCTTACGAAAAGCTTTACAAAGAAGAGCAAATTAAACCTGAAGCAGGCAGAAGAAAGGTAAAAGCAGAAATCAGGAACCAGAGAAAGTAGAGAAAAATAAAGAGACCAAAATCTGGCTTTTTGAAAAGGTTAATAAAATTGATAAACTTCTAGCCAATCTCAAGGGAAGAGATGAAACAAATTATTAATATCAACAATGAGAGAGGAGGCATTAGTACAGAGCTTACAGAGTTTAAAAGGATAATAAGGGAATATTATGGGCAACTTTATGCCAATATACGACAACTTAAATGAAATGTAACATTTATTGAAGGACACAAATTACCAAGGTTCCCTCAAAAAGAAATAGATAAATGAATAATGCTTTTTCTACTAAACAAATTAAATTTGTAAACAGAAAATTCTGGGACTAGGGGATTACTTCTATCACCTAGGTAAAGATAACATGCTACCCATACATAATATGGTGGTAAACAACCCATTTAGAACATGGCAAAAAATTGTGAACAAACACTTCACCAAAAAAAAAACCAAAAAAAACCCATGAATTAAAGATACTCAACGTCATTAGTCATTAGGTAAATGCAAATTAAAACTATAATGAAGGACTTCCCTGGTGGTCCAGTGGTTAGGACTTCACCTTCCAGTGCAGGAGGTGCAGGTTCAATTGCTGATCGGTGAGCTGGGATCCCTCATGGCTCATGGCTAAGAAGCCAAAACGTAAAACAGAAGCAGTATTGTAACAATTCAGTAAAAACTTTAAAACAAAACGGTCCATAGCAAAAAAGTCTTTAAAATAAAACTACAATGAGATGTCTTTACACACTCACTAGAATGCCTAAAATTAGAAGCCTGACCAAAACAATTTTGGCAAGGTTTTGTAACCACTTGACATTTTACTTTTTTTTTTTTTTTTTTTTTTTTTATGCTGTACGCGGGCCTCTCACTGCTGTGGCCTCTCCCGTTGCGGAGCACAGACTCCGGACGCGCAGGCTCAGCGGCCATGGCTCACGGGCCCAGCCGCTCCGCGGCATGTGGGATCCTCCCGGACCGGGGCACGAACCCGCGTCCCCTGCATCGGCAGGCGGACTCTCAACCACTGCGCCACCAGGGAAGCCCCCACTTGACATTTTATAACTTGTTAGTGGAAATGTAAAAAGGCACAATCATCTTAGGAAAAACATTTACACACATAACTACGACATGACTTGGCTATTTAACTCCTAGGTATTTATGCAAGAGAGATGAAAGCATATTTCCATACAAAGATATGTGTACAAATGTTCATAAAACCTTACTTGTTCCAGCTCAAAACTGAAAATGACCCAAATGTCCATCAATAAATGAATTATTAAATAAATTGTAATACTCTTATAATGGTGTACTAGTCAACCATAAAAAAGAATGAACTTTGGTTATATACAAGAACATGAATGAATCCCAGAATTGTTATGCTGAAAAGGAACCAGAGCAAAAAAAGAGTACATACTCTATGATTCCATTTACATAAAATTCTAGAAAATTCAAACCAATCTGTAGAGACATAAAACAGATTAGAGATTGTCTCAGGGTGGGAGTTAGGAGTAGAGGCATAAGGAGCAGTTACAGAGGTGCATGTGTAAATGTTGGGGGGTGATAGATATTTTAATTATCTTGATTGTTGTCATGTTTCACTGTGTGTGTATGTGTGAAAACTGAGAAAACAATACACTTTATGTGTTTCTGTTAAAATTAACTGCTATTATAATTGACTATATATAGGCATTTAATTTTATGTGTTATACTTCCCTAAAGCTGTAAAAATTATTCTTGCCATATCCATAACCAGAGTGTTCACAAATATTAATAATTCAGTCTGGATGAATGCCTAAAGAAAAATAAATATTAGACAATTTTTGGATTGACAAGAGAGGTAAAACATTATTCTTCTTATATGGGAAATATTTGTACTAGCCCCACACTGAAAACCACTCAAATGTCCAAAAATAGGTGAAAGATTAAATAAGGCATAATATATTCTCATAGTATACTACTCAGCCATGAAAAGGAATTAACTTTGGTTATATATACGCAGCATGCATGAATCTTACAATTATAACTACCATCCCCAAATACTTAAGAACTTTTGAATAATAGGGTTTTTAAATACAGTGAATCTTTGTTGCTGTTGTTACTGAAATTATGTCCTATTTTCTTTCCTGTAAGTAAGATTCCTCTCTGATAATCAGAGGGTGTGTAGCTCTTCTGTTGGGTATTATAAAATGCATTCTGTCATTGGGAAGCCATTTGGATGAAAACACCATTATTTAAAGTTTCACTGTAGGTTTCTAGTTAAAGTGGGCAACAAGAGAGGTGCTTGAGTGAGATCTGGAGGATGGAATCAAGGCAACGGCCACTTTGCAACTCACCCCTGTTGTAGCTTATCTGCTGGCTCATATCATAGGTATAGGGCAGCTACCTGTCCTGCAAATGCTCTACTTTGCTCTGGCATGATGAAGGGCACCAGCTTCCCTTGCTGGACTTCCATACCCTCAAGATCAGAAACCAATAAACTGACACAGGCTTCAACCTATCCTCATGGACTCTAGCCCATATTGTGGTTCCAGGTTGTCCTCGTTCTCCTCTACTTACCCATCTTCTCTTCCCACATGCCTTCCTTGTGAACTTAAAGTCCCAGCATCAGACTCGAAATTTCCATAAGACTCTGATTTTTATATAGGAAATTTAAACACTTCAGCCACTTTGACGAAAGTTTCATTTTCATCTATGGTTCTTATCTCATTTCATAAGATATGAAAATTTAAATGTACATTGACAATGTCACCATCCTGGAAAGGTTGCCTTCATTTCAAAGCTCACTTGTTGGTTCAGGCTGTGTTATACAAATGTGAAGCCCTTAGTGCCATGTTGAACAGAGTAGATTTAAAGATGACAGGCTGAGCAAAGGACATTCCTGTTCTTTTTAAAACCAATGCTTTTTATGATCTCCCAGTCACAAATAACATATGCTTTAGTAGATTTTTGTCCCTATTTCCAGTAATTGACTTTAATTACCCCACAGCACAAGGCAAAAATGTTCATGAGAAAGGGTTATTTTTTTACCTAGATATTTCAATTTTCCCTTTATCCCCTGTGGAAGGCCTTAGAATTAGCCCTCACTGTCTTTGTAATTTTGCCAGCAGTGTATTATTCCTTTTGTTTTGCATCTTTAGAATTTAACTTAATGCTGAACACAATGAACCATGCTTCCACCAGTTCTGTTCCTTGTACCAGTGCAAATTACCCTGTAGATGAAAGAAGAAACGATGTTATTCATTTAATTTGTGTTTCCAAGCTATTTAAGTATTCAGCCGTCCTAGATGTGGGTAAAGCGTAATTCCTAGGGGCCAGCGGCTGAAGTCAGGAATCTATAGGATAGTGTTTATCTTTGACCTCATTCTCTTCCACCAAGCCATAGGGAAATATTAGGAAGGAGAACGCAGCTGTAGACACAGAAATAAACCCACAAATTAGGACTCATTTTGTTGTAAACCCATCTAAAGTTAAAAGTTAAAAAAAAAAATGAATGCATTTCCTCATGAGTGTGTCAGTATTTGCATATGCATGTGTGTACACAGGTATAGTAAAAATGAAACTTTTGTTCTAGGAGAACAGTTGGCAAGATACACAAAAGACCTTACTTACCTCTCCTGTCTTATGTGTATCTTGAAAGGTCTCAGCTGTCAGTGCTCCTACATGAACATGATATCACCAAAGAGGAATGAACACTGCAGAAAGGAATTTCATTATGATTCGAGACTAGAGAAAGGCTAAGCTGTTTGTCATCGATTTGGATAGATTCAAATACAGCTGGAGTTTCCCTTGACTAATTATATTCCTTTCTGTATTGTTTTATTAAAAAGATAGGAACAAAGGAAGTCCATCTGGAAGCGCTGGCAATATTTTACTACCTGATTTTGATGGTAATCTTGGTAATATCGATCATTTTAAAAGGCAAATATTATTATTAGATTAATTTTTTTTTCCTTTTAGGACAAATTATTATTTTTTCCTTTTATTTACAAATTATTTCTATCTGGTAAAGTATACGTAGATGGGATCAGGAGAGATAGGCTCAAATTTCAGATTTTTCACTTTATTTATTTATGTCTATAACTACTTCTCTTCCTAATCCTCTGTTTGCTTGGCTGTGAATTGAGAGGCTGTATTAGACTTCTCAAAATTATTTTCTATATCTAAACTCTATTATTTTATCCTAATGCTCACATGTAAAAATATGACCCGTTTTTAGTTACGCTATTTATTATACCATTCATATGACAACGAAATTTAATGCTATCAATGAACTAACTCTGCTCTATCAGCTATCAGGTGACTCAACATCCAAAACTATTTTGCCAACTCTCAAAACTTTTATTTGCTTTCTTCAAACTTATCAATGTTATAACAATGAAACATGGCTCAGAAAGGACATTGGTAGCCTGAAGAAGTAGAAGAAAGGAAGATGGGTTGTATTTTCAATTTTACTAAAATTCTTATTTTCCACTAGCTGTATGCTTTTTATGCTTGGCCTAATTTCCTCTTAGCTGTGGGCAAATTTTCATGGGTTTTACAATCTCTTCATAAAACACAACCTATCTCATTATCACATTACATACCTCCATAAGCATGTAATATTTTGCTCAATTTAGAAGTGGGGGAATAAAGGCAAGAACAGTTTTCAAGGTTTTGAACTTTTCATTAAAGTGCAATTTATTGAGTTTTGCTTCTCGTCACATATTATACAACACGCATGATAAACTACTTGAAATCTTTTTATTTACTGATTTCTATGCATCTCTTATGGAGGTAAGAATTTTTTTAGATAAATGAATTATTTTAGCATGTCATTTTGTTTTCATTTCTATAAATGATACACATGAATTGATATTTACTATACTAATCTATCAAAGTAAAAAAGTCAATCACTCTCTACTCAACGGGACAAAGTAGATTCTTTATTTCCAATAGTTGAGTATACTCTCCACTAGGTGATAAGGGAATTTTTACGTGCTGAGATCTCAGTATTTCCTGGCTTAATGAGTTCTTTTCAGTACAGGTAGTTAGTCTACCTAAATTTTAACTCCCTATCAGAATTAGTTTTACACTGTAGCCTTTGTGTTGATCATTCTCTTTAGGTCAAGAATCTTCAAGTTTCATCCCCTCACTGCTATACCTCAGGATCATGTCTGATTGAGTGGACTTATATCTGGATAGAGAAAGTGGGGCCTTGGTTGATATATTGTTCTCTGGATTTGGGGTGATGGTAGAATTGAGTTCCTTGCAGCTGGAAGCTGGAGTCCAACACTGTTCCTCACTGGCTGTTGGCTGAGGGCCTTTCTTTCAGTTCTGTAAGCCTGACTACATTCCTTCTTGTGTGACTCCCTCCAACTTCAAACCAGCAACCAAATGCCAAGTTCTTTCCATTCTTCAAATATCTCTGCTGTCTTCTTCCATTCTGCCACCAACAAGAGAACACTCTGCTTTTGAGAGCTTTTATCTGATTAGATCAGGCTCACCTGAATAATCTGCATACTCTAATTTAACTGACTTGGCACTTTAATTACATTTGTAAAATCCCTCCAAAGCAGTACCTAGATTAGTGTTTGAAAAACCAGGGGACTGGAATCTTGGGAGGGTCATCTTTAGAATTCTGCCTACTACACTTCTGCCTTCTAGTCCCCAAAGATTCATGTCCCTCCCGAAAGCAAAATACATTTCGCCTGTTCCATGGTATCCAAAATTTCTTTTCATCACAGCGTCATATTAAGTTGTTTTCTCGTCTGTATCTCATCAGCTTAAAAATTCTAAAATCTCATTGTCTAAATCATCTAAATCAGGCTACCTTCCTTTCTGAAGACTCCGAGGAAGAATCTGCTTCCAAGTTCATTCAGGTGTTGGCAGAAGTCAGTTCTTCATGGTTGTAGGACTGAGGTCCTCTTTCCTTGTTGGCTGTCTGCCAGGGGTTGCTCGAGACCAGCTGCATTACATCTGCAAAGTGCCCTTGCCATACAACATAACATATTCATGGGCATGCTGTCTCATCATATTCCCAGTTTCCTTGGATGAGGACAGGACAACTTTGGCAACCATTTAAGAATTCTGCCTACCATTAGTAGATGCTCCTATGGGCCTTCAGGAGCCCTTCCTAATTCTCTTCTCCCTCTGCTACTCCTGATCAATTAAGCCTCAATTCTCAATGTTCTTGGGTTTCCCCATAGAGGTTCTGAGGCAGGTGGAGCAAGGACCTGCTATCTGATTTATTTATCCTCCCTTTGTCTTTCTTCTTCTTAAAAACCACTCAGTCTGGCAAAACAGGTTTCACACTTGTTCCTTCCATTTTATTATGATTTTCCTTAATATAAAACTCTGAAATTATGTTTGCCAATTTGGTTCTTACTATGGTTGTCATAAGACAATTTGGATCCTGGGATTATAGAGTTCAAATATAACTATACACTCACTCTTTTCTAATATTGGTGAGATACTAACACATCTTTCCAAAATACACAGAAAATATACAACAAATAAGTGGAGATGCATGCAATTGAATGAATACTGAGAATTGGAGAGAAATTGCACATTGTGATCACTGAGTGTTTACATTTGAATTTGGATCATTGATTCTGTGATGAATAGAAATACCTTTAAATTTTGATCCTAACATTATAGTCATGTGATAAACGCTACCTGGGTCTGGTGTCCAGGAGAGGCAATAAAATCTGAGAAATATCATAGTGAACATACAGATGAAAATAAATTGTTCACATAACATTTGTTTAACAAATATTTATTGAGTACCTACTATATGTCAATACCTACTATTTGTCAGTGTTCTAAGTGAATGGGATACATGAGTAAACAAAGCAGGTACAAAATCCCTGTGCTCAACTATACAAGTAAATTATATAGAATGTTAGAAAATAAATACTACTTACAAAATTAGAGCAAAATAAAAGAGATCAGGGGCTTCCCTGGTGGCGAAGTGGTTGAGAGTCCGCCTGCTGATGCAGGGGACACGGGTTCGTGCCCCGGTCTGGGAGGATCCCACATGCCGCAGAGCGGCTGGGCCCGTGGGCCGTGGCCGCTGAACCTGCGTGTCCGGGGCCTGTGTTCCGCAATGGGAGAGGCCACAACAGTGAGAGGCCCGTGTACCGGCAAAAACAAAAAAAAGAGATCAGAAATGTTGATCCTGGGATAGAGAGATTCCATTTTAAATACGTTTATGGAAGAAGATCTAACTAAAAATGAGAGCCAAACTTGACGAATGAAAAGGAGGTTGCTAGTGAATATCTAGGAAAAGAGAATTGCAGGCAACAGTTAAGGAAGAGTTAGGACAATGGCCCTAAGATAAGATTATGTTTGGAATATTGTAGGAGCAGCAAAGGAGCGGTGGGGCTGGAGTGGAGGAAATATTATGGGGAGAGTGAGAGGAAACAGGTAGAGGGGTGGGTGGGGGGAGAGAAGTCAGGTAGGAATATATAGTTACTGTAAGGATTTCAGATTTGACTTTGAAGGAAATGGGAAGACCTTCGAAGACTTTTGAGGTAGGTTTGACGTAATAATTCAACTCACGTTTTAAAACAATCACTTTCACTGCTTTATAGAGAGTACTTTTATGGGGCAAGGCTGGAAGCAAGGACCTGGCTAGAAGGCTACCGCATTAATCCTAACCAGAGAAGATGGTGCTTTACACCAGGGTGTTAGAAGTGGAAATGTGAATGGTGAGAAAATTGTTGATGTATTTTGAAGATATAATCAAGAGAATTTTTTGAAGGATCAGCTGTAGGTGTGAGAGAAGGAAAGGATTCAATAATAAATCTAAATTTTTTGGCTTGAGCATTTAGATTTAGAAAGATAGAGTTGTCAGCTTAGATGAAGAATACAGGTAAAAGCAGTTTGGGGGGGGTCAGAATTGCATAAGTTTGAAATACTTATGAGACATCCAAATGAAAATATTTAATAAATATCCAAGTAGAATTTTTTATTAGATATCCACATACAAATGTTTATTAGAGACCCAAGGAGAAATGAGTAGAGATTTGAATACATGAATCTGAAGTTCAGGCGAGAGGTATGGGCTGGAGATATAAACTTGAAAGTTATTGGTATAAAGACAGCCTTTAGATCCAAGAGACTATATAGGATCACTGATATAGTGAGTGTGGATGGAGTACAGGATTAAGGACTGAGTCCAGAACACTGCAATTTTAAGAGGTTGGGTAGAAAGGAGGAATAAGAAAAGGAGACTTGATAAGAAGAGGACAGTGTGGTAAGAGGTATGGTAGGAGGGTGTAGTTTTCTGAAAATCAAGGAAAGAGACTGTGTCAAGAAGGAAGTGATCAAAAAGAAGGATGATCAGTGTCGAATATTGCTGCTGGGTCAAGCGAGATGAGGACTGAAAATTGACTGTTGGGTTTAAGCAATTTGTCAAAATTAGCTGCATTCAAGTGTGGGATGATAGCTTACATGGAGGGGGTTTAAAGGAGACTGGAGAGAGCAGAATGTGATGAACTGATGTTTGGACAGCTCTTTGATAAGCAGAAATAGGGAGCTTAGCTGATGAAGAAGTGGAGTCAGAGATTTCCCTTTTTATTTTATTTATTTATTTTTAGAATTTTCCCGAATAGGGACTCAGAATAGATTGCAGGCAGGACCAGATTATAAGATTATATTTTATTTATTTATTTATTTTTGGCTGTGTTGGGTCTTCGTCTCTGAGTGTGGGCTTTCTCTAGTTGCGGCGAGCAGGGGCTACTCTTCATTGCAGTGCGTGGGCTTCTCTTTGTGGTGGCTTCTCTTGTTGCGGAGCGGAGGCTCTAGGCACGCGGGCTTGAGTGGTTGCGGCATGTGGGCTCATTAGTTGTGGCACGTGGACTCAGTAGTTGTTGTTTGTGGGCTCTAGAGCACAGGCTCAGTAGTTGTGGTGCACGGGCTTAGTTGCTCTGAGGCAGGTGGGATCTTCCTGGACCAGGGCTCGAACCCAAGTCCCCTGCATTGGCAGGCAGTTTCTTAACCATGGTGCCACCAGGGAAGCCCAAGAGATTTCCCTGTTTAAATGGAAGAAAAATAGCATTCTTCTGTGCTGATTAAAATAATCATATAGGAGGAAAAATTGATTATGGAGAAGAGAGAATTCTATGGCAAAATACTTGAGTAGGTGAGAAGGAATAGGATCTAATACCCAAGTGAGGGAAATGGCTACAGTTGTTCATCTATTATAATAGGTGAGTAGGTAGAGCACATGGATACAGAAACTGTAGGTCTGTAGGTAGATATGGTGGTAATGGCTTCAAATTTCACAGCAGAAAAGGATGCAAAGTCATGCCCTGAGAATAAAGATGATGGAAGAAGTGGAAAAAATTTGAATTTAATTGAAGAGAAATTAGGTGAAGATATTGATTTTAATTGTCATTTCATATTATATGAATTATACTGAAATGCTTTTATATCTGATCTTGTTTACCTTATTCTTGTCATCTATTAGTAGAACTTTGAGCCAATATACTTGTTTTCCAAGCGTTTTTTCACAAGTGCCATAGTGTGTTGGAACAGTAGTCTATTAACTCCAGAAATGAGAGTATGCTATGTTAGATATTTGCTTTTATGCTATGACTTTCATAAATTATTTTTCTTAATGACTTTTAGTCATGTGTATTAATTTTTGTTGCTAATACAGTTTTCCCTTTGGATATGAGAGCACTTTGCAACTTAATTCTCAAACATTTTGCATAAAGAGAAACCAGATATACTAATGATAAATTAATCAGTACGTTTATTCCAGTCCCAGAGCAGCACTGTGTGATAATGGTGAACAAGAAGGAAGAGTCTTGCTATCATAAATAATGCTGTATGAAAATTAGCCACATCATTAAATTCAACTCCTTTAGCCCAAAATAAGAATTAGCATATTCAAATAAATACTGGAATAAAAAGGCAAGTTGTTCTAATACATGTTAAATTCCTAAGAACAGACTTCCTGGAAATAACTAGTTAGGCATTTAGATACCATACAGAAATATTATCTCTATCTAGACTCATTAAGAGAAAGACATTTGTAAATAGAATTTTGAGGATATCCTCATGCATTATTCTCACATTTACCTCACAATATAGGCATTAAACCTAAATACTTATATTGCTATTTTATTGGTAAACTCCAGTGCTGTTAAAACACCACAGATCAATAGTTCAAACCTAGCAATACCATTCGAGTGGGAGAGCAAATCTCTATATGAATTCGGAGTTATATTTCAAGGGAACTGCATACAATATAAAAGCTTACTGAACAAATACCATTAAATAGAGGAAACTTCATTCTCTCCTCCAACATGAAAATGTATTTTGTCATTATAAGTAAGAAGTAAATTTCCCTGCTCTATCATTCTTTACCATGATTTATTTCATTTGGTTTTCCCTCGGAATCTCCAATTCACCAACATGAACAAATATATCAACTCTAATACCCTACCTATAACTTACACTTTGGTTGCTCCATGTTTTCTCCTCTCCCTCTTCCCTCCCTTTTTCTCTTGAATTGCTCCTGCTCTTAGGGGCACAATGTAGGTTAGTATTGAAGGAAACCAGAGATAAAGCATAAATGTATGCACAATATAATTATAGACTTAAAGGGACATAGACATCTATACCAAGTAGAAAGAAGGCAAACTATGTCTAGAAGGTGGTCTGAGTTTAAGTCTTAGCAATTTAAATACTTTAAAAATTCTGCGTATATAGCAAAAAAAAAAAAATCCACGACACAACAAAAAATATATTTATGCTAAGCAATATTTCTCTGGGTTGCATATGAGGGGGTGATTAATAAAGCCTACAGGGAAGATGTGTAGGATAAATGATGCAATCAGAAATGGTTAAGCAGTTTTGGATTTTCCTGAAAATATTCATTCTTCTAGTAGATACTGAGCACCTGCTGATCAAATTGCTACTAGAAGTGTTTCCTTGTGTATGACATTTGGATTATTCCCTGTCATGTTTGTTGCAGATGATTAACCTGTGATAATCTAAGTCAAAGCTTTTGAAATTGGTTTGATACAGATTAAATAACAGTATGAACAACAAGTTTTTTAGTAGAAGAAAATATATATTTGAAGTATAAACTAAAAAAATATATACTACATTTAAAAAAGATAAAGTTTACTGATGTTGACCTATAGACATATTATTTTTGTTCCTTTGTTTTCCATGATCATTTTGTACATATCTGTCAACTATACATTGTAATTGTTTGCATCTCTGTTACTGGGCTAAGATGTTCTTGAGGACAGACACAAGATTTATTGATCTTGATACTTTCATGTGGCACACTTGCAGTCTTCAACATGTTATACAGAGGTTATAACCTATGTCAAAGACTGACCATTGGGTAGTAAACATATGGGCTAGATCCCAAGAGAACTAAAAAGACTTTGAAAACTGAATGGACATTCAAACCACAGCTTACAGAAGGCAAGTTGGAACTTAAGGCCTGAACTGAACCAATTAATTTCAAAACCAAAAATACCATCATTCTCTGTAGGATTTATATAAGACACAGAGTATTGACATAATATCCGAAATTCATAAAATGAAATAAAAAATGACTCAGCATACAACAAAACCATGAAAGTCAGCTGATACAGAAAAGACAATTAGCACATGCCAACAGTGAGATGGCAGCTATGTTGAAATTATGTGATATAGACATTAGAACAACCATTGTAAAAATGCTTGAAAAAATATTTTTGTGGCCAGCATAGTTTTAACATTTTAAATAAATACTTTTAAGTACTTGAAACACTAAAACTGTAAGCTCCCTTCTGATCTAATCGCAGACTAGATTCGCTCATTTACTTGGTGCTTGCAGTAATGAGATTTTGTAGCATTTGGAATAAGCTAGATTTTCTTAGTTGTGATGAGGTTCAACCCTTACAGGGCATTTAGGAAATGTGTGAGAGTGCTTGGGTGTTTATAATTGTTGGAGGTACTACTTGCGTTTGATTAGAGGCTGGGAATGCTGGATATTCTGCAGTGTAAAAAATACTCCTTTATGGCAAAGACTTGTCTCTTTCAAGTATCTCTACAGTTATCTTCACACAGGAGAAAGATTTACTCATGTTTGCCCGAGGCGAAAATTTAACTCCATATTAAAAATAAACATAAGAAATACTTTATTATTATGTAAATTTCTAGGAATGAAGATGTTGTGTAAATTTAGAAGAGATTGTACATTGTTTTTCAGAACATTACTGAAAGTTGATTACCATTTTGCTATCATGAAACCAATGACATATCAATTCATGGATTTTAAGTCTCCAATACAACATCCATATAGCTGTTGTTCATTTCAGAATAATAGCTAGAGTGTTACAAAAGTATTTTTTTATAATCAAGGGTACTTAGGAAGAGACAAATTATCTTTTAATGTTTTTACTAGAAAATCTGTCACTAAAAGCAAACACATGAGCATCGAAAAACAAAGCCCCAATTCATTTCCCGGTAACTCATCCCAGTGGTACTACACTAGGGTAGAGGCTGTTGATATCACATATTAATCATATTCATAAGTCAAATAGCGACTATGGTATAATTTCCATACAAATTAGACATAAAATTGGTATAATTCAAGATCCTGTTGAGATAAAAACTCTAAATACAACAAAAACAACATTGACTCAAACCTTACACCTTATACAAAAATGAACTCAGTTCTTCTGCCCACTTTTTAATCAGAAAGTTGCTAAGAGACTAGATCTTAAATGTTCTCACATGAAAAAGAAATGACAATTATGTGACATGATAGAGGTGTTAGCTAACGTTATGGTAGTAATAACTGCAATGTATAAGTGTATCAAATCAACACATTGCACACCTTAAACTTACATAATGTTATATGTCAAGTATATCTCAATTTTAAAAATAAATACATAAATAACAGTTAACTTAAATGAATCATGGACTAAATGTAAAACATAAAACTGTGTATCTTTTAGGGAAAAAAAAGAGAAGTTTTAGGATTCAGAACTGAACAATGAGTTCTTAGACTTGACATCAAAAACATACTTGGGCTTCCCTGGTGGCGCAGTGGTTGGGAGTCCGCCTGCCGATGCAGGGGACATGGGTTCGTGCCCCGGTCTGGGAGGATCCCACATGCCGCGGAGCGGCTGGGCCTGTGAGCCATGGCCGCTGAGCCTGCGCATCCGGAGCCTGTGCACTGCAATGGGAGACACCACAACAGTGAGAGGCCCGCATACCCAAAAAAAAAAAAAAAAAATCCTTAAAAGGAGAATTGGTAAATTGGATTCCATCACAATTAAAAACTTTTGTTTTGTGAAAGTCTTTGTTAAAAGGATGAAGAGCTATCAACTGGGAAAAAATATTTGCAGGTCTCGTATTCAACATAGGACTATCATCTAGAACAATAAAGAACTCTCAAAACTGAATAGTTAAACAATGAAACAATCTCATTAGAAAATAGGGAAAAGGTATGAAGAGACATCTCACCATAGAGAATTTACAGATGGCAAGTAAACACAGGAAAGATGTTCAACCTCATTAGCCATTAGGAAAATGCAAATTGAAACTACAATGAGATACCACCACAGATCCATCGGCATGGCTAGAATAAAAAACATCAATTACACCAAATGCTGGCAAGATGCTGAGTAATCACTCATACATTGCTGGTGGGAATTCCAGCCATTCTGGAAAACAGCCACATTTCCAGCCATGCTAGAAACCAATTTGGTAGATTCTTATAAAACTAAATGTATTTTTATCCAGGGCTGGGATTCCGGAGAGACAGGAGAGGCACTTACCTCAGGTACACAATTTAAGAAAAGGTGCTGAAAGCTCAGTAATCACAATAAACAATACTTTAATGCAGTCTTTTGAAAAATCAAAATTAATGAAAAATCTGTTTTTTTGATAAAAAATTTTAAAAACAGAATAATACAATTCAGCAAATTGTACTCCTGGGCATTTGTCCCAGAGAAAAGAAACCTTCTGTTCACACAAAACCTGCACATCATTTTCATAGCAGCTATAACCCCAAATTGTAATCAAATCAATGTCCTTCAAAGGGTGAATGGTTAGACAAAAAATTGTGGTACATCCATACAATAGAGATTGCCAGTACCACTTGGGTGGATCTCAGGGGCATTACGCTGAGTGAAAGAAAGTCAATCACAAAAGTTACACACAGACCAGCTTCTCAAGGCTGAATTCTCAAGGTTACATAAGAACTTGAGGAAATTCTGCAATCAAGGAAGTGCCCTGTTTTTAACTTCCCATACATTTGCCGGAAGATATTAATCCTATATGCAAATATTACTAGTGTATTGGCCTCCCCTCAGGTGATTAGAATGCTAATAGAACTATGCTGTAATTTATTCCTTCCTGAAGCATCATTACTATTGAAATTTGAGTGCATTAGGATATTCGAATATAAAATCATTGAAACAAAATTAAAATAATATTTTGCCTGCAACAGAAGGTTATATACTGTATGAAGCCATTTGTGTAATATTCTTGAAATAACAAAATTATAGAGATGGAGAGCAGTTTAGTGTTTGCTGGAGACAAGGGGAGGGAAGTTCCTTTGGGGTGATGGAACAGCTCTGTATCTTTATTTTGGTGGTGGCTCCATAAGCATATAGGTGTGATAAAATTGTATAGAGCTATACACACACACAGCAGACACAAAGCACTGCATGTAAAAACTGGTGAAATCTGAATTAGATCTGTACTCTAGTTAACAGTATTAAACCAATGCCAATTTCCCGGTTCCTAGTAACTATTGTACTATAGTTATGTAAGTTAACATTCTCCGATGAAGGTTACAGAGGACTCTACCATTTTTGCAACTTCTTGGAAGTCTATAAGTATCTCAAAATAAAAAGTTTTCAAAAATGAACAAAAGGGTAGTGCCTTAAATGAGAACACTGTCTCAACTAAAATCATGTTTAATGTTGAAACATAGGGTATACACCTGGTCTAGTACTGCCTAACAAGACTCTTAGTTAACATGCTTTCAGAAGAGCTATTCAGTTTATAAATATGCTCAGTATTCCTTTGGATGGTATGTTTATTTTCTTTCATGGTGCTGCATCTTTTCAGAGTTGCAATAAAGTGCTCTTCTACATCTGGATGAATGCACTAAATTAATGAGATTTGGGGTTAGAGAAAAGCTCTGCTCACAGCTATGCCCTGGCTCCTTTGCCTCTTTGGAAGGCACTCAGGCCTAGGGGAGCCTGAGTGGTTCGTCAGTGGGGTGGTGAGGGGTGAGCGACCGACAGAGGAAATGAAAGAGGCAACCCAAAATCCGAAGGAGTAAATGTGACCAATTATATGAAAAAGTACTAAATTGCTTGCAGAATGATGGAGAAGTTTGGATTATAAAATGACAACTGGCATCATTAAGATATACCAAAAGATCTGAAGACAATTTTAAACATTTTAGCTTCTTTGTTAAGATTACTGAGGCTACAGAGAAAGGTACTTTCATTACTGCTGTAGTCATTCATAATTTAGTTCATCCTTTACAATCGCAAAAAAAGACATCTTCAGGCAAAGTTGCCTTGTCTTCAATATGAATTTTAGAAAGCAGTGTTAGCAGCATTTGAATTATACCATATAAAATTTCTCAAAAATAACACAACAGAACACTTTTACAAAAATAGGGGTAATTACAACTCTTCATATAGCTATAGCAAAGGTAAATGTATTTTATGTATAATTGTATAATTTTCCCTTGGATGGTGAAAGTTGTATAGATGGCATCTCATTACTCTCATTTTCAGATAGTGGGAATCAAAGAAAACAGTAATCAGGAAATTTTTGTGTCATTCAGAATAGAACAAGATGATCAAGCCATGGTCTCCTTTTATGGGAAAACATAATGAGATTTCTAGGGCCAACTCTGCCAGGATCATAACTGGCAATTTTAAGATCTGTCACACTAATTTTTTGGCTTGCTCTGAAAAATGATAGCCCTTAAATGTTGAACGTTTATTTAGTTGGGTGCATAGACAAAAACTTTTCCTATTACTAAATGTTCCATTCCTGTTCAAATAAGGAATTTCTTACTATAAATTTTCTGAACAATTCCTTGAGAGTCATTTTAACTATATATGTGTATATTATATATACATAGATATGCATATATTTATATGTGTATCTGTTGTCTAGCTCTCTATGTATATATACACATAGATACACTTGTCCCCAGCTAAATGAAACTATACCATGCTTTTTTTTTTTCTCAGCATATCAGCTGCCTGTGAATAACAATTTTAGTTGACCATCACCTGGCTGACGCATCCCATAATGACGTATCTCCTCCCAGTGTCATTCACTTGCACTTTTCCAGTTGTGTAAGTCGTCATATATGGAAAGCTTAGTTAACTGGCATCCTATTTGCAATATATTCCACTAATGGAGCATTTCATACCTACTGGGAAGCTACCAGTAATTTAATTGTTAATTCTGCCTTCTGCTTTTGGTTGTTGTTTTTCTTTTTTCATATTTACCCCATTCACGTAATTGTTCATTGGGTAGGAAGTAGAAAGGGTGATGTCATGAACTTGGCCAAGTTGTCTGGAAAGATAGTCTCGAACTTTGGATACTCTGGAGGAGAACTGTGGTTAAAAATCCCAAGGAGTAAACAACTGATAGAGCTCTAAAACTGTATAGATGACTACATCGTTGGCTCCACATCTGTAACAAATTGTTATTTCTAAAGACTCTGGAAGTTCAGAATTGTATTGTGACAAATTGTAAGCATGCCTAATTCTCAAGAAACCATAGGCAGTTTTGCTTAACCAGTTACTAAGGATGCTATAATTCTCCCAGGAGAAAAAAGGACCTTTGCTTCTGACGTATTCTATTTTTGGCTCAGAAATTAAAAAAAAAAGATAAAGTATAAAACTTACGTAATAAAGACACTGTCTCATTCAACATAAATATTCTGAACCATTCCATTTTCACTCAAAGTCCACCATTCCTGACACTCAAGTAAGATTTGACCAGAGCCGGAGTCCACCAGGATCCCTGGAGTAAAATCATTAGAAAGGGTTTAGGAAATACCAGGGGTTGTCACCTGAATTTCACTGTGAATGATGATGAGAAACTAATGCAAGCAGTAAAGACAAGACTGTCCCAGGGATCCTAATTTAGCCAGCTGAGAGTTTCAACTTCCTCCTTACTATTTTAAGTGTTTAATGGCTGCTAAATTTGAGTCACATGTGGCTACTATAAGCACTGATTGACAATTCAGCAAACACCTCCCCAGCGCATACACTGGTAGCATTAGAGAAAGTGAGAAAACTAGGGAGTGATTATTCTAGGACTCCTGACAAAAAACCTATAATGGCGCTTCATCTTACTTTGGGTTGTGGGCATAGTATGGATAAGAAGCAAGGAAAAGAAAATGTCTCGAAGACATCTTGGACGAGTAGCCAACAGTAATGGAAGACCTGAAATATATATTCACATACATATGCTTTTTCTCTATGATTAAGAAATATTCTGTCGTTTATAGAATTAAAAGCCACAGACAGTTGATGTTTTAACAGTTTATGGCATATATGTTTGACAGTCTTCAAAACTTTTCCCCAAAACCTTTTTCTTTTTTTTTAACTTTTGTGAAGGTGCCAGGTAGCTGTTAGGCAACTGCAAAAATCTGAGTGATCCCTAAACATACTTTCCATGAGGAAAATGTTTTCCCTTTAGGGGAAAAATTACAATTAAAACCAGTTTTGTTCCTGCATTCTCCTTGGACTTATAATATTTTAGTTGTTTTCCTTTTTTATTAAAAAACCTGAATTTTTATCAGCTGAAAAAATTGGAGCATAGAAATACTTTATGAAATATTTGAATTGCTAATTGTGTGGGATTTATTTTAGGTTTGTAGTTTCTCAAACAGTGGAAATAACAGCTGTGACGGTTCATTTTGTGCATTTGAGACTCCATACTCTTAGGCAAAATGTGTAGAGTATAAAATAGTCCATCTCTAATATGCGACACTTGAATCCATTATACAGTTCTCTTTATGCTGAGAAAAAAATCACTGATGTTCTCATTCTGCTGTTAATAACAAAGCACTTCTCTCTCCCTCCCTCCCTACCCACCCTCCTGTCTAGGGGGTGGTTTTGTAGAAAGAGTCATGGGGTATTCCTAAGTATTTTCAACTTTAATTCTATAGAAATATTGTAAAAACTGGGAGTGATTTTGTGGTATAAGTATAAAAGGGTTCTGTAATATTATTTACATTTTAAAATGCTGTCTATTGTTTTAGGAGAAAGCTAAATAATCCTAAAGTTTTCTTGTGTTTACATAGAAACAGGAAATAAATGGGACAAAGTAATGGAATCTGTAAAAGACATTCATAGGAATCTATTTTTGCCACTACTTGTTTACTGGAATTCCTTAAACTCTGTGAGTCTTTGCAAAATAGGAATAATAATAATTACAATGCAGAAGATTTTCTAAGGAGTAAGTAAAATTATACATATGAATGTCCTTTTTTAAAGCTTTCTTTTGATATAATTACGTATCATAAACTTCGTTTGTTTTAAGTTCACATTTCAATGATTGTGTATTTACAGAGTTGTACAAACATCATCACAATTTTGCTTATTTTGAATTAAATGATTGCTGTGGTTGTCAGATTTCTAAGATGGCACTCCAAGATTCCTGACCCTTGATTATTCAATCAAACTTTTATATAGGTACAGCTGAAAGGTCCCAGGTCATTTGACTTTAAGATATAGAAGTGATCTGATTGGGCTGGACCTAATTAGAGAAGTCATTTGAAAGCAAGGAGTTTTCTCTGGTTGGAGATTGAAGAAGTTAGAGGGATACGGAGCATGAGAGGGTTTTGACAAGGGAGGGGTCCTCCATCTTTGAGATACAGCAGGTTCGCAGGCAGGGCACTGAGAGTGGCTTTGAGACTGAAAATAGAATTCCTCAGGGCAGAGAATGAGACAATTGACATAAGGGGTAGGGGGGAGTCAACTCCCTAAATAATGTTTTATTAATTAAAAAAAATCTGAAGTAGATTTGCCAAATGTCAGGATTAGGTAGAGGAGGATGTTTATAATCTGGTGTTTATTTTATATCTGTATATTTTAGAAAAAATATTTTGAGAAAAAACAAAATAATTGAAGAGGATCAGACATTGGCTATTGTAAAGTGTTGACATTTTTTTCCCCTCTTTTTGCTTTAAATTAAACTTTTTACAGCCTTGATGATGAAAAAGTACACTTAGCTTTATGTGAAAGTGAGCTGTAATGAGGATATGGAAATAAAAGAAAGTGCTTACATAAGACTAAATTGTTGACCTTAAAGCACCACAGAAGTAAAATTTCAGGCAGCAGCATTTTCTGTTTTAAAGTGGAAGTCACTACCTACGTGGAGAAAAACGTTTAAAAGTTTTACAGCTTCTCACCAAAATTGTAAGGACTATTTTTAAAGTTCTAGCGATGATTAGTTAAATATAGAATATGGGCCATTTTATTAAATTTTAATCAACACAGCAAGGAAATGGCACATTATGGTTTATGTTTATGCATAGTTCAAATTTCATTTAGAAATCTATGAAAATTGATTTAGCAGTAGAATAAACAAACATTTCTCCTGATTAAACTTCTATGTTTGCCTTTCTTTGTTTTAAGCACTGTCACAAGCTAAGAAGTAGGACAGAAAAAAAAAGTTCCAACAATGTGTCCTAGAAATTAGAGGCTGAGGGCTTTCCTGGTGGCGCAGTGGTTGAGAGTGAGCCTGCCGATGCAGGGGACACGGGTTCGTGCCCCGGTCCGGGAGGATCCCGCATGCCGCGGAGCGGCTGGGCCCGTGGGCCATGGCCACTGAGCCTGCGCGTCCGAAGCCTGTGTTCCGCAGCGGGAGAGGCCACAGCAGTAAGAGGCCCGCGTACCGGAAAAAAAAAAGAAATTAGAGGCTGAGGCATAATTAACATTCTCATACTTTGGAGGTGCAATCCTGGGGCTACACGAATGAGGGATGGAGTGTAAACGACTATAAGCAATTGCAGTTGGGTGTGTTCGGGAGATGCACAGCCTTACAAGAAACAGAGCTCATTGCTCAGTCATGTGGGAGGCTTCCAGAGAGGAGGGAAAACTATGCATCACTTTCCGTATCCTGATGCGCATACGTCAAAATGTGCGCAAAGTCTATTCACTCCTTTGCATGCCTTGGTTTTGTTACCTGGTCCAGCTGGGCAGCCGCTGGGGAAGCCAGAGCTTCTGTAAGTTTCCACAAGGACGTAGGGACTGCTGGTGCTTTTGTTGCAGCGCGTTTGATGGAGGTCCTGTGGAACTATCCTCCCCATGCCTTGGGAGAGGCTGAGGCAGCCAGAGTATCAGATGATGAGAAGGTGGATAGTGGTAGCTGGGGCTCTTCTTTGAGTGAGTGGGTGAGGCTGCGGGACAGGAGAATCGAGAGAATCTAGAGGGGCACAGAAACTGTGATGTAAAGTATAGCAATTTAAAAAGGTTTTACGGAAAAATTTGAATGGACAGAATCTACCTTAGCTGAATACTGAGTACATGGAAACGCGCTACATAAGCAGAATGTTGTTTTGGACACATTCACTTATTGTAAAATGAGGAAGGATGAAGAGTAGTATTAATCTAGTGGAAGCAAAAAAAAATTCTGAGAATTATTTTTTTACTTTTTTTTTTTTTTTTT
>NW_020174578.1:137900-229867 GCF_003031525.2 Neophocaena asiaeorientalis asiaeorientalis | reverse complement strand
CTCTCACTGTTGTGGCCTCTCCTGTTGCGGAGCACAGGCTCCGGACGCGCAGGCTCAGCGGCCATGGCTCACGGGCCCAGCCGCTCCGCCGCATGTGTGATCTTTCCGGACCGGGGCACGAACCCGCGTCCCCTGCATCGGCAGGCGGACTCTCAACCACTGCGCCACCAGGGAAGCCCTACTCTTTTTAAAACAAATTTATCGAAGTATAGTTGATTTACAATGTGTGTTCATTTCTGCTGTAGGGCAAAGTGATTTTGAGATATATATATATATGTGTATATATATGGATATATACATATATATATATGTATCTTCCGCGTCCCCTGCATCGGCAGGCGGACTCTCAACCACTGCGCCACCAGGGAAGCCCTACTCTTTTTAAAACAAATTTATCGAAGTATAGTTGATTTACAATGTGTGTTCATTTCTGCTGTAGGGCAAAGTGATTTTGAGATATATATATATATGTGTATATATATGGATATATACATATATATATATATATGTATCTCTCTTTTTCATATTCTTTTCTATTATGGTTTATCACAGGATATTGAATATAGTTCCCTGTGCTCTACAGTAGGAGCTAGTTGTTTATCCATTCTATATATACTAGTTTGTATCTTCTAATCCCAAACTCCCAATCTTTCCTCCCCCACCCCTTCCTGGCAACCACAAGCATGGTCTCTATGTCTGTGAGTCTGTTTCTGTTTCATAGATAAGTTCATTTGTGTCATATTTTAGATTCCACATATAAGTGGTTTCATATGGCTTTTGTTTTTCTCTTTCTGACTTACTTCACTTAGTATGATAATCTCTAGGTCCATCCATGTCCCTGCAGACGGCATTATTTCATTCTTTTTTATGACTGAGTAGTATCCCTTTGTATATATGTACCACATCTTTATCCATTCATCTGTCGGTGGATATTTAGGTTGCTTCCATGTCTTGGCTATTGTAAATAGTGCTGCCATGAACATAGGGTTGCATGTATCTTTTCGAGTTATAGTTTTTTCTGGATATATGCCCAGAGGTGGGATTGCAGGATCATACGGCAACTCTATTTTTAGTTTTTTGAGGAACCTCCATACTGTTTTCCATAGCAGCTGCGCCAATTTAAATTCCCACCAACAGCGTAGGAGGGTTCCCTTTTCTTGAGGAGAATTCTTCAGTGAAGAAGACTTGGGTGAAGTTCGGAATCCATTAAAAGCAGCCTAACGTGTGACAGTCAGTCCCCAGCAAATTACAGTCAGACTCATGCAAATTACACTTGATTTCTGTAATATGCAGTCAGGAAGCTTGTTATCTGATCTAATAAATTCTTTTTGCAGAAAGAATTTAGAATGCTTGTGTGAGCATGGCCAAGACCTTTTTTAGGTCCCTCTGGTAATCCTGCTGGGGCTTCTCACAGGGACATCCAGGACTGTCTGAAGAGACATTACTAAAATAAACAGACTAAGCCGGAAACTTGACCTGGGTATTGGTATTTTGTTTTTGGCAGACTGCCTGAGAGGATCTTTTTTGGATAGATTTTTCTCCAAAGCTTCAATGATTATATTCTTTAATAGGGTTAAAGTCACATGTCTCAGAAACAATTAGGAGTACTTTGAGTACTTTAAACACTGAACGCAAAGGGGCTGAGTATAAAGGCTTGAGAGTCCTAGCTCCACCTCACTGTGTGAATTTCTGTAAATTTCCTTCTCTGTTAACTGTTACGGGGGGATAATCATATTGAACTCATAGGTTCACTTTGAAAATTAAATTGATAATTCATATATAATGATATATATAAGCACTTGATATGAGTTGATTCTATATATTACACAGTTCTTCCCATAAGTCCTAGCACCTTGGAGTAATCTTGACCAGTTTTAATGTTTTACGCAACATTAAATTTCATAAAAGCATAGAATGACAAGGTAGGGAGGGACTTTAGGGTATTATTAGCTCACCTATTATTCTCCCCCCCAAGTTCCTATTTTCTGTATTAGACCATTTTTGGTGAGTAGTCATCTAATCTCTGAATATTTCTCATGGTAATGAACTCATTACCTTGTCTGGCTGCTTGCTTCACTATTGGGCAAACTCCTTCCTAGCTACTGGTGGAATTAATGATGTCTCTACTGTGAATTATATTGTCATTTCCTGGAAATAGAATACATTATATTCAATCTGATTTGTTCATGGCCATCTCCAACTGACACTGGAAAAATAAAATGTTCTTGATGGTAATAATAAAGAGAAATAGCAAAAGTAGTAATAATTTATATTTTGGTTTCTGATTCTGTATCACCAATATTTAAAAAAAATAATCTAATACCTGAGTTGAGAATAGGGCTCTAAAATTACATCATGAGTTCTAACTTGCAAATATTCTACAAAATTAGAGATTTCTTCTCAGATCAACACCAACACCAACACCATCACCACCAACAAAAAAACCTGTCATACTGAACCATAGGCTCAAAAGAAAGCTTTTTATGGACTTGTCCTATTACCTGAAAGTCCAGAATATATTGCCTTAATTCTTCCCTTTCGGAATCTACAATATGAAGATAAAATGAATATCACTTTCTTCCAGTTGTCAGATGGAATTAGGTAAAATAACTTGAATGAATGACTCTCTTCACACTATCATATTTTCAGCTTGTATTACCTATTCTGTATGGAAATGGGTGGTATATTTTCTTCTAAGCACTGACAGCCCATTGTACTGAAGGTTAAGTTATTAGTGATTGCTTTGAGGGTTGGAGAGAAGGGAAAGGGAAACTTTACATAGAAATGTAATAAGTGCACTTCCCTTTCAATCACCAGTGGGTACAGAATTCTCTATCCAGAAGCCTGAAACATGCAGTTGATTTTAATAGCAATTAAAATGCAATGATAACATAACTGTAGCAAGTAATTCCACTTTTTTGTATTTTAATTCAAAGCCTCTCATCTGATTATGTATCTTAAGAAGTACAGCACTTGCAGAGAAAATAAACAAAAACAAAAATGAATGCTTAAAGCAACTATTAAATCTTCCTGAGTATTCAGGTTGATACAAAGAGAAATAAAAACATGCATAGTGGGCTTCCCTGGTGGCGCAGTGGTTGAGAGTCTGCCTGCCGATGCAGGTGACACAGGTTCGTGCGCCGGTCCGCGAAGATCCCACATGCCGTGGAGCGGCTGGGCCCGTGAGCCATGGCCGCCGCGCCTTCGCGTCCGGAGCCTGTGCTCTGAAACGGGAGAGGCCACAACTGTGAGAGGCCCGCGTACCGCAAAAAAAAAAAAAAGCAAATGCATAGTGATTTTTGGACCGGTATAGTTTATAATAAGCAGTCGTGCCCATTCACAAACAAGTAGCTTTATACTTTAGACCACATTTATTTTATTTGTTATAATTATATAGATAATGTAAATGTGGAGGGGAAGGGTCAATGTGTCTATAATTATTTTCCTTTCTTATGAAGAATTACTTTTTAAAGGATCAGTAGGTGTAATTGAATGGAGCTTCCAAGGCATAAGCTGAGGAAAGCTTATGGATGAGGATAACATTATTCTCTTTCTCACATATCCTTCTACTAGTCCTATGAAAGCAATGGGGTCACTCAAGTCTGAGCTACTATATTCCCACCGGTGAAGAAAAGAGAGATGACAGTCTATGCCCTGCTTACATCACTGAGCTTTTGGGATGAGATGACGTCATATGTGTTAAAGAACTTTGGTGTTGATAATGAACCTCAATGATATGAAGAATTGTTTTGATATTAAGTGGAATTTGTTTAATTCAATGTTTAACTTGAAACATCTAGACTTTTGTAATTTTATCCCTGGAAGTATTATTAAAAGTTAAAGGTTTTTAAGTGATATTTTTCCCTCTCTAGATTAATGATACATTGCTATAAGTAGACAAAATGAGTAATTTCTAAATATTTCAAGACCCACTTATGTATATTAAAATATAATATATACACATTTTCAGGATTGACCCCTCTGTGGTAGCCCTTAACTTCTTTTACCAACCACATTTTCTATACTGTATCTTAAAACAATTTTTTCAATAAATTTATTTATTTATCTGTTTTTATTTTTGGATCTGTGTTAGGTCTTCATTGCTGTGCATGGGCTTTCTCTAGTTGAGGCAAGTGGGGGCTATTCATCGTTGCTGTGCATGGGTTTCCTCATTGTTGTGGCTTCTCTTGTTGCAGAGCACGGGCTCTAGAGAGCAGGCTTTGTAGTTGTGATGCATGGGCTTCGTTGCTCCATGGCATGTGGGATCTTCCTGGGCCTGGGATCGAACCCATGTCCCCCACATTGGCAGGCAGATTCTTAACCACTGCGCCACCAAGGAAGCCCTTAAAACAATTTATTTGCATATTTAATTCATTTAAAATTACTATGAAATCTATAAAACACTGCTTAATATTGCAAATTGTTCAAGACATATATGACTTGATTCTCATAACAATCTTAGGAAGTGGAATGTATTTTTTGTAGATGAGGTAGTTTGTAGATGAGGATACCGTGGTTTATGTTTTTATTCCAGACAAGAAAGAAAATAGTATCTACTATCAGCACTTATGTAAGATTTATATGGAGAAAGTTTAATTTCCACTTGAACTAAAGAACATGGTATTATATGTACTGCTTGATTTTCTCAGAAAAAAAATATACATTATATGATCATAAAAATGTTTGAAAAAGAAAGTAATATAATTACATTTTTAAAAAGGAATAAGGATACCTAAACATGATTCTATAATGCTAAAACATGAAGACAATTTTCTATATAAATATATGATGACTGTGTACTGAGAGTATCTTTCAGATAGTAAACTTAGACAAAAGAGTTCTGATTAAAGAGTTATAAGAAATAAAAAAGATATGTCTAAATATACCCATGCAAAAACAGTCTCTTCTGAGCATCCCTAAAAGGAGAAAGTTCAGAATGAAATACAAATCCAGTAATTATAAGTAAATGTCTGAAGGGTATGATGCATAAAATACATTATTTCCCTCAATTCTCTGAAAAATCATCTCCTTCCATTTCCCCCACCCTCATATTTCTATGTTTCAAATATGGGCATGATGATTAGTTTCTAAGAAGGTAATACCAAGACAGAAAACACAACGATTTTTAAAATTCCTAACCAGAAAATTACTGAAGAAGTTTTATTGGAAGGCGACTAGGCTTTCTTCTATAATATTGTTTTCACTAAATTCTTTTCAGCCTTTTTGAGGCCAAGGACAGGGACAGTCATCAAATATGGTCAATAGCTTTTATGTAAAAATATTTTTATGTGTGTGACATGGATAATGCTGCCTGTCAAAACTTGAATTTGTTCGTCTTCTAAATTGGAGGAAGATATTAATTGTTAACCTTGAGAAAATATTAATATAACTTGATGAGAATAGATTAACTACTTACATAATAAGAAAATAATAGTAATAATTATATAGTAAAGAACCCCAAGGTTCCAGTATTGATTTACCTTTTTGCTAGTTTTTATTTATTTATGTATGTATTTATTTTTTGCTTTGCTAGCAAACACAGCACAGTTTAAATTCCTGCTTTCTGTAACTTTTTCAGATAAGAAGCTCAAGATTTTCTGGTCTTATTCAACTGAGGATAAGCATTTTTAAATAATTTTTAGAAATTTTTCCTTTATGGATACTCTATAAATAGACTATCCACTTACAGCCCAGGAAGAAAACTATGGATAATTCATTGTTGAGCACTTCTGAAGCCTACAGGAGTACTACAGGAAATTTTAGCCAAGTTAATGTTTAATTCCTCCAAGAGGATGGTAGTCAAAAAGACTGCCTCCCAGGAGGGTCTGATAGCCTGGAGCCATGCTAAAGAACTTTTGTAAGTGGTTCAATGCGTTGAAGCAGGAACCTGTAAAACAGAAACAAGGAAGAGATATGTTGGTTTAAGCTGGGTAGTCAACTGAAAAGCAGAGTAGAACAATTTGGAGGGGAGGGGCATAGCAAGACAGGTAATGAAAGGGACAGAGCAAGATCAAGGTGAAGGTCAGAGAAAGTGTGGTCTGTGGTTTCAGGTCTCTCATAGCATTCTTCTTCCATTTAGTTTGCAAAGCGCTCCATTTTGCTATCAGTGTCAGAACTACACCAAATATTGCTTTTGAATTTGGGCTCCGGAATTTGACAATCCACTCCTTGGTTGCACTGATTTCGTGCCTAATCTCCTATGTTTCACTGGCCAGCTTAGTGGAACCCCTTTTGTTTTTCTGACATAGTTGATTAACATTATGTTTTATGCATAATTGATTAATATTATATTCTTAAATATTAATATTCTTCCTGATTTGAAAGTTTAGGGTTTTTTTTTTTTGTCTGCCCCTGAAACCCCTGCTTCATCTCCTGTCTTTTTGCTAATAGAGACTGAGAGGAATTTACAGTTTGAAAGCAGTATGCGGCCAGCTGTGATCCCAGCTATCAGGCCCTTGGCAGATTTGGATTTGCCCAGTGGAAGACCACTTTAGGCCTCGTAGTTTGCACTAAACTCCTCCTGGTGATTTACCACGAGACTCATATGTGGTGGTAAAAAGTTAGATTTCTGCACTCACCTGGATCTGCATGAATAAACGGGAGCTCGTATAATTCTTAATCCTAAAATGCTTTGCAACTCATAATCCTATGTTTACCCACTTGCTCTGGTGATTTCTTTGCTCCATTCTGCCTCACGTTACTGAATTCTATGCTTTACAAATGTTTGCAAATTACGTTATAAGCTCTGGTTATTTTTCCCTGCACTAGATTATAAATTCCTTGAAAGCGGAGACAATTGCCTCTTTCTTAAATATCGCCAAATACATTCTAGTAGAATTTGCTGCCTATGAAACACTAAATCAGTATTTTTTATTCTTGTTAAATGAATTGTTATTACTTGTGATTCCCATTTCAATCATATGTTTGAATTTAAAATTTAGTTATTAGTAATATAATTTTTTTCTAATTAAAAAACTAATTCCTGAAATTTGGGCATTGAATAAGCTGTTAATCAATTATCTGGTTCTGCTCAATGTTATATATAACATGGGAAATATTTAAATTTTGAACATTGATGATCTCGCCGGGTGTATTGTGATATTATAACTTGTTTGACAACTCTGATGGGGTTCAAAACATTCAGGATCAACTGTGTGTTTTGTGATCAACTGTCTTCGTTGTATCCTACACTTGCTTTCAAATATATTGAACTGGATTTTACAGTTAGGACCTTGTGTGATCATTACTTACTTATGACACTGTGCTAAGTCTTATCTCAGGCCAGGCAGAGTGAGTGCCATGCTGAATGCTGCAGTGACAGCTAATGCTTCTCCTTCTGAAACGTGGCTGATCACGGAACCTACTGCTGTGTTTTGCTCTCAGCTATGTCACTACCTCCTCCAACTGAAGCTTCACAGTCCAAAGAGCTGACTGACCAGTGGGAAGGAGTGTGTAACAACAGCCCAATGTCAAGGTTTAGGTTGCTAGGAAATAGTATTGCAAAAACACATTATCAGTATCCTTTTGGAAAATTCACCCAGAAAGGTATCCCAGATACTTTTTCTCCTATGGAAAAAATGTAGATGTGCAATCATAAATGAAAACTTTGCTCAAACAAATTAGAAATAATTGAAACATGAACAAGGAAAGTTTAAACTGAGGCTGGTAACTTTTTCACATGCTGGTAAATTTTAGAAGGGAGAGAAGAACCTAGAGAAGATGGTAACCAATCTAGCGTATCAGCCAAGGCTGAAATGCCACTTGACCAGAATCAAGCTAGAGCGATAGATGGAGTGGTATATTAAGTTGAGCAAATATTGCAAAAAGTGCTTGAAGACAGCAAACTCAGTTTAATCAACTGTTAGCCAGCCTCCTTTCGAGTTTATACTGTTGGATCTTAACAGATATTTTTTGGGTAAATAAAAAAATAACGTACAGTCTCCAGTTGCTTGGTATCCCAAAGAATTGACTAGTTGTTCATGTTTATTTTACTTGGAAAATGATTCTGTGTGTATAAAGACAAAATATCATTATAAAATATAGTATTATAAAAAAAGAGCTATTTTGGGGTACTAAACCATATAAAATGCTGAACAGACATTATGTTCCTAATTTCAGGTCCACTTTATATAACATGACCATGGTTAAGGTGAGTCTTCAAGGTACCTGTCCTTTTAGTTTTTGAGACTGTTCTGTTTTGATAATTATCTACGATTCATATGTTTACTTATACACTGTGAAACATTGCAGAACAATTTAAAAGAAGAGTAACACCTTTCTGGGAGGTTTCCTTTACTCCGAAGAAGCTTTGTAAGCGCTCTGACAAGGTTAGTATCAAAGAAGGTATCAGTTAGGAAATAATATTAGTAAACAATATAGAGGCCACTGAAAAATCTGAAATAGAATTTAGGATGTTGAATTTTATGATCAAGGTAGGTAAGTGCCATTTATAGAGGCTAATTCTGCACTATAGATGTCATGAAAATATATTGCCGTTAATCTCCTAGAGTAAATTTTACTAGAAGACCTTGGGAAGGTGTGTGGGAACAAGAAACAGGAAAACTTGCATCAGGTTTCTTGGATTAATATTCCCTGGAGAGAACAGAGACTTGCTTAGTTTCATTTGATGGCCAGTCTTAACAATACATTTGGAAAAAAACTAGCAATTTAAAGAGATGTTTACTAATATCAATCTTTTTAGTCCAGTAAATTATCAAATATTAACATTGAAAGAAATCTTTTTTTTAAAGCACAGATTTCTTCCTTCCCGTCAATGCAGAAAACCCTTTTATCATATCTTTAATAACTGGGCATTTGGCAGCAATTCAATTACTTCCAATGCAAGGTACTCAGAACGTAGGGTAGACACACACTTCATTTTGAGTGAGTCATTCTGGAATTTAAATTTTGGCTTTGTTGCTTAAACCTTTCTGAATCTCTCCGCTTTTATCAGTAAACATTCTTAAAAATTTTAGAGTAGTGAGGATTAAAGAAATCCTGTATATAAAGGGACTAGGTTAGCAGTACACTCATGTTCTTTTTTCCAATGCCAATTAAAATTGTCCTTTGTTTTGAAAAAATAATACTCATCAAAAGATTGCATCACTATAAGTTCCACTCATTTGTTCAAATCCTGTTGTACTACAAAGAATTAGTCTATTCTGTTTACATCATGACATGTTTTAAATATTAAAATTAGCCTCAGAAAGTTTTATTGTCTCTAGGCCAAATAAACAAATACCCATTCCAAAAAAACAACAAAATCCCTGATTCTCAAGCATTCCTCAAAGACAGTATTCAGATTTTCTGATTTTCCTCCACATACATTTACAATTTTTCAGAACCCCTTTAAGATAGAAAATTCTCACCTTAACTCAGAAACTAGGAAGAGTAGAAGAATACTTTTGACATGAAGTGCTCCAGAGGTGTCATTTTAGGGAAATAGAAAATAGTGTGGAATATGATTGAGAAAAGATTGAATGTGAAAACTGTGATTAAGAGATTGCTGAAAAGTTATTTGGGAACTAGATTGAAATGCATCTTGAAATCACACTAATATATTAGAATAGTTTGAAATTTCCTTTAAAGAAAAGGGAGAAATAGTGATGATTTTCTTTAAAGGAGGAAAAAGATGTATCTGGATCTGAGTTTTTTGCATAGGTTAGCCTGACAGGATTGATTGGAGGTGGAGGCTGCAGGGGGTAGAGTGACAAAGATCTCAGAAATTTATACAATAATCTAGATCAGAGGGGTGGAGCCTGAACAGGAGCAATGACAGCGAACCTGGAAGAGGCAGAAGCAAGAGAATTCTGAGATGTAGAAGAGGAAACAGGGAGAGTTGACAATATTCTTATTTGAGCAGGTGAGCAAATGGAGATGCTGATACAGTTGGGACTCTGGGGAAGAGTAGGTTGGATGAGTGAGCAGATGGTGACAACTCCACTTAGAACATCCTTACAGAACATCTTTACCAGGAAACTTTATCAGATGCTCTACTGAAATAATGCAACACTATATATCTCTTTAATTTTGCCGTTCATTTGAAAGTGTTTGAATTTCAATTTTTACTCTACTTGAAGTAAAAATATCTCCTAGCATTTATAATATATTCTGAAGTTCAGAAAAGATCTCAGACGAGCAGAATATTTATAGAGCAATAAGTCTCTAAGGGCTCATGTCCTTGTGGTAAGCCCTCCTAGAAGCATTTTGTTCTCACAGAAACAGAAAAAAAAAAAAAAAGAGAGAGAGAAAAAGTTAAAACATATTCAAACACCATATCGTTAATTATTTCTACATGACTGAATCAATAATATCATTTTCTGTGTCTTTGGAATAAAAATGAATTATCAACATTTGAATGATAATTTTCAAAACACATAGGCATGTATATTCCATATATATTCCTTACAAAGTCTTTTGAACAGACCTAAACAAGGCCTGAAAACATCACTGCTTGTTAAAGGAATTTCAAAAATAGATGCAAAAAAGGTTAGATACTTTTTCCTAAGTTAGATATTTTTTTCCATGTTACTGGAAAATATAGATAGCTATTAGCAAAACTTGAACATAAGCCTGGGTCTCCAGGTTAAATCCAATGAATACTTAATTCATCATGAAAATCCATTCTTAGTAGGTGCACAGCACTTTTCAAGGCAATTCATAAACTCTGTCACAGGAATCTGCAAGATTCTTATATTATCATGATCACTGCCGATGGCAATGTGAGGAGTGAGAAGGCCACTGCAGGGTCAAGCAGCTGGACAGACCAGCATTCTAATGGAAACAAGCACTGGAGAAAATCACTGCAATAGCATTAGAGAGATTCACCAATTCCCAGTAATGGTTACAAAAATATGATGAGGGTTCCCAGAACTCATAGAAGGGAAAAAATAAAAACAGCTTTTAGAAAAAGATTGATTATGTGGATTTTAATACTAAGAAGTTGGTTAGGCATTTTCTTTAAATGTTGAGTGTAAGGACAGACTGCAGAGGAAGATGGACAGTTATATTTTAATTGTGTTTAATTAGAATTGACAACTGATGAACCAATTTTATAATGAAGACATTATTCTAGGGCACCCCATGCAATGTTCAATGTCCCAATTTATAAAAAGGAAATTGGGGGTTAAAAATCAGGAACTCTAGGTAAAAGACAAACAGATCAATGGAATACAATAGCCTAGAAACAGATCCTCATGCATATAGTCAACTGGTCTTTGACAGAAGAACACAGGTAATGCAATGGAGAAAAGGCAGGTTTTTTTTGTTTGTTTGTTTGTTTTAAAACAAACGATCATGGGTAAAAGAACAAAAAAAATCTAGACACAGATGTTACTACTTCACAAAAATTAACTCAAAATGGATCATAGACCCGAATATAAAAAGAAAAGCTCTGAAACTCCTAGAAAATAACATAGAAGAACAATATAGATGACCTTGGGTATGGTGATGACATTTTAGATACAACACCAAAGGTACAATCTATGCTCAGGTGATGGTTTATGTCTCTTCTGACTTGAGGATGGATAACTTGAGGACCAGCTGACCTCTCATCCCTTAATTTCTTGCCAGTGTGTAAGCCACTCCACACCTTGACAAAAGCTGAGGCATTAGGAATCAGGGGAAAGCTCCCCTAACTTCAAAGACTAAAAATAATGGCATCACTAATCCAGTGGGATAGAGGCTCAAAATTAAGCTGAGATAATAGAACATAAACTTAAATTTCCTTCACACACGACTCTATTAACTGAGAGGCATACCTGCTATGTCTCCAACTGGCTTATGACCTAGCAATCAACTAGAGAAATTTAGAGGCTAATTTCAGGTAAAAAATTTTTTTTTAAAAATTGTATGTTGGGCTTCCCTGGTGGCGCAGTGGTGGAGAGTCCGCCTGCCGATGCAGGGGACGCGGGTTCGTGCCCCGGTCCGGGAAGATCCCACATGCCACGGAGCGGCTGGGTCCGTGAGCCATGGCCGCTGAGCCTGCGCGTCCGGAGCCTGTGCTCTGCAATGGGAGAGGCCACAACAGTGAGAAGGCCGTGTACTGCAAAAAAAATAAATAAATAATTGTGTGTTAACTGTAAAATAACCATGGAAAATCACAGTGAAAAATAATTCAAGCACTGACAGATGTTACCAGTGATTATATCCATAGATTTGGGGTGTTAAAGCTTGTTCAGGAGAAGTCCAAGGACACAAGTAAATATATATTTTTTAATTGAAGTATAGTTGATGTATAATATTATATGTTACATGTGTACAATATAGTGACTCACAATTTTTAAAGGTTATACTTCATTTACAGTTATTATAAAATATTGGCTATATTCCCCATGCTGTACAATATATATTTGTAGCTTATTTTATACATAATAATTTGTACCTCTTAATCCCCTATCCCTAAGTTGCCCCTCCCACTTTCCCTCTCCCCACTGGTAGCCACTCGTTTGTTCTCTATATCTGTGAGTCTGTTTCTTTTTTGTTATATTCACTAATTTGTTGTATTTTTTAGATTCCCCATGTAAGTAATATCATCCAGTATTTGTCTTTCTCTGTCTGACATATTTAACTTAGCATAATACCCTACAAATCTGTTCATGTTGTTGCAAATGGCAAAATTCCATTCTTTGTTTATGGGTGAGTAGTTTTCCATTGTGCATATGTATATATATATATATATCTGTGTATATATATATATATATATATATATATATATATATATATATATATATATAAAACATCTTTATCCATTCATCTGTTGATGGACACATCCGTATCTTGGTGATTGTAAATAATGCTGCTATAAACATTGGGGTGCATGTATCTTTTCAAATTAGTGTTTTTGTTTTGTTTTGTTTTGTTTCAGATATATACCCAGGAGGGGAATTTCTGGGTCATATGGTAGTTCTGTTTTTAGTTTTTTGAGAAACCTTCATACTGTGTTCACAGTGGCTGCACCAATTTATATTCCCATCAGCAGTGTACAAGGTTTCCCTTTTCTCCACATCCTTGTCAAGTGTTGTTATTTGTGTTCTTTTTGATGCTAGCCATTCTGACTGGTGTGAGGTAATATATCATTGTGGTTTTGATTTGCATTTCTCTTAATAGTTAGTGATGTTGAGCATGTTCCTGTTGGCCATCTGCATGTCCTCTTTGGAACAGCTGAAATCCATGGCTGTCCTCTTTGGAAAAATGTCTACTCAGTTCTTTTGGCCATTTTTTAACTGGGTTGTTTGTTTCTTTGATGCTGAGTTGTATGAGCTTTTTATATATTTTGGATATTAACCCCTTATCAGTCATATCATTTGCAAATATTTTCTCAGTCATATCATTTCAGGCATTTCATTTGCAATTCAGTAGGTTGTCTTTTCATTCTGTTGATGGTTTCCTTTGCCGTGCAAAAGCCTATAAGTCTAATTAGGTCCCATTTGTTTATTTTTGCTTTTATTTCCTTTGCTTTAGGAGACAGATCCAAAAAAATATCGGTACATTTTATGGCAAAGAGTGTTCTGCCTATGTTTTCCTCTAGGAGTCTTGTGGTTTCTGGTCTTACATTTAGTTCTTTAATCCATTTTGAGTTTAATTTTGTATATGGTGTTCGAAAATGTTCCAATTTCATTCTTTTATATGTGCTGTCCAGTTTTCCCAGCATCACTTATTGAAGAGACTCTTTTCTTCATTGTATATTATTGCCTCCTTTGTCATAGATTAAATTACCATAAGTGCATGGGTTTATTTCTGGGGTCTCTATTCTGTTCCCTTGACCTATGTGTCTATTTTTGTGTCAGTACCATACTGTTTTGACTACTGTAGCTCTGTAGTATGGTCTGAAGTTGGGGTGCTTTATTCTTCCAGCTCTGTTCTTCTTTCTCAAGGTTGTTTTGGCTATTCAGGATAATATTTTGTGTTTCCATACAAAGTTTAAAACTATTTTTCAAGCAACTATATTTTTAAAATTGACATGGACCTTAACATATTGATGCCACATAGTAAAGAGAGAATTCTGAAGGTTAGGTTATTTCTAATGCACAGAAGCTGATACTATTACTGGGCTTTCTCCATATCTTCTGAAAGTTGACCTTTCTAATATGTACTACATATTTCTGACACTATCAAAAGTATCCTCCATTACAAGTAAAATTGACTGTCTAAATATCAATCAAAAATGTCAGTTGCATGAAAAAATGGGAATGAATGAAGAAACCATCTTAGCTAACTCTGTAAGAGGAGATAGATTTTTATAGAGTCAACAAAGAAAATCAAATTAGGGTAATGTGAGAAAAGAATGGACTCTGTACAAATATTTCAACTGATATCTTTCTCACAACATGTTTCTTACACTTTTAATAAAACACTGATATTGCAATACCCAGGAATTCTTCTTTAAAAATAGCACTTTTATTCTTTGTGCAGTTTCCTGCTTAAAAGTGACATATTAGGTATGTTTACCTTTGGATGCCTATTTCAAAGGCAATAGTATTATAAAGGAGGCAAGCAGTTGAATCAACTCCAAGAAGCTGTGAACCTTTTACCAGGTCATTACCTAGCACTAGCTGTCTCTACTCTAAATAGAAAACAATGCAGCTCTATTCAGATCTCCTACAAAAAAAGGTTTAAGTCAGACAGTAAAATGTTAAGTTCTACCTTTTTGATTAAAGAGACAGTAAAAAAGAGGAGTAGGGTAAAAGCCAGAAGCTCTGAAAATGTAAGTTCTGAGCAAATGAGGATTGTAATCATAAACAACATGTAACTACAGTGCGCATATACACACATGCTTCATTGTCTTGGAATTAGAGTACATTATTTACAAAAGCAAAAGTAGGTCCTTATAGAAGGAGTCTCTGTAATGATTCCCCTCAGACGGGCAAATGATTCTAACAGACCAAAAAATACGTGCAAAACATCAAGGAAAGAGCTTTTTAATGACATTTAAATTGTAATTATAAATAGAAAATCGATTTCTAAAGTGATCTTGTGGGTTTTGAACACATTTTTTTCAATCTCAGTGACTTTTACATTGGATGTTCTCAGTTGATAAATCAAAAGATCATTTTTAGCTGCCAGTGTTATAAATTCCACCTGCAATCTATTAATCACGCTGTGTTCTTTTCCTCTGACATCATCAGCAGTAATAAAGATTCTGTAAATGGAACTTAGCCAACAGTGCTGGAGTTGATGTATGAGATGAAAAGGATCCAGCCTGCTCTTTCATAAACTGCCTTGGCTCGGCAGGAGGTAACAGTGTTAAAAACTTGCTTTCTGTTACTGAGGTAGGTAGATACTGGGCCAAGACAACTAGGGAGAAAAAAAGTGTTGAGTGAAGCTCTGCAGGTTTCACCATCTGGCATCAGCCATCCTTACTGTTTGCTTCTGTTCACGTGGCTCCCTTTTCATTAAATGGTATTTTGTTTCATTTTAACACAAGTACAGATGGAAAGGCCAATAGGCAAAACAGAATCACAGGATTTCCTTCCAATGTGTAGATTCATAATTCCTTATAATGGCTTGTCTCGTCTCTGTTGTAATTGAATAATCAACCAGCCCAAAATGTTCATTTTGTGGCTCAAGAGAACAACAGCCCAATCCAAACTCCAGAGAAAGGTCTACTCTTTAAAAGGCATACTGTATTCTAAAAGACAGGCAGGTAAAATGTGTACAGTACCAAACTAGAAATACAGAATATTTTTAGAGATCATCTAATTCAAACTCTTCACTATAGATATGGAGAAAATAATACCGTTACATGCCTCAAGTTCAAATGCTAGATAGTGTGAAAGAAGGTATCTGAATCTGAACTTTCTGACTTTCTTTCCCCCAAGTGTTCATTCTGTTGCATTATGTAGTCAAATTAAACCTGAGTTTCATTCCTGACTGCATCATATATTGGCTTTGTGACTTTGGGCAAAATTTTCAGAGAACCAGTTTCCTCATGTCACAAGTGAAAATAGCAACAGATAATTCATAAGATTTTACTGAGGAACACAAGAGACTCCTCATTCAAAGCACCAAGAAAGACACCTAAGACATTTCAGGTGCTAAATAACAGGTACTATAATGAGTACCCATCATCACTGTGATGGTTATTCTTATGTGTAAACTTGGCTAGGCTTCAGTACCCAGTTCTCTGGCCAAACACTAGTCTAGATGTTGTTGTGAAGGTATTTTGTAGATGTAATTAACATTTGTAATCAACTGACTTTAAGTAAAGAAGGTTACCCTTGATAATGTAGGTGGGCCTCATCCAATCAGTTGAAAGCTCTAAGAGCAACACCTGAGATTTCAAGAAGAAGCAATTCTGCCTTAAGACCATAACATAGGAACCCTATTTGTTTCTAGCCCGTCAGCCACCCGCCTGCCCTATGGATTTTGGACTTGCCATCCCCCACAGTTATGTGGGCCAATTTTCTCTGTCACCTGCTGTTCTTTCTTTTGGAGAACCCTAACTGATACTGTCAAAGAAACTGATAAAAGAATGAAGTAAATGGCTCCTCACGCCTACAATACAAAATATTTTATTATTCTGGAAACAATGTTACACAGTTGAAGCTAAGCTCCACTGACATATTTACATGGAACCATTTTATCCTTGGAAGTCACAACTTGAAAGATGTTATTGACCCTACTTATTAGGAGGAGATTGGGCCATTGTTTCACTAGAGTGGGGAAAAGAGAGATGATGATTGGTGCACAAGCAATCCATTTAGTTGCATCTCGATTTTTAACGCCTGGTTTTAATGGTAAATGCACAGGTCAGCATCCTCAGGCTGAGAAGGGCTTGGTGATGACGGGGCTCAATAACCCTCAGGGGTCAGGTCTAGGTCACACCCCCAGGCAAGACACCAAGGCCAGTAGAGGTATGGCTCATGGTAAGGCTACATATCTACAATATGCTGTAGGTTAGAGCAGATGCGAATGGATATACTTGTTTTTGGAGTGTAAAGGGAATCGCAGAAATTAGCATGAAGAAAACAAGGGAAGAGTGGGATTATTGCTTTCCATAATTAAGTTTAGGCTACATTTTTGTTTTTGAAATGATGATTGTTGTTTTTCCTCTATATGTTATGATGGTATGGGGGTAAAAGAATAGGTTCTGTACTGAATAATGGGCAGAGAAATCGTTCTGCTAGTAAAGTTGAAGGGGAGAAAGCAGGGTGATCAAGAGAGATGGCAGTGGAGGAGAGCAGTGACAGAAAGTGGAGAGGAGGCTGTGGTGGGGGAGGATGGAGACACACTGGGAAGTGGTCTTTCCTCGCCAGGTGACTGTGAGTGTGGCCATTTGTCGATAGCTGCCTTTGTCGCTTGGGTTTGCTGATGAACTGGGGGGTCTTGGTGAAAAAATACACACTCGTATTTCATTATCCAGAACTTTTCTATTCAGACTTGAGAACTGATGACAATAGGGCCAGATTCTCTAAGAAATGATAACTACTGGGGCTGACGAATTAGTGTAAAAATAGAATGGGAAAAAGGATGGAAGAAAGAGAAGGAAGAGGGCAAGAAGCAAAAGGAGATAAGAAAGGAAAGGAAAAAATAAAGAGGCAAGGAAAGGAGAGAGAAAAAGTGGGAGAAACAGTGGTGAAAAGAAAGACAAAGAAATAGAAGAAAAGAAAAGTCTTTTCCATGTAGAGAAGCTGAGGTGATGAGTGTTTTTTAACTTTGGGCTTTTAGACATCTATTTTCATGAACTTTTAGCACCCGATTTGAGTAATCAGAGAAAAGTACAGTCCTATTACAGATAATTTCATGAAGGTCTCAGAAGCGAATACTGTGGCTGTAATTTTATAGAGAAAAAAAATCTCGGGTTTGGCTTTCATCTGACCTAGAATCCAGCTACCAGGGAGACTGAGAAGGTAGACACCTTTATACAGGCATTCAAGGTTACAGAGGTTAAGAAGGTCTGCATTACTTACTCCTACCTCATTGTCTTTCAGGCTTAAGAGGATAGATGATGTAATGTTGGTCATTTTAAAGCTTTTCTGAAAAGAAAGTGAAGTTACCAAACGGAGAAAACACTTCTATGGAATTCTTGGTAAGGTTAGTAGATATGTCATATTTTCTAATGATGGCATCCTAAAGAACTCTTAAGAGCTATGTCAAGTGGTTGAGGAAAGTTCCTGGTGGGTCTAGTCATTGCCTAACTTGAATCTGCAAGCAAACTGAGCCAAAAATAACATGACATACAGACGAGGGTCAGGAGGCCGAGGTTATATGCCAAATACAGCTTCAGTAACGGAGGTCATCCACGGGAGTGAGAGAAGCTGTTCAGTATGTCCACGTACAAACTGGGCGGAGTGAGGCCAGAAAGGGTAGATGTTCTCTTGCAGATGGTCCTCAGAAACCATGATCCTTGTGGCCACCAGGCATTGCCTCCTGGCTTTCACATGGGGGAAAATCAGGCTAGAGTATTTTTTAGGCAGAGGGCAGGGGGACTGCAAAAGGCAGTTCTTGAAGGTGAAAATTAATGCTGTCTGGGAGTGAAGGAGAGACCGAAGGCTCTGTCTGGGAGAAGAAAAAGACAGAGGACTAGTCAAGAAAGTGTGAAGGCTGTGCTCAGTGTAAGGAGTTCGGACTTGATCTAACAAGTACTCAGAGATTGTTGTTAAGAAGAAATGAGATAACATATGTGAGAGCACTTTGTAAGTGGAGAACCTCTATGCTCATGTGAGGCATTAATACTATTACTCTCATCCACTACAGGTTCCTGAGCAGGGGAGTGACATGATAAAACCTTCTCTTTAGAAGATTAGCGTCAGAGTGAGATACGGATTGGCTTGTAAAGGCAGGGAGAGTGCAGGTGAGGAGAGATGCAGGGTTCTGCTAAGGCCAGCGTAACTGAGAGTTGGAAAGTATTTCTTTAAAGGTGAAAGTCCCCCATTCTCTCCCCTCCCTCCCCATCATGCCCTGAAGAAAGCATCCTTTTGGCCCCAACAGCCAGCTGACAATTAGATCTTGCTTCATCTTAAAGGTAAACAGAGAATGAATTAAAGGATAAAGGATATCTTAAAGGATACTGAACCATTGCAAACACTGGTGACAGTGTACAGTAAGTCTCCGACATACAAACGAGTTCCGTTCTGAGAGCACCTTTGTAAGTCCAATTTGTTCGTAAGTCCAACAAAGTTAGCCTAGGTACCCAACTAACACAACTGGTTATATGGTACTGCACCGTAATAGGTTTATAATACTTTTCACCCAAATAATACATAAAAAACAAACACAAAAAATAAAACATTTTAAATCTTACAGTACAGTCCCTTGAAAAGTACAGTAGTACAATACAACAGCTGGCATCCAGGGGTTGGCATCGAGTGAACAGGAAAGAAGACTTACTGACTGGAGGAGGGAGAGGAGGTGGGAGATGGTAGAGCTGAAGGATTGTCAGCAAAGGAGACAGAGGGCAAGCTGCAGTGTCACTCATGCCTGATGTCGATGGCACAGGTTCTGCTTCCTTACTGGATTCAATTCTATCTACCCTCTTGAAAAAATGATTGAATGATGTCTGGGTAGTAGCTCTTTTTTTCTCCTCATAAATAACATGGTAGCACTGGATTGCAGTCTGAACGGCTGCTGCAACCTTCATGTACCATTGTACGTTCAGGTCCTGTGCCTCAAAAACTAACAGTGCCTCCTCAAATAAAAAAAAAATCCCCTTGTCATTTCCTGCGTTATGAATCTCTTCGGTTCTTCAGTTACTTCTTCTTCCTCTTGTCTCTCTTCGTCCTTTCTCTGAGCCTCCAATTCCGTCAGATCTTCACTAATAAGCTCCTCGCGTTGCTCAACAACAGGACTATACAGTAAAGTACACAAAAGCACAATCACTTGTAGAGGATGCACGAATGTGACAGTGTACGCCAGACACGTGAACTAACTTACGTGAGAACGCACATTCGCGTCTTTGAAAGTTCGCAACTTGAAGGTTCGTATGGCGTGGACTTAACTGTAGATCTAGCTATGCTCCTACTTCTTCATTTGGATCAATGTATTTATCTCTTCTTCCTGCACTTCTCATTCGAGAGAAACAGACATCGCAGTGCTAAGATAAATCCATACGTGGGTCTAGGAAAGGGAACTGCATGAAAGCGGAACATGGGCTTCTGATGTTGGCTTCCTGGTGGCTTGGGAGTTCCTGAGGATGCAGTTTATACCACTAGTGCAATATTAAGGTTTACTCAGTAACTTTTTCCTACTTCTTCAAAAATCAAGCTTCTAAATCGATCCCTTTGTGTGCCTTGTAATAAAGTTTAATACCTCATTAACAACAACAACAAAAAATGAAGAAATATGCATTTTTAAACAAGGTAAATCCTTAGGGAGGGAAAAAATCCCTGAAGCATATAAAAAAGGAGATAACATTGCTTAGAATAAAAGATCAAGATGGATAATATGAAACTTCGATTCCCGTAAAGATTAATGTATCTTACAAGTTGAATGATGAGCTGCCAGCAATTAGAAATCAATATGCTGTAGAAGAATGAGTCAGTGTAAGACCGATAGGAAAATACAGTAATCATTTTTGGAGATGGGACTGAGAATGAAAACAGAAGTACTTGCATCAAATTGAAAGCTGCCACACATTTGTCAAGGGAAAAGTACTGAAGACTGTCAATATATCATCGTCTTTTCTTCTTGGTTTAAATAAACAAAAGCCGCCAAATAGCCCTTATTCCATGAGCCAGGAGGAAAAAAACACACTAGATTAGCATTTGCTCATAAACCATACTGTTTGCACACATCATTTGTTATCTACCTCATTGTAATAAGCATCTATTTGCAGGCTGGCTTGGAACGCTGGAGTCTGGTTACTGTGGGATACTTGCCATGCTTAACTGGGGAACCAGGAAGAATGGCTGAGGAGATCTGAGCCTGTCAGTGCAGAGACTCTTATTCAGCCAAAGCACGCGCATGTGCATACACTCACACGCACACACAGATATTCAGTCAGTTCTCGCTCAAGGCCAGTATGAAAAAGCCATTCGTTTATTTGCTTTCTCACCTCATAATGTTCCATAGTAAAGTGCTCATAACTTACTAACGTTATTATTTATGAGTCAGCAAAAGTCAGTAAGAAATCCTAAAATTCCCTGCTTTTACCAAAGGGATGTTACAAGGCTAGGGAGTGATCTATCTCTCTTAGAGGAAGCAAGAAAATATGCACAAGACCAAGGGAAGAGAAAGATGAAGGAAAATAATCACTTAAAGTGAAAGAAAAGTATGATATGTGTGTAAGAGTGTAAAATATGAATGTGCCTAAGAATACACGTCTTATAATTTATAGATAAGAGTGAGCAGTTGTTTTGTTTTGATAGTGTTCTTATTATTTCAGTCCTGGATTCACTTGGCAGTGTGTTTTGGGAAAAAAAAAAAAATGATGAGACTGGTGTATAAGAATAAGGCCTTGTTACTTGTAGAGCTGGATCTGCCTCACCCTGGAGAAAGGGTCCTCTAAGAAGAAATAAATATCTCCAGTTTGAGAGGACAACTCCTTTCCCTAATTATTTATGTGTGCTACAGTAGTCATTTGAATGGAAAGCTAGGGTTTGGTATACACAAGTACAATAACTGGTTAATGGGATGAAGAGAAACGATTAATAACGTGTAAATGGATTTTCTACCCACTTGGGCAGTATTAGGGTTCTTCAGAAAAACAGAACTAATAGAATATAGATGGATAGCTGACAGAGATAGAGACAGAGCCGAGAGAGAAGGAGAGATTTATTCTAGGAATTGGCTCAAATGGTTATGGAGGCCAAGAAGTCCCACGATCTGCCGACTGCAAGATGGAAAACCAGGAAAGAGGTAGCGTAATTCAGTCGGAGTCCAAAGATCTGAGAATTGGGAGCTGATGTTGTAAGTCTTCATCTGAGTCTGAAAGCCTGAGAACATGAACGTCTAAGAGCAGGAGAAGATGGATGTCTCAGCTCAAGCTGTTTGTTCTATTCAGGCCCTCAAGGGGTTGGACGATAGCCATCTCCCCGCCCCACCCCGGTGAGGGTGACCCTCTTTACTCAGTCTACTGATTTAAATGTTAATCTCTTCTGGAGACACCCTCACAGACACACCCAGAAATAATGTTTTACTAGCTATCTGGGCATCCCTTTGCCTGGTCAAGTTGACACATAAAATTAATCATCACAAGTTCACCCTTAGTCAATTGTGCACTCATACCCGTCTCCTTAAACGATGCTTAGTCTCTAAAGACAAGGGCAAGGTCGTAATTCCAACTAACATGATCCAATTATCCTAATTACAACAAAAAATGAACTAACCTCTTCCCTAGAAGAAGAGGTAAAGTCTTTGTGTGCTGTTTATTCTTCTTCTGATGTCTTATAACTTAAATAGTATAAAGTTAATGATAATTAAATACTGATATAAAGTCAATACCTCTTATGTTATATGATTAGAGAATAAGAGAGGAAAAAATAACCAAATATATTTGTTTAATATATGTATAAATGCATAGAAACATATTCACTACAAAATAGGGAAGAAATACACTTGACCCTTGAATGACATGGGTTTGAACTGTGCAGGTCCATTTATACACAGATTTTTTTCAATAAATGTAGTTGGCCCTCTGTATCCACAGGTTTTGCATCCACAGATTCAACCAGCCATGGATCGAGTTTCAATCCGAGGTCAGTTGAATCCCTGGATGTGGAGCCATGGACATGATGGGGCCGGTGGTACTGTGCCATTTTGTGTGAGGGACTTGAGCATCCTTGGACCTTGGTATCCACAGGGGCTTCTGGAACCAATACCCCTGCAGATACTGAGGGATGACTGCACTCATAATAATTATAGTCTTCATTTCTGTAACTGCTCATATGGTTGTAGGTGGTATTTAAAAGTACCCTCTTCTACTACCCATTCTGTCGTTCCTTTGCCTTCAGCAAACACCTCAGTTGATTGTGGTTCTTTACCTGATGGAGTGATCCAAACCTTCATTCTAAAAGCTTCTGAACCATTAGTTGTTCTGCCCGGATTGGGTTGTCAGAGTTTTCCATTGACTTTAATTATAGTGCGTGGTAATACTAAGAGATGCCCTAAGGGATTTCCTGTATTCCAGACATACTCTTTCTTACCTCCATTGTAGAATAGTAGTCCAACTTCCCCTTGGTAGTCAGGATCAATGATCCCAGCCAACAGTGTCAGTCTCTTCTTTTCCTGTTGATTTAGAGACATGAGAAGCCCAAAGTAGCCAGGCAGCAGTCTTAACTTCTAGTTCAGTGGAATCATTGTTGTGTCTTCTGGTGAAAATATTTCTCCCTCTGAGCTAAGATCTCTAGGCCAGCAAAGTATAAATTTGAGGGAACAAGAAGCAAAATTTGGCTTGTGGCCCTTAGGGTAGTAATGCCTGGTGCCACTCCAATTGTCACCCCTTGATTCCTAGACTCAGAACACTGAGGCAGCCTTCTAGAGAACCTGCCCCAGCCCTGCCAAGTATTGCCTGAAAGAGAACCTTCACCACAACCCAACCATTCTTGAAACTTGATCTTGGATTTCCAGCCTCCAGAATCGTGAGAAATAAATTTTGGCTGTTGATAAGCTACCCTGTCCCAGTCTATGGTATTTTGTTATAGTAGCCTAGACGGACAAGGACAGATCCTAATATATAGAATATAGTTTGAGAAATGTGACTGTTTCTTAAATTTTGCTTTATGATAGCCTTCTTTTTTCTTCCAACAGATTCGCTAGCGATATGGACTAATTGACTTTACACTATAGCACACTTACAGATTGTAATTTAATTTCAGACAGTTGTTTTAGAATGGTGTACAGATCTGAAGAGTGGGAAGAGTGCAGATGGTTGTGTGTGCCAGTCCCCAAAGGCTGCAAAAGCAGCTCAAAGCACGAGGCCTTTTGTGTATTTGCGTGAATGAATAATATCATTTCTAATAATTATTAAAGATAAAATTGAATTTAAGGATAATGAAAAATCTCTAACAGTGTAATAAAAAGCTTGCATTCTTGATTCTAGCAACAACTTAATTTTTAGAGACCTCTAATTTCAACCTCAGATATTTGGAACCCAACCCATAAACCTACAGCGAACGAGAAAAAGCATTATCAGAACTAGAGTAACTAATTAAGCATAATTAAAGTTTATATAATTTTTGTGGGAGTATAAATTTATATAACTGCTGGAAAAGGAATTTGACTTTTGTCAAATTTTTCATAAACTTAGACCTTGACTTCACAACTAGAAATTCAAGCTGGAGTTTTAATTGGACAAAAATGATTTTCATAGAATTAGATCCAAAAATGAAAGCAAAAGCAACATTATGTGGAACAAAGGAAAAAAGGGAAATAATCTGTGGCATATTCACATCATGAAGTTTATATGGAAATCAAAATTCATGTGTTTGAAAATTATTTATTGACGCGGGAAAATATTTCAATTTAAATCCTAAAAAGCAGGATATAAGCGGTTCCATTTAAATAAAATAATAACAAGTGATAATCAGAGTAATAGTAATAATATTAAAATATATAGAGTGGAAAATAAGCTAAAATATTGGGGGGTCTGGCTGCTGAGATTAAGTATGACATTTATTCTTCCCATTTAGAACTTTCCACATTTTATTTCTTAAATAGTGAGCATGGATTACTTTTCAGTCAGAAAAAAATTGTTAAGAGCAACCGAATCTCTCCTGTAAAATGCAAGCTCATATGCTTTACTTTAAAATGGTATCTCATACCCAGCAGATTCTTATTTTAAACACTTAATGATTAGATTTCAAGCCAACAGCAAATTGGTAGCAGGAATTTAAAAGGAGGAATGATGGGAACTACTATAAAAAAGCAGAGTAGCAAAAAGATGAAAAGTAACTGACAACTTGTTCCTCATGGGAGGAACAGGAATATTATGGGAAAGTGTGCATGTCCTCTAAAATCATAGTCTCAGTAAGGCCGTTTTGAGGAGAGACTAATGAGCTACCGATTTCAACAGCCTTTCAGGATATCAATAATATGTGAAGGGAAGATTTCTGCACCAGAAATTAAAATGATTTGATTTCTGTCCTCGGTCTGACACTTCCTAAATGACAATTCTTAAGATAGTCATGGAAGATCTTTAAGACTCAGAATTCTCAGGCTCTAAGTGGGGACAATTAAGTATTCTTTGCAGTTTGTACAGTGTCTTTTTGTTGTTGTTTTTGTCATGTAAAAGTGCTTTGAAAATAATGATGGGACAGGCATATGTGCCTGATGTTAATAGCCTATGGCGTATTGACTGACACTAACAAAAAATCTAATTCAATACAAATTTAAAAAGCAATTATTTTCTATGTAGTCTAAGAAATTAGAAGGAGGTACAACGTGCTTTAGAAATATGCTTTTGCAATCAAGTTATGATGAATGTTTGTATTTGGCCCTTCTCTGGTACTACTCCTTTTCATGAAGATAATATGTCACGGTGGAAGCAGGTTAGGGTTTGGTGTCCGGCAGATATGGCTTAGGTCCTGTGTTTGTTACCTCCTAGCTTTCCCACCTAGATGGCCTTGAGTATGTGATTCTCTTCGAGTCTTAGTGTCTTTATCTGAAATATGCTGAACACACACAAGCAGTAGTCAATGCTTACTCTATAGTATATTACCATATAGTCACTTTTTTAATGGCTAATGTATCAGTTATCTCGGAAAATTACTTATTTGGAATGATGTATTCCCAGACAATTTTGGAAAAATGAGGTGCATCTTCATTTCAAAATTTTGAAGGATCAACCTGTCATTTCTGGTAATAAAATATTACCTCCCTTACTAGGTAATCACTAGATAATGCGATAGTCACTAGATAATGTGAGAATGCTATAGCAAAAACTGCTGCTAAATTTGGGGGTAGCTTTACATTTGTCCTCAAATTATTTCTTCAGTAAAGTGGGACTAATAATAGCTCCTATAGGGGGTTGTTTTGTGTATTAAACATTTATAATGTATATGGACTGCATCTTAACAAAGCACCTGTCAGATAGCACTGTTGGTTGAAAGCTTTAGTCCAGTGAAAAGCATATCTGCTTTCAGAATAAAATAAATTTGAAAAATAAATAAACTATCCAAATTGTGGTCATGATGAAGTAAAATGTTAAGAGCTATACAAATTTGAATTTTATTTACGACAGATCCACATATGAAAAAAGCATGATACACAGTATTATACTTATTATATATTGTATATTATAAATATATACAGTATTATATTCATGTATATACACTCTTGCTAAAGATGATTAATGTTAGTTTCATACACAGGGATGTAGATTTAAGGAGCATAGTTATAAATAAAAGAAGAAGCGTAGTTGTAATATAACAGACGATGTTGACGTGGGAAAAAAAAACTAGGTAATTACATCGTTTAGTGACAAAGTCCAGCTGAACCAAAGAAATGGTCAAAGGTGAACCTCAGGTGTTCTTCAGAAGATCAGCTGGTAAAAAGAAAGACAAGCAGAAATGGGTTATCATTAGTTAGCTGAGAGGCTGAGAGATAACTGGCAATAGAACTAGGTTTGAAGGAGGAGTGAAAACATTTTCCAGTAGGCAAAACAGGTTCTACACCAGAAATCACAGAGCCGCAGATGAGGTCTGGTTGTCTGGTTTGGCTTAGCATGCAGCACAGAATGGGGCAAAGGATGTGCTTGCTTTGCTGAGCTTGGGCTTAGCTGGAGAGAGATAGGCAGCTGACAGTCATGACTGGAAAGTCAGAGCTTGACTAGCAATAGAGATTCTTCAACAGAAGTACACCGATCAAAAATGGAGAAGAATCAGGAATGGGAGTAATGGGCTCAAGACCCAAGTAAAGAGTTAGAGAAGGCAGAAGAGATGGCAAACACACTGAGGCCAAAGGTAAATTGCTCTCAGCGTGAGTGACGATGGTAAAGCAGACTACAACCCTTAGAACTTTAAATGGTACAGCTGGGAGTATATCTCTCTCTGAATGACTTATTCCATCAAAGGAGGTTTGGTTTCTCTGAGTCAGGTGTCGTGTTTCCTCCTGTCCATGAGTCTACCAGATTGTCTCTGAAGTCAGCATTCTCTTTCGGATGCTCAGCTGGGGAAACTGCTTTCTCAGAGAGACAATTATCTCTCCTTAGAGAGATACTTAGATACTCCTAACTATCTAGGAGTAATATATGTAACATATTTATTTATGGAGAAGCATATCTGTTCATATGAATGTTTTTATCATGAGCATATATATTTATACCTACAGATATGAATGTACGAAACTATAAATCTGTTAAACAAATACTTATTAAACACATACTAGAGACCTAAGAGGGACTATGATAAAAAATGAAAACCAGCTTGATGTAGGATGCAACAAAGGGTATGACTTTATTTTTAGTTGGTATCAGAAGAAAGATGGCAGCCCATATGGATATTTGAAGAGCTTGAATTGAATTAGACTTAGCTAAGCATTGATATGGTGGTTCTCTTGTTCTTATTCTAAAGAAATCAGTATTACTTGCAATTCTATTAATGAAATAAACATACCGTTATTTTCTTTTAGAAATTTTCATTTATTTAAAAGAAAGAAAGGAAAAAAAAAAAACTGTGGCATCTGCCGTATCCATCCACCAAGGGAAGTGTCCTAGTCTCTGAAAATTAGTTCCTGAGCTAGAGAAATTGAGACCCTCCTATTCCTAGTAGCTCTAACAAATTTGAAAATGAGAATAAGGAAGAATTCCAAACACTAATTTAAAATTAAATTAGTGCAACTAATTAATGAAACTAATCTCAATCATTTACTATGGTTTTGTGAAATGTTAAGTGGTATTAAGAATATGGAATTATTTACTTCAAATGTTATCAAATTTACAAGGGTATTTCAAAGCAACAAGTTCTCACCTTCTTATATCAAATTAAAAAAAATCTTATTCAGGGAAGCCACACATGTTAGCTATTTTGAACTATGTCTAGAGTTGAAACAGCCATTACTTAGTGTTACAAATTTGATATGAAATTTGATTAAATAAATGAGAATTTGAAAGAATACACGAATTTGCTACATAAAACTGCCTTTCATTTCTAATTAGTTTTTACATTTAGAAAGATCCAAGTACGCCCTCCAAAAGCAAAACTCCCCTAATCTCTTTGGTACAGACGCCTCATTTCTATTTATTTTATCTGGACCAAAGATACTGAGTATTGGGCTTCCCTGGTGGCGCAGTGGTTGAGAGTCCGCCTGCCGATGCAGGGGACACGGGTTCGTGCCCCGGTGTGGGAGGATCCCACATGCCGCGGAGCTGCTGGGCCCGTGAGCCATGGCCACTGAGCCTGCGCGTCCGGAGCCTGTTGCTCCGCAACGGGAGAGGCCACAACAGTGAGAGGCCCGCGTACCGCAAAAAAAAAAAAAAAAAAGATACTGAGTATTTATTTAGTCTCAAAAATCTTGTTGAATTTACGAGGATGTACATAACCTAGCAATTTTGGCAAACTGGATCAATCATCATGAAACCAAATAACGTAGAAAGAAGGACAAAGCATAAAGTTTTAAAAGATACTAAAAGATAGGATTTGGGATTAGACAGTTTTGCATTAAAATCCCTCCTACACTTTGGGACTTTGAGAAAGGTAGTTAAGTTCAACATGCCTCAGTTTTCTCAACTGCAAAATGGGGATCATTATCTTAACCACATACAGCTATTCTGAGTATTAAATAGGATAATATAAAACACTTGACATAATGCCTGGAGTATTCCACTGCTTAATAAATGGTAGTTATTCTTATTGTAATAGTAAATAGGTTAGACCTCAGTTCAAGTTTCCAAAGTCATTTTCTGGGAGTCACCCAAGTTTTAGAAAATAGTGACCAAAATTGAAAAGTTTGTACTCAATACAGGGGAGTGAGTGTCTGTGCAAATAATTTAGATAGCTAGTACAATGACATTATAGTTATGGATGATCTTTTGATAACAACAGCATTATTAAGCCATTTTTCAAGTCATAGAGAAGCCTCCTTCATTATGAGCATTTTTGGAGGAGGGAGTGGATGGGGCAGGCTTCTCTATCTAGAGAGCATGAAAAAAATTCAGTTGAGACTTTGCTCTCCAGTCACTGGAACTGGGCTATCCTATTTAAGGATGTTTTAAAACAGCTAAAGTCATAACAATCTAACTGCCAATATTGCATTCTGAGTGTCACATCTTTGGTAAGCTTGGTAAAATTAACTCGTTCTTTCCCAACTCAGGAGAACAGAGTCACCTATAGGCAAAGGGTCAAAGTGAACAGTTAACAGCCTTGTTCTTTTGCTCCTTATCTTTCTGGCTGCATATATTTCTAGCCATGGCATAAATAAATACATTTTGCCAAGGGAAGCAGATAAGATAGGAAATAACAATTTTGGAAGAGTCCAGAAATGAAACACCAGTTGTGATGAACTTCTGTCAGTTTCACAGGGTCAGTTATTCCTCAAGTTTCCCACAGAGAGCAACTGCAAGCAGCATCTTCTCTCTGCCCCAGAAATGCAGCCACATGCAGGATGGGAGGGGAAACATGCTCTACTGGGGTCCCAGTGAATTCACTTCCCTATTATTCACCAGATAATTAAGTACAGTTGAAACAAAAAGAGCTTGCGAATAAGTGGGATTAGAGAGGTAAACATTTTTGTGAGCATTTAATGCTCTCGTTCATGTCTTATGAAAACGTTCTCTTCTCTAGAAATTTGATGGCCAAGAAATTCAGAAATCCATTCTATTTTATCTCATTGGGTAGCTGCTTCTAACACAGCGGTACCCAAACTGTTTGGCACCAGGGACCAGTTTCGTGGAAGACAATTTTTCCATGGACGGGGTGGCTTGTTCAGGCGGTAGTGCGAGCAATGGGGAGGGATGGGGAGGGATGGGGAACGAAGGGCAGATGAAGCTTTGCTCGCTCACCGGCCGGCCGCTCACCTCCTGCTGTGTGGCCCGGTTCCTAACAGGCCACGGACCAGTACCAGTCCATGGCCCAGGGGTTGGGGACTCCTGTCCTAACATTCAATTGACATGCTTGTTCTGTCGAATCATTTAGGCAGCATCTCTCTTTGGAAAATAGTCATTTTTTAGATGACATTCAGTCTGCACCCCCCGCCCACCCCAGGTTAAAATTGAATTGGTGAAACTTAGTTAATTTTTGTTCTGCTTCTGTTTTTCTCAAATGGCAAGTAATAGACCTCTGCATTAGGAACGTATTTTTGAGTGCTCTTGTATAACTACTGATGAGCAGAGGAACAATGATAAAATGATGATTTTGTTAAATGTATGACACCCAACACTTCAGACTCTACCTGTTTTGAGTCTCAAGATGGAATAATAATTTTTTCATAAATTATATGAAGATCGGGTGAGAACATTTATAGAAAGTATTTTAAGAACTAGATGAGAAGATAATATAGATAATGACAGTGGAGAAAGAAAAGGATTGTGTGTTTTTGAAGGGAGAGTAGGATTTAAAGATTTTGTGCATGATTTTAAAAATGTAGAAAATAACAGAGGCATAAATAGAATAAAAGATGTATTTGTGGTTGATCTGTGAGAATTTACTTTCCTCCCATCCAAAAGAATGATCCTCAGTCAAAATAAATTTGACTATTTCTCCTATAGTCAAATAAATTAAACTTCTTGGGGGGGAATAAAAAACGGTGATGTTGATCTATGACAAAGAAGAGCCGAACGGTTCACGGAACTTAATCACTGTCCTGCTGGTTCTACAATGTCACAGAGCAGATGACGGCATAGTTTTTATTACTCAGACATATGCTATGTTTTATAACAAACCTGAGTTTTCAGAGAAGGCCGCCCCGAAATTAACAAATTTCATTTATTTTAATGCTTCTTGTGGGCCATACTAATCTGTAAGTAAAGAATTAAAGTTGTGTCCTTACCACAGGTAGATTAGTTATGAAGATTCTGAAGATGGATGGAGGGAATATCTCTTTAAGAGCAACGTCCAGACCTTTGATTAGAGGTAGATCAACAAGCAATTCTTTAGTCCAGCAGTTTATTAGAAAATGTAATTTTGGGCTTCCCTGGTGGTGCAGTGGTTAAGAATCTGCCTGCCAATGCAGGGGATACGGGTTCGAGCCCTGGTCCGGGAAGATCCCACATGCCACGGAGCAACTAAGCCTGTGTGCCACAACTACTGAACCTGAACTCTAGAGCCCGCGAGCCACAACTACTGAGCCCACGAGCCACAACTACTGAAGCCCGTGCGTCTAGAGGCTGTGCTCCACAACAAGAGAAGCCACTGCAATGAAAAGCCTGCACACCGCAAAGAAGAGTAGCCCCCGCTTGCCGCAACTAGAGAAAGCCCACGCACAGCAACGAAGACCCAATGCAGCCATAAATAAGTAAGTAAATAAATAAATAAATGAAAATGTAATTTCAAGATAACATTGCCATGAGCTTGCCAAAAAGTAACTAATTGTAAATCCCTTTCATTCACTGACGGGGATAGTGAAGGTTGGAAAACCAGTCCACGGCGCCAGACCTGGAGAGTATCTACTCTGAGCTTTGCTCCAGGATATTATGGATTCTGTGTAATGAGAAAGAAAAGTCACTCTGTATTTTCTCCAGATAGCAGCCTAGTTCTCTAAAACTTCGAAGAATTTTCTTGCATAGCATGTACTAAATATATCACAACTTTAAATTTCTTATACAGCCATGAAAGTGCCATATAGCAGAGAAAGTGAGCAGACTAAAGTTAACCCACGTATAAGAAATGATATAATTATATAAATATTAATTTTCAAGGGTAGTATTTATTATCATTTGCCAAATGTGTTTAAGACTAAGTTTGGCCAGCCCTTTGTGGTTTAAAATGAAGCTCTTTTATATTTCAACAAATTATGAAGATGTCCTTAAATCAGAAGGCTATAATTAAGGCTAGGAGAGCCTATGAGAAACCAAATGCAGAGGAAAAGATATGGGCCAACAGACTATATCCCTCTGAAAATGTGCACAGCCCCATGAATTCAAATCTCACCTTGATAACATTCTGTGACATGTTACAACTTAATTTTTTTCAGTTTCTCTAGAGCAATGTTATAAAGGGCTAACTCATCATACTATTACTTCACCCCAGAATATGGGTACACAAAAAAAAAAGAATTATAACTCCTATGACTGGTTGCCTACTTGATAATAAAATGAATGTGTGAAAAGTAGCCTTAGGAAGGATATTTTATTAGATCAATTAATATTGTAGAGGGGTTTTGTTCCTGGGTTAATCACTGGTATGAACTCTTAGCTTGTAGTTAAGGTTTGGGGCTAGTCATAAAAGTGCCTTGAAAAAGACACCTCTGTTCTTTATTCTCTATCAAGAACTTTAACTCAGATTTATTCAATGTGGTTCTCTACCTGCAGATTTCTCAAATTACATGTTTGCCAAAGGAATTCTAAGAGGAATGTTGAGTTACCTTTCAAGGGTGTTTCGCTCACTTTGATTAGGAATTTTTGTAGATGAGGAAAACACGAGAACAGCTAGGTACTCTGAGTTTTATTGACCGTAGCTGTTTTTAATAAAAGTAATATAGATTTCAATTTAACATAAGTGCAACCTAGATATCTGTTGCTCCCTCTCTCCTTTTTTTTCAAAGCATCACCTTTGCTAACCCAAGGGATGGTCATGCTAACTAGTTTTCTCCTTCCTGTCTTTTCCTGACTATCCTGCCTTAGGGTGCAGAGCTTTGGACCAAATAAATCCCTTCTTAAACCTTTCTGTGCTACAAACTCATGCCCTCCCACAAGGAAGAGGGACCAGACTTCAATCACATCTTGAGGAAGATTGTCTCTTCTGTAGGAGGAGATCTTACTCCTTAATGATTTCCAGAGTCTTCCACTTTCTCTAAGTGCCCAAGACTTCAGCTCAAATGTGTACTGACTACTATTTTCTTCCCCCTAATTTTCTGATGAAAAATGGTGAATAGGTATCCTTCAATTCTAGTTCGGCTTTCTCAATAGAGAGAGCCACAGACTCACTAGTTGCTTTTCTAACTGATATTTTAATTAAGAAAACATCTCAAGGATAAATATTGCTTGTTTCTCAATGTCAGCACACTTTATATCGATGGTAAGAGAATATTTTCCCTAGCATTGGAACAGACCATAGAGTGGCTGTTTCCTTTTTTCCTCCAGCTCATCTGCAGGTTTAGTGACATTACGTGAAACATCACAGAATTTGATGTCTGCACAATCTATTTTTAGGAGAATGATACTGTCTTGGATTTATATATATATATATATATATATATATTTATTTATTTATTTTCCTTTTCACATTAGTTCTGGTAGAAAATTGGAGTGAGGCAAGCTACTGATTCTTTGCTACATGGTCTTGGATTTATATATATATATATATATATATATATATATATTTATTTATTTATTTATTTTCCTTTTCACATTAGTTCTGGTAGAAAATTGGAGTGAGGCAAGCTACTGATTCTTTGCTACAGCATAAAAATAAAATCTTATTAAAATTCTGGCTGAACCCAGTTCAATGAAACCTACTCGGATGTGGTAGCAATGTGTAAACACACTTCATAAGTTAGCAAATATCTGAGAGAAAATGTTTAATAAATGTTCTAGTTAATTAATATTTAGGGGAAAGAGGATATTAATATGCTAATAATTTAATACTACTCACCTTTCATGCCATTTATTTTACATAAAAAAGTATTCGCCTCCTACCACATTCCAGGTCCTCTGTTAGTGCTGAAAAGGCCGTTGTGAAGAAGGTCGATGAGGTTTCTTATCTCTTGGAGCATGCAGTTGATAAATGAATCAGTTTCATGTTTTAACGCTGTAATCGTCTGGATTTTACAATAGATGTAAAGAACTTTGAGGCTAAGAGACACTCACATTTTATTCAGATATATTTATATTTTAACATTGGCACAATTTGAAATTGTGCGGAATTCAGCCTCTTCAATAAATGTTGACAGTAGGTGCAAAATCAATATGCTTGTGTACCTGGATCCATATCAGGACTCATAAACAATTCTGATTAGTTATGACCTTTTAGGTAGCTGAAACATGGTGAAAGAAATGCTTCAGTACTCGGTGACTACAAAATTTGGAAACAGTTCTGAAGATGATGGAGTAGCTATGTACAGTACACTTATTTCGTGAGAATTTCTATCTTTCCCATTGCATATTCTTCCCCAAAGATCTCTCGTGAAATCATTGTAGGTCTAGCTTGATTTTTTGGTAACTGCTGTATAGTATTCCAAAATAGAAATGTAGCTTCATATATGTAAACATATATTTAGGTTGTTTAAAATTCTACAATATTATAAACAATTCTACAATAATATAAGCTATACTGCAATGAACACACTTCTGTGTGTGTCTTTCTTTGCACACAAATGCTCAGAATATTGATTACCCATATTCCTGCAAGTGGAATTATTGAGAGAGTCAGTAGATTTACAATGTTAATGGTGTTAAAATGTCCTCCAAAATGTCCTTCAACTTATAGACTGATCAGCAATAACAGTGCGTATTATTAAATGTTTTTAATTTTTACCATGTAATGAATAATTTATCATTGTTGCTTAATTGGTATTTCTGATTATCAGTAAGGTTTAATTTCATCCATGTATTAATTAATATTCCTATTTCAAGTGGCCATTGCATTTTCCCCTGTGCCAGAAGCATGTTTTTATTTAAGTATTTTTGATGTTTTTATTGAAAAAATTATTATATGCTGTATTATGGACATTAAAATTTTGTTATAAATATTGCAAATATTTTCTTTCAGTCAGTTGTGTGTCTTTAAACTGTATTCATGATCTTATATCCTACTCATGTTTTTAATGTAGATATTTTTTTCACATTTTACTATTTGCATTAGGATTTTATGCCTTTATTTAATGGCCTTTGTTTGCTTTTTAGTATGGTAGGAATAGCCAATATTCTCCTCTGCATTTATTGAGTAGTTCAGCTGTTCCACCTATTTAAAATGCCATGCATATTATGTACAAATTTCCATACGTGGACTCCTTTGTGTACTCACTATAACAGTCTTCTATTTGTCTATCTCTGCATCAGTGATATACTGTTTTAATTATGGCATTTTTCTAGTTTTTTTTTTTTAATTTGGTAGCTTTTGTCTTTGTTCTGATTCATAATCTTGTTAGGTACTTTAGCACATTTATTTTTCTGCAGGAATCTTAGAATCGGCTTGTCAGGTTTCAAAAATGCCATTGGTAATGAATTCAAGGAACAGATTAACTTGGGAGAATGAATATCCATGTGTACCATATATTAAACATACCTTTGTGGGTTTCAATAATGTATTTTTATTTTTCTCATATGAAACTTCAAAGACCTTACTGGATTTATTCATGGAATTTTACAATTCTAGTGTAAAATAGATTGTTTTGGTTCATTTTGGGGTTTGCGGTAGGTAGATTGGGTGCTGAAATATTATTCATTTCTCTATGTTTATCCTGCTATATTAAATACATTATACAGTCATTCCCTACCTTATCTGCATTTTCCCTTTCCAAGGTTTAAGTTACCTGAGGTCAACTGCAGTCTGAAAATATTAAATGGAAAATTCCAAAACCAAATAATTCATGTTTTAAATTGTGCATTCTGAGTAGTGTCAAGAAATCTCGCAAGGTCTGGCTCCATCCCACCCTGGACGTGAATCATCCCTTTGTCCAGCATATCCTGCCCTTTGATCACTTAGTACATGTCTTGGTTATCAGATTGACAGACACTGTGTTGCAGTGCTTCTGTTTGAGCAGTCTTTATTTAACTTACTAAGTAATGGCCCCGAAAACAGCCCCAAAGGGCAAAAATAGTGATGTTGGCAATTTGGATATGCCAAAGAGAAGCCATAACGTGCTTCCTTTAAGTGAAAATTTCTCGACTTAATAAGGAAAGAAAAAAATTGTATACTGAGGTTGCTACGGTAAAAACAAATCTCTCCATGAAATTGTGAAGAAGGAAAAAGAAATTTCTGCTAGTGATGCTGTCGCACCTCAAACTGCAAACATTATAGCCACAGTGAGTGGTAAGTGCTTAGTTAAGATGGAAAAGGCATTAAATGTGTACAATATCATAGGTACGAATAGGAAAAGTCACTATATATATAGGGTTTGGTGCTATCAGTGGTTTCAGGCATCTGCTGGGGGTCCTGGAATGTGTCCCCTGTGGAAAGGTGGGACTCCTGTAATACATTCCTGTTCTACATAAACGTTGGACTCTTTGCTGTGACAACTTATTATAGTTCTCCTTTACCAGCTCTTAATCCCAATGATTGCAGAGAGAAGGAAATTTAATTTTTTAAAATCATCTTTATTTATTTATTTTTTAAATCTTTATTAAGAATAAGAATAGGTTTAAACTGTAAAATGCAACTTGAAACATGAGGCCAAGCTGAGCTCTCTGATCTTTCACTTTGAATGAGAACAGTTTTAGAGCTGCCTGCCTCTCCAGAAAAAAAAAGGGCTGTACTGGGGGGACACCTGCCTTTGTGGACTCTGGAACAGGAATTGGAAGAAAAAAATATACTTTGCTCAGAGGGAGGCACAATGGACTATGTTGGGGTGGGTCAGGACGTATAACAGATTTGAATTCCTTATTTTTTCCTACTTTTTGGGAGAGAGGAAATGGGGAAGAATTAGATATGGGGTAGTTTTGAGAGACTTTGGGGTCTTTGTGTGATAAGGGTTTTGGAATCACCAGAATCACACCCCGCTAAGCTCTCTGTGCCTGAAATCACAGCCCAGTCTCCCTCCTTGGATAATGCTTTTCCTCCCTTGTTTGAAGAAAGACACTGTTAGTGCCTTGTCAGAAGAGTTTACCTTTCAAAGGAAGTTAATTTTCCACATGCCCCTTCGCCATCCCTCCTCATTCTCTCTGGGCCTGTAATTAGAATCCAATTCCAATATGTGCAGGGGACCAATTGCGAAGCCAAACATGTCGGGACGAGGCTCACAGGACAAAGGATTTCAGGATTTTGCTCTTTTTCCTTTTCTTTCTTTTCCCTTTCCTCCTTTATTGTACATAGAATTTGTTTGTGGAGGTTAAGTATAAATTCTGGTCTATAGATAGCTGATTTTTGAAACAGAATTGCAAAAGAAGCAGAGAGTAAAAAGACATCCCTTAGCGATTTTTAACTTGGAGCTGAATTAGTTAAGAGTTAGGAACTTGAATTGTCTTTTATTTATTTATTTTTTTGGTAGATGGGTAGGAGTGTGTTTTGGGCTATATAATGTAGAGTTGCTTTGAGCTAATAGGAGCCTTAAAATATTTTATTACCAAAAAGAAATATATACATAGGTATTAGAACAATACCTAGAACATAGTAAGAGTTCAAAAAATATTTGTTGAATGAATAAATACATGTTGGGCAGGCAGTGAGGTGAGGCACAAGGTACTTTGTATTTTAAAAGGTTTTTGGCTTATTAGCTCTCAAATCTCCTCCCTCTTTAAGGTAATTACTCATATTGTGTGAGTCTTAGTGAGAGGTTGTGCATGCCTCTGAACTCTTTCATTTTGCTCTCTGAAATTCGGTTTTTCATCAATAAAATTTGCTGTTTTCAAATGATTTCCTGTTTTCAATTTCTTTGATTTCTGCTCTTATTCTTACTATTTCTTTTCTTCTGCTTACTTTGGGATTAATTTGCTCTTCTTTTTCTAGTTCCCTGAGGTGAGAGCTTAGATCGCTGATTTTAAATATTTATATTTTAATATATGCATTCACTGCTATAAATTTCCCTGGAAGCCCTGCTTTCACTGCATCCCACAAATTCTGGTAAGTTGTGTTTTCATTTTCTTGTAGTTTAGAATATTTGAAAATTTCTCTTGAGATTTATTCTTTGACCCCTGTGTTATTTTGAAGTATATTGTTTAAGTTCCATGTATTTGGGGACTTTCCAGTTATATTTCTGTTATTGATTTTTATTTTAATTCCATTATGGTCTGAGGGTAGCCGTTGTATGATTTCTATTCTTTTAATTTGTTGAAGTGTGTTTTATGGTTCCAAATGTGGTCTATCTTGCTGAATGGTCCATGTGAGCTTAAGAAAAATGTGTACCTTAATGTTGTTGGATGAAGCAGTCTGTAGATGTCAATTATATCCAGTTGATTGATGGTGGTATTGAGTTCAACTAGGTTGTTACTGATTTTCTGTATGCTGGATCTGTTCATTTCTAAGAGTGTTGAAATCTCCAACTGTGATAGTGGATTCATCTATTACTACTAGCAGTTCTATCAGCTTTTGCCCCACATAGTTTGAGGCTCTGTTGTTGGGCATATACATATTAAGGACTGTTATGTCTTCTTGGATAACTGACTCCTTTATCATTATTAATGCCCTTCTTTATCTTTGATAAATTTCCTTACTTTGAAGTCTGCTTTGCCTGAAATTAATATTGCTACTTCTGCTTTCTTTTGATTATTTGTTAGCATGGTATATATAACATTTCTCTACCCCTTTACTTTTAATGTACATACTTCTTTGTATTTAAAGTAGGTTTCTCGTAGACAACATGTAGTTGGGTTGTGTCTTTAGATCCACCCTGAGAATCTCCATCTTTTAATTGGTGCTCTTAAACCATTGACATTCCAAGTGATTATTGATATAGTCGGATAAATATCTACTGCATTTGTTGCCCTTGTTCTATGTTCCCATTTTTGTCATCCACTCTTCCTGCCTCTCATTGTTTTAACTGAGCTTTTATTTTATTATTTTCTATAATTCCATTTTATCTTCTTTCTTAGCCATGTCAAGTATACTAAGCCCACCAGACATTCTTCATTTCTCTTACAATGATTTTTATCTCCACCATTTGTTTGTTTTTTCTCCCTTCTTATGATTCCTATCTCTTTGCTTACATTGCCCATCTATTCTTTGAGGCTTCTACTTTACCTATCAGAGCCCTTAGTGTGTTAATCATAGTAGTTTTAAATTCCCAGCCTTATAATTCCTACATTCCCACTATGATTGGTTCTGATTCTTGCTCTGTCTCTTCATATTGTGTTTTTTGCCTTTTGGTATGCCATGGAATTTTTTTCTTGATAGTCAGACATGCTGTCCCAGGTAAAAGGAACTGCTATAACTAGGTCTTTAGTAACATTGTGGCGCAGTGGAGGGGGAGGGGGAACATTCTGAAGTTCTATGATTAACTTTGCTCATGTTTAGATTTGTCATTAATGTTTCATATTGTTATATAATTTTCAGTTAACACACTTATCTTTATGAATATAATTATATACATACTGTTGCATTTTTGTCATGTTTTAAATATAATATATTTAGGTATATTTACTTTATATAACAAAATTATTTTTTTAGTTGCATGGCTTACATTTAATTTTATTGTATTTTTAATCTAACACACAATGGAGATAAAATTACTTCCCCAAACCACACTCTTAAGCAAAATCTACAATCATCTGGGGTCCTTGTAAAAACTGCAAGAAAAAAAAAAAAGTTCCATGATTAGGTCTCAATCTTTTACAGAGCCTATGCATCTGGGCCATGAACTTCACAAGTGTTTCTCATTTTCTTTCTCTCCACTTGGGTGGCATAGGATGGCTAGAGTGGGCTGGAGTTGGGAATTTCCCGCTTTCCACATAGAGGGTGAGAGCCAGCTGGAGCTGGTTATTTCCTTTCCCCAGGTCAATTAGGCTCTGATCACACACAGCAGGTTGGGTTCTAGTTAAATAGTTGCCGCTGAGAACAGGTTTTTTTGAGAACAGGGCACTCTGGAGTATTTCAAAACGGCTCCTTCTCCTCTTTCCCTGCTGGAAGTAAGTCTGAGGGAATTTCTCTCTGATATTTACTGTGGGAATATGGTTGAGCACCTGAAAGTAAATCTCACAAAATTCTGGAGGCCTAACTATGACAGGGTTCCCCAGGAGTTGTTTTTTTCTTTTTTTTTCGGTATGCAGGCCTCTCACTGTTGCGGCCTCTCCCGTTGCGGAGCGCAGGCTCCGGACGCACAGGCTCAGCGGCCATGGCTCACGGGCCCAGCTGCGCCGCGGCATGTGGGATCCTCCCGGACCGGGGCACGAACCCGTGTCCCCCGCATCGGCAGGTGGACTCTCAACCACTGCGCCACCAGGGATGGCCCCCCAGGAGTTTTTAACTCCCAGAGTTGTCCCCAGTGAACGTCCAGCAATTCATTAATTTCAGTTCATGGTTTCCTACCCAGCGCTGGTTGCCGCAGTGATTTCAACTTGTGATTCTACTTCGGTAAGTCTCGAATCCCTGTATTTGTCTCCAGTCTTGGGGGGCAGTGGCTCGCCCTGTGTGCCTTCCCCTCTCTTGTGGGTCCAAGAAGAGTTGTTGAATTGTTAGTCTGTAGAACATTTTGTTGTTAAGACAGAGTGGTGACATCAAGCTCCTTACATGTGGGACTTATAACAGGATGTCCCTCATCTGCTTTTTATTCTTGTGTGTGTGTGTGTGTGTGTGTGTGTGTGTGTGTGTGAAATTACCCTAGGCTGGTCCAGTCTGCAGGGATTTCTGCCTCTATATTGTTAGGGCATTTAGTTTCAAAAACTGCCTTGGGACACCTTTCACATTGTTATTCTGAATGGTAATTTCTCCTATATATTAGGGTTTTAGAATGTTTAATTTTTTACTCCCTAAATATTTTCTAAGTTCTTTCAAAAATAGATTCTCTTACTTGTTTAGAATCCTCTCCCATTTCTAGGAACTGTCGTTGAAACTTCAATAAAGATTAGAGGGCTAATTCTCAAACCTTTCCTTTGGAATCTCTCTCTGCCGGCTTCCTAGAGCAGCTTATGCTGTCTATTTCCAACTCCACAAACAGTTGTTTTTGCCCCGTTCTTTCTTATTGGGACTGGGTCAGGCCTCCATGTTACAGATACATGTATATGATGTAAGCGTGTTCACTCAATATATGTTATCTCCCTTACTGGGATAAAAGTAGTTGAGGATTGTATGCATAATGTGCCTGGTTCCTTATACTGTTCTCTGAGATGCTTCTGATACAGTTACTGAGAAAGATGTTCCTGTAACCAGAAGGTATGGCTAGTAAGATGTGTGTCTTCCCACTGACCTCGTTTCTCACCAGGTGGAGACAGCCTTAGAAATAGAGGGGTGGTCTCTGATGAGAGCATTTGAACCCCTAAATTCAGCACCTTAATCATATGAAACAATAAAATTTCTTAATTGATAAAGTAATTTTTAAGTGGGGATTTCGATCACTTGTATTTAACAAAGTTCTGCCAATACATGTCCTCTCTTTGACGTGTCTTTAACCACATTTTTCTAATGGTTTGTTTCCAAAGCATGTACTTATATTTGGGCACCTCTCACTATGCCACCAGCCATCAAAAGCCCTCTCTGCACTTCTTGATTCTCTCTTTTCCTTCCCCTTTTCATTAAAGCTTCTTGAAAGCAGGTTCAGAGCTCGTGATGTATTCTCCACTTCCCATTCACAGTAGTGCTGATTTGGCTTTGGTCTCTTCCACTCCTTTGAAAGTGCTATTACTAGAGTTATGAGTGCTTTCACATGTGGAAATCCATTAATTGTTTTCCTGGCTTTACATTATTTATTGGTTTTGCTACATTTGGCATTGAATAGTGTCTCATTCACATACCCAACTTTACCATTAGTTCCCCTGATACTGTTTTTTTTTTTGTTTCTTTTCCAAATGATTTACTGCTTTATCTTACTTTCGTAAGTTCATCTACTCAACTTTTTGACATTTTCAAAGATTTGTCCTCAAACTTTTAATCTCTCACTCTATTGATGTAGTTGCCTCGTTTAAACCCATGGCTTAATATAAACATGTCTACTTGGTAAATATTTGAAAATTGAGAATTCTAGTTTCTGGTAATAGTGAGGTAGGTCATTCAGACTAAATATCCCATTGAAAGCCATTAAAAATGCCAAAGAAAAAATAAAAATCTTTGATTTTTAGAACATCAAAACCCTGATAAGATTATATATTAAAAAAAACCAGATAAAATTTGAAACAGAAACAAAACAGGAATGCAGAGAGAAGCAGAGCACAAAAACTGCTATTATATTAAGAACAGTAAACTTTTATCTAATGACTTTGTCTAGCATGGACTGCATAAACCAAGGCAAAGGGCCATACAAGACAGAGTTCTAAAAAGACCTTATTTTTTAAGGGGTGTTGGAGTTTTAGTTAAAGACCTCAAAGCCTTTCTGTTAAGTAGGCTTAACTGAGTGTGTCTCTTTACTAGGTCTTTTTACCAAGTAGTGAGATGCCCTGAGGCCATCAAATACACAAGGATTTGTCTCTTCTTACTAGAGTTCTAGAGTTTCAAGTTTTAATTTAAAGAGAATATACTATAATAAGGTTTCTAATTTTTTCACAATATTCAATAATAAAGGTTAATTTTAACCTTAATTATTTATCAGTTTGAAACTTTTTTGAGTCGTTCACTAGGGCATATTTCTTCTTTTGAAATAGTAGGTTAATTAGGATGACTTAGTTGAGAAATCACTAACTTACTTTTTAAAAGAGAGAAGGATTAGTTGTAATATTACAAGGACTGGAACTAGAAATCTTTAGAGACTAGCCGATTTTCCTCTTTCTCTTCCTAATCCTGTTTTCTCTACTAATTTCTTACACCTGATTTCTCCTTAAATTCAGCTTCCACATGATTTCTGCTTTCTGTGACTTTTCATTTTTTTGGACATTTTCTTTAAAGAATTTTCAAACACGCGTGAAATAAAGAGAATTATATGACGAACTCCCATTTTATAATTACCTTGCTTCAACAATTATCCATTTTGCCAATATTTCTTCACATGTCCCTTCCCATTTTGTGTATTCAATTATTTATCTATTTAGTTTCCTGGATTATTTTTTGTAAAAGCTAATCCCGCTTATCGTGTATGAATCAGGACTTCTTTCTTGCTGTAACTACTATTTTCTTAGGAATCCTTGAATTAACAGTAGTTTGTTAATAACACCTAACACCTAGCTCATATTTAAATCACCCAGATTGTATCAGGTGTTTTTGAATTGCTGATTGCTGCCTCCTGGAGTTATTTTGCTTCTCTCTCCCCAGTATTTCCTGTAAATTGAAGTTAAATATCTAGGCTTGATGTTTAGGCAAGGATTCTTCATGGATGACTCTAATCTTTTAGCGTTATGAAATTAAGATAATGATGAGTGTTTTTAGTGTCCATTGACTTAGTACTTTCAAATGGAAAATTTCTAATAGTATCTTCCTTCTGTCTTTATCTCCTGGCATTTTATGAAAAGGGGATTTACCACATCCACCTTTTGGTGTTCTGCATCTAAACGTAAAGCACAGGTAGGGTAAATACTTCACAGCAATTAATGGGTGCCCTAGCAACTTCAGGTGTTCGATATTTTTTCATTTTAAAGTATAATTATCTTATGAATTTTTGTACACTTAATATACTTCAATTCATCGTATATTTATGCTGTTTAAATTGTCCAACAGGAGCTCTGTCAAAGTATCTTTATCCTTTTGTCATAACCTCGTTGAACTTTTCTTGCTTTCTAGCACAAAAAGATAGCCTAGACTCACCTGTTTGTTTCTAGCTCTTTTCAAGTCATAGATCAGACTATTCATATTTTAAAGAGAAATATCATGTACATATTATGGTATTTCAAATACAAATTTAGTATTTCCTATTGTATTTGAATATTTTTTATACTTACATTTTTTGATAAAAATCTTGGTTCTTTTTTTATTTATGCATAGTCAGTTTACAATGTTGTGCTAGTTTCAGGTGTACAGCAAAGTGATTCAGTTATACACACATATATATGTATAAAAAAACCTTGATTCTTAACAATTGTAACAAAATTATTCACTTTTTCTACAGCATGCTTATAATGGTTCCAAAATAATAGTCCACAATATTTTACTTGTTAGTAAATTGAAATATTTTCTCTCTGTGATTTGCAGCCATTGTTATAAAGTTATAGCTATATTTATCTTAGCCCCACCCTTACACCCCCACCCCAGTGTTTAGGGATGTTTTATGGTTTGATTTTTAACATATGTAAAATACTCACCTAGCTTCAATGTCAAAATATATAATAAGGTATATTTCCATAAAACTTGTGTTTTTTTCCCCCGTTCTTTCTTCTATTCTCTCTTTTTAGCTGTAGGAAATCATTTCGATTATGTTTTTCTTATTTTTCCATACTTATAAACAAAAAAAAACAATTCTGGAAAATTAATTAGCAATTTAGAAACAAAGTTTTTACACCTTGTCATATACCTAAATAAATGCCATAATTAGTGAACAGCTCCAGGTAAAATTAAATTAATTTCAATAAAATGGTATTTAATGTTGATCCAAACTCTAAAAGAAGGAAAAAATATCTAAACGTAGAAACTCTAAAACAAAACACACACTGGAACAAAAAACTTACTTCAAAATACATCACAGAGCTTCCCTGGCGGCGCAGTGGTTGAGAGTCCGCCTGCCGATGCAGGGGACACGGGTTCGTGCCCCGGTCTGGGAAGATCCCACATGCCGCGGAGCGGCTGGGCCCGTGAGCCATGGCCGCTGAGCCTGCGCGTCCGGAGCCTGCGCTCCGCAACGTGTAAAAAAAAAAAAAAAAAAAAAAAAAAAAATCACAAAGTTAAATGATAAATATTATCATAGGAAATTCTTGCAATAAATGTAACCAAAATAAATTATAAAAATACCATTTATTATCTATTCCAGAAACTTTTCAAAATCATCTTATTTGATAGTACTTTCGTGATTCTTTTAGTGTACTATTTTATAAGTGGAGAAAGTTTTAGAGACAAATTAATTTGGTCTTATGGATTGAATGTTTGTGTCCCTGCAAAATTCATGTTGAGGCCCCTTCCCCCAGTGTGACTGTCCTTAGCCATAGAGACTTTATGGAGGTAGTTATGATGAGATGAGGTCATACGAATGGGGTTGCCCTGGCTTCTGCTTCCCCATGTTGTCTGGGATCTTCACAGTGGTCAACCTCTATATGCAGATCTGGCCCCAGCAGTGTCCTGGCCCTGTGGGGAGGCTGGGGTCCCTGAGGTGGCCTAACCCCCTTAGAAGGCCTCTTTCTGCCCATGGGTTCCTTCCCCAGGGCAGCTTCTTAAGAGCTATTTCTGTGAGAGCTGGTGTCTCAGGTCTCCTGGGTTTCCCATAAGCAAAGGGTTAGGAGGAATCATCTGGCTCTGCAGGACAGTCTGCTTCAGTGGGGTCTTTAGGTTTCATATCAGGATGGCCTGGCTCCCAAAGATACCCTTTGAAGGATTGATTAGTAGCCATTTAGCAGATGTACTTCAGAGGCCTTTGTTTTCGCATAAGGAATCTGATCTTCTTGCTGTTGAGTTCTTTGCAGCTGGGTCTGGAAATGTAAAAATTAGGAACCACTTCTAGGAGACCCTTCCAGGAAGAGGCCTGATGGATTGAGAGTCTAAAGGTATCCACAGCGTCACGGTTGTGGTTCTGACACCAGCCCTCAGATGTGCCTCCCACCAGGCCGACAAACCTCTTTCAAGTATGTGTGTACATCCACACACACACACACACACACACACACACACACACACATACATACACATGCCTATACTCATACATTTGCCTAGTGTTGCAGAGTTAATAAATGAACGAGTAGAGAAGCAGATTTTGACTCATTTGGCTCCGTGTTTCACACTTTTTCCTATTATGTCTTCTATAAAACATTTACTAAATATATAAAATGCTACAGAGAATAAATAAAAATAACAAACATTTCCTAAATAATTGCAAAAGAAGAAATATAATCGAAAAAAAAATGTTTGAGTGGGCATGTATGTTACCTCACTGGTAACAAAAAAGAGAATTAAACAAGAGTGAACAGTTAATTGGCAGCATGTGGTTCTCAAAATTTTGTCAATTATTAGAGTCTGATTTATTTTTAAAAATATGTTATTAAATATCGTCCTATTGATTGGTATTTAGTTTCTGAGAAACAATTGTAAGGGAAAATAATACCATAATTTCCACTCAGATTTGTTAATTACTGGTTATTTACAAAACATTTCCTTCCAGACTTGATATTAAAATTATTTATAACTCAGCAACTTGAGATCATATGGAAAATAGTACCATCGGGAAACCTATAGAAAACATAAACAATAAAAGCACTATGTTTTTATTTCTAACACTACAGCAATTAAGTATATAGAACTCAAAATTAATTGCATGCATTATGATTTAGGAATTAAATCCAATATTTTAGGTAATAGGTATATGAAGAGGTAGTTCTATGTCTAATCTTTCTGATTGAATTAGAAGAGAAACCCCTGTATTTTATCTACACATCTCCCTCTCATAGACCTGCAACTTAGCATGATCTATTTGATATGCTGTGTGTGTGCATTTCAAATCTTTTCCTGGAATCCAGGTTTAAAATCTTACCTTGTTCAACATACAGTTGTTTTTGTATTTGTTGTTTTCTAGAATACCTTAATCTTACTTGGTTCACAAACACCTCTGAGAATTTGAGAAGCTCTTAGTTCTTTGGTTACCTATTATACAACTATTGTCTTCCCATGAATGATTAACGGGCCTTCCATGAACTTATATACTGGGGAAGGTATATTTGGATGAAATAATTGTGTGCTAGCTGGGAAAGATTTCAAAAGAAACATTGTTCTGCTTAGTCATGGTCTGAGTTGGGTGGACTCACATGGATCATCCCATACATGGAATTCCTGTACTGGTTCTAATGTACTGAATATATCGACCAGGATGGTTACACAATAGGGAAACAAAAAAGCCATTTTTTTTCCCCTTAAAGACTGCTGCAGGCTCTATTTACAATAGCCAGGATATGGAAGCAACCTAAGTGTCCATCGACAGATGAATGGATAAAGATGTGGCACATATATAAAATGGAATATTACTCAGCCATAAAAGGAAACGAAATTGAGTTATTTGTAGTGAGGTGGATGGACCTAGAGTCTGTCATACAGAGTGAAGTAAGTCAGAAAGAGAAAAACAAATACCATATGCTAACACATATATGGAACCTAAAAAAGAAAATGGTTCTGAAGAACCTAGGGGCAGGACAGGAATAAAGATGCAGACGTAGAGAATGGACTTGAGGACATGGGGAGGGGGAAGGGTAAGCTGGGATGAAGTGATAGAGTGGCATGGACATATATATACTACCAAACATTAAAATAGCTAGTGGGAAGCAGCCGCATAGCACAGGGAGATCAGCTCAGTGCTTTGTGACCACCTAGAGGGCTGGGATAGGAGGATGGGAGGGAGAGGCAAGAGGGAGGAGATATGGAGATATATGTATATGTATAGCTGATTCACTTTGTTATACAGCAGAAACTAACACACCATTGTAAAGCAATTACACTCCAATAAAGATGTTAAAGGAAAAAAAAAAGAATGCTGCAGGATAGATGTCGTACATGTGTGGACTCTTCATTCATAGCTACCTTGATCTTATTGCAATACGATAAGAATACATTATAACATAATAGGAGATGGGGGAAGGAAAGATCATATTTTGGCTCTTAAATGTTTCTGCAGCAAAATGACAAATGTCATTTCTCATATTGTACTGACCAGAGCAAGACACTTGGCTGTATCCAACTTCAGGAAGTTCAATTCTCACACTTAGTTTTAATAATACAGCTGCTCAAGTACAGGTTATGGGAAATATGTCTGAACAGTGTTTCATGGGAGCATGAAGAAAAAAGACAAAAACTTAGTGGTTTTGCTTAAGTGTAAGTTCAATATGGATCAACAACTCCTATTTAAAAAATATCTTAACAGCTATAAAATAAAGAATGAAATTCTGTCATTTGCAACAATGTGGATAGACCTAGAGGGTATTATGCTTAGTGAAATAAGTCAGACAGAGAGAGACAGGTCCTGTATGTTACGACTTATGTGTGGAATCTAATAAAAACCAACAACAATGAATGAATAGAACTGAGACAGACACAGATTGAGAGAACAAACTAGTGGTTACCAATGGGGAGAGGGAAGGACGAGGAGGGCAAGATGGGAGGGGAGTAAGAGATACAAACTACTATGTATAAAATAAAAAAGCAACGAGGATATATTGTCCAGCACAGGGGAATATAGCCATTATTTTTTAACAACTTTAAATAGAGTATAATCTAAAATATTGATTCACTATGTTGTACACCTGAAACTAATATATTATAAATCAACTATACTTTAATAAAAAAGTCTTAAGAAATTAGCAGCTACACAAATAAAAGTGAACTATGAATATTGGCTTAATATTTTAAAATCAATAAATAACTATGGGGCTTGAGAAATATAATAAGATTCTAGTTACTTGTAACATATTTTAAAATAAAACCAAAACCAAAGCAAAAAATACAAGAATATTTGACCTAGAGGTAATCAAAGTTTGGGATGACATTTCTTACCAAAAATGTGAAATATAAGTTTAACTTGAGTGGCCCAACATGATTCAATTAGAACTGCTGAATGGAAGTCACATTAGTTCAAATTAAGGAAGAGACTTCCAACAGAAAGATGGGGCATCTTGAAAAACAAGTTCTCTGTTCCAGTGTGTTGAAGAAGGGGGTTCCAGGAGACCATAGAAGGGATTCTTACCCCAGGTGACTCGGTGAACCTTGCAAGTTTCCTTTGGCTCTCAGCTATGTGATGTGATCCTATGTCATCATTTTTATTTTCAGGGCCATATTTTTTTCTACTGTATATTCTTGAGTCAGTTGTCTCATTGAACTTAAAACATTTCATCCTGACAGTGTCTTATAGAATACAATCTTTTCCCTTAACTCATTTAGCCTAAGTTCACTGTTCCCTCCCCTTCACTTCCTCTCAATCCTCTTCCTCCCTGAACCATTTGTCATTTCTCTTTTCCAAACAAAAACACATTTTCATTTTACAGGTATAAAGACTTGGGGGTATAACCAGGCTATTGAAAGTGAAAGAGACGGATATTGTTTAATAGCTGTCTCTATACTAGAGAAAGGGCTCAGATACTCTCCTTCTCCCTATAGGTGTTTCTTTCACTTAACTGACTCGATATTGTATATATATTTCATCTGAGGCAAAATTAGAAAGACCAGGAGACAGAGCAGAAATGATCCTGCTGCCAATTCATCTTCACTTGTACTTTTTTTCATTGAGCCTGTCAGATGCTACAGGGCGAAGAGATAAAGCTGCAGTGTGACAAATAGGCCCCATGATTATTTTCAACAAGTCACAAAAAAGTAGGACAAAATATCTTAATGTTTTCCTCTTCCCCCTCATCTTTCATTCAACAGAGATTTGCTGTCATTTATAAAGGTCATTGGGCCTCTGAGGAGTCAGGTGGAGAAAAAGTTTGGTCATTGCTCAGGTAGACTTTTAAATAGCTACTCTATTGAAATACAGTGAAGTAAGAGCTTGGGTCTAGAAAGTGTCTATCTTTTAGGGGAATAGATTTTATTAGGCCACTTACTGACTTCTATCTACTTGGGGCTATTGTGAGCATCAAATAATATAACATTTTCATGTGGAAAATATGAAAATGTTAAAAGTGCATTTTCCCCCATTGTTTCTCTCTAGAAATGGTTGATTGGTTTTGGATGTGAAGTTCTAAAGAAAAAAAAAGTTCAAGTGGGATACTCTTTGGCACTTAATATATATACTGATTTACTTAGTAACGTTTTTTCTCCTCTTGGGAGGCATTTCGAAGTAATAGACTCCTCAAACTGTAAATGTGAATAGAGCTAACATGAATAAAAGATAGGCTGAAATGAATATCTATAACCACTTAGCCACAGTCACTTTGGTCTTGGCAATGGGCATTGTACCTGAAGGATTTATACTAATTGAAGAACTTTTAGAGCAAGTATTGGATAGAGTGCCTTCAATTTACTCCCGAGATAAGCCAGGACTGTACTTTTACTAGGAAACTTGTCACTATAAATTTTTAGGTGACAATGTGATGTAGCAGTGACAAAAGGAAATGGCTAATGACTGCTTATCGAATGCCTGCTCCGTGAAAAGCATGAAGGAGGGGGTGGCAGGGGGGTCAGAAAACTGTTAAAGGGACTTCAAGCCATCAATATTATATTAGTCATCATCTTCCTTGATTATGACAACATTTGAAACAGTTCTGTACTTCTCCCCCTTGGAAACACTTTCAGCTATCCTCCAATACAACTCTCTTTATACTCCTATATTTCACTAGCTTTTCTTTGCAGTCTCCTTTACTGGTTCTTCTAAAAGTTGAAGTGCTCCAAGGATCAGTGCTCAAATCTTGTTCTCTTTGACTGTGAGCCACAAAGTGATCTTATCTACATGCTGATGACTCCCAAATCGGTATCTCTAGCCAAGACTTCTGCCTTCAACTCCACTCCTACTGAAACCTGACTAATCCTTATTCCCACTTAGATGTATAATTGAACTATTTAAATAGAAATGTTCAAAATAGAATTTGTGATTTTCCCCAATATAACTGCCCTTCTTTCAGTTTTCCCCACCTCTTTAATTGGATCTGTATTCTACTAGTCTCACAAGTAAAAACCTTAAAATCATCTTTGAAACTTCTCTTTCTTTACCCTGTACTCTAACCAATCCATCAGAAAATCCTGTCTACTTTGCCTTCAAATTATATTGAAAACCCTAGCATTGATTCCCCACTCCAGTACTACCATTAGTTTAGATCTCCATCTGGCTTTGTCTGGTCACCTGCACTGCCTGCCTCCTCATAGTCTTCAGAAAAGATGCTTGATATGATTTCAGTTTTCTTAAATTTACTGAAGCTTGCTTTGTGGCCTAGCTCATCGAGAATGTTCCATGTACACTTGTGTATTCTGCTTTCTGATGGAATGCTCTATAAATATCAATTAAGTCCATCTGGTCTAATGTGTCATTTAAGGTCAGTGTTTCCTTATTGATTTTGTCTGGTTGGTGTGTCCATTGATGTAATTGAGGTGTTAATGTCCCCCACTATGATTGTGTTACTGTCGATTTCCCCTCTTATGGCTGTTAGCATTTGCCTTATGTATTGAGGTGTTCCTATGTTGGGTGCATAAATATTTACAATTGTTATATCTTCTTCTTGGATTTATCTTGATCATTATGTAGTGTCCTTTGTCTCTTGTAACAGTCTTTATTTTAAAGTCTATTTTGTCTGATATGAGTACGGCTACTCCAGCTTTCTTTTGATTTCCATTTGCATGGACTATGTATGTCTCTAGATCTAAAGTGGGTCTCTTGTAGACAGCATATATACAGGTCTTGTTTTTCTGTATCCATTTAACCAGTCTCTGTTTTATGGTTGGAGCATTTAATCTCGTAGTCTTCAGGTTTATGTTTTAGATGTCCCTCCTCCTCCTGTCTGTTTGTTGTTGTTTTTATACATAGAATGTAATTAATATCACTTGACATAATGTCCTTTTATTGTTATTAATATTAGCTCCATGAGGGTGGAATGTTGTCTCTTTCATTCATTGCTCTATCCATTTTCAGCACGTAAAATAGGCCCTAAAATATCTGTTGAAGTAACAAGTGAATGATCTAATGAGAGAGTATAACTATCAACTGCTTGCTGCCGTCCACTGATCTATGATACTGTGACAAAGAAGACAGGACTTTTGATGGTGTGTTCCTTTGATATGGGTCTGACTCCTTCTAAATGTACATATGTACAGAAGGAAGCAGGCTTTCTCAGAATGGATGTGAAGAAAGCATAAGCTAAGTGATCGGGACATACAATGAGAGGATAACTGAGGGCAGTGGATCAATAATTAAAGTGTATTAAGGAGAGGAAATTAATGTAAGAAATGTAGGTAAGGGCCAAATCATGGATCACCTTAAAAATCAAGGAATATACATTTTATCATCTCAGCAGCTAGGGGCCTAAGAAAACTTTTAAAAGGAAGGCATTATGAAAGTCACATTTTAAGCTGTTTAACCTGGCTAGATAAGAGAGAATGAGTCTGCCTTAAGCACAACAAGGCAGCAAGCTAAGTCATAGTTGGGTGAAAAACAGAAAGCTTCTCTTCTGTATACTTGTAGAATTAAAATGATGCAAGAAGCATTGCAAATTTACAACTGGATATTTCATAGGTTTAATCTAACAGCTGGATGTAGGAAATAAAGGAGAGAGGTAAGGCTTACAGTAAAACTCTAAACATTAGTTCTAGCTTTAATTGTTTTGAACTTCCTATAATAGTAGCCATTAAGAGCATCCAGTTGGCAATTACTAGTAAAATTCTGGTCCCGAATCAGAATTAATAGCTATCAGATTTTTAATAGAAATAATACTTTAAATATTGAGGGTACATGAACTCTCTAATAGAAGGCTTATATAGAGAACAGATATTTGAATTGTGAGGACCAAGTTTTGGATTGCTAAATCTATTAGAATAGTTGAACACAAGTGAATGAGAAAAAGTGGTCAGCAGAGAATCACAAAAGAAAAAAGAATGGTTTGTGCAAGCTACAAAAAATGTTGGAAGAAAGGATTTTCAAGGAATAAGGAACACTACCAAGAGGTTAAATATTTACAAAGGATAAAGACTTTTCAACAAGTATTTGTATTTGGTGTCTATGACATCATTGTAAATATTCCATTTTTTAATTTTCAGTGTTAGAAGAAGGAGCTTTAATACAAGATCACAAAAGGTGAATGGGTCATGAAAAAACTAATGCAATTGATTTGATAAAGTTTGCTGGAGAAATTTGTTAGTAAAAAGGACAGAACTAGATTGGCTAAAAGATACTTATCCAAAATTTGGAAATGGAAAAAAATAATGACTTTTTCATTTAACCTTGAATACTGCCTTACAAACTCACATGCGGGTCAACCCACCTATCATCACATGATCCTAGGGAAATGTAAATTTATTTGACTTGCTATTTACTATGGATTATACATATTTTCTTGTAATGTTTTTTGACTTAATGCTTATTGATACTTAGCAGCTCTAAAATTAGAAATAAAATTATAGATAAATGAAAAAGTATAGGTTTTTTTACTGTCTAGTAGAGAAGATACCCCCAAATTTGTGCCTTTTAAAAAAAATTGCCCTGTAAGACATCAACCTGTTTTGTGTCTAGCCTATCTTTAACATTTTTTTACCACTGAATATAAAATACAGCTTTTCCATATTTCCTTTTGAACTGGGTTTTCCTGTAGTGCTTTCATTACTGAGTTAAATAAGTTTGCCACATTCTAACTATTATTTGAGAATTAGGTTTCAGAAATTTTAAAATTAGACTTTGACAGCAGCAAGGTTATTATTCTTATTTCATTCCTTTTCTCTAAGATGGGGAAGACATTTGCACACGAAATAAGGAGGGTAAAAGGCCAGGGGACAGTAGGAGGTTGTGTGTGGAAATTAGATTGCCCTATCTTCTAGTTGTCAGCAAAGATGTAAGTTGTGTTCTGTGATCAGGTATTAGAAGTAGATGGTCCAGAAACAAGCAAACCCCCAAAAATGCTTTCTGTGGTTTAAAGTCTTTAAGAAAAATAAGCAATTTAAGCAAGCCCAGGGAAATACAATCTGTAGTTTAGGGTTCAGAAAGAAAAGTTAGATCAGGACCTTATAAAACTTGAAGCAGGCATTGATAAAGAAAGAATATAACCCTCCCACTTCTTCATATCCCCTATCTCCTGGGTTTTTACTCTTCTTTGTAAGTTTTTACTTCTGAATGCTTGGACAGAGAAAAATCAAGAAAAAAGCCTAAAGACAGTAGATGAAAGTCTTAGTAGAACCTAGAGGAGATAAATATATTACTGTAAATATTCTTTCTCTGTGGCAAAGAGCTGTATTTAGAAAGTACTCCAGTAAGTTGTATGCCTGGACTTTTGTTTTCTCATCTATTAAATAAGGGCATTGGCATTACCTGAATACCTCTTCCAGGGTGAATCGATTCAATTGATTATCCTAACATGGGAGTAGAAACCTAAGTATGCTCTTTTAAAATTTTTTTTCATTCAACACATATATGTGGTTTATCTATTATTTTTATGCACTTTAAGAAATATAACATACAAAAGATAGTCCCCAGCATCTCAGAAATCTGTAATTACAGATGAGGGTTTATGTATAAATAGCCTTATCAGTACATCATAGGTCTTGATCCTCTCTGCTCAGGAAAGATTGGAAGCTGAAGCACCATGGATAAAATTTGCCAATGCTTCTATGTTTAAGCGCTCTTCTATTATCTACACTGATATAAAATAATGCTGGCACATGGTAAGCACTCAGTACATAGCAGTCAAGTGAATAATTGTCCAAGTGAACAAATGGGTGAATAACGTTAGGAACAAATACTTATTGTATACCCTATATTACTTGTTAAGGAACCATTAAACAGGTAAACAAAAAAGAAGTGAAAAAAATAATTTTAGATTATGGTAAATGCTGTGAAGGAAATAAATAGATTAATGAGTTAAGAATAATTGGAGGAGAACTTATCCCAACTCCTACCCGAGGGGCAACAGATATAAAGTCCCAGGCACTTTGCAGTGGTCTCTTAGCCTCAGACAGAGCACTTCCCATAGCCCGAGGGAAGCAAGTCTTCGGAAGAAGAGTGTCACCTGCAGGGCTTTGGAGGCAAAGCATGCTGCAGCCGGGAAAAGGTATATAGGAGTAGTTAAGGGATCCAAGGGAATCTCAGCTGGCTGACTGTGTCCATCAACATGGGCAAACTTGTCTGCAAGTATCCTTTATTGTCATTTAGAGCTAAGATAATCCAAATACCTTTGTGAGATATTTGAGTCATTTTGATTGGAAAGCTGTCCTTGGAATTTAATCACCAATATAAAGTTGCAAAATTGATCCAAATATTTGATTCGATCATGAGATGAAAATGTTTTCTCTGTCACTTGAAGTTAAACTTCATTGTGGATACTCTGCACTGCAAAGCAAAATTGGCCAGCAGCTGGAGGTGGCATTTTCTAAGATGTTTTATGTAAGTTGTAAATATTTTGTGGGATTTCTTAGACCTGTGGGCTGTCTTCACTGTTTTACTTTACCTTACTATTTTGTTTCTTACTATAAAATACATAATTCTTAACATTTACATAATAACAAGTAAAATCTATTTTAATAAAATTAACTTTAGTCCTAATAGGTAAGTTAGCATTTGAGTATATCTACTTTTCTGAAGATAAAGGTATTTTAACTTTAAAAGTGTAATTATATTTAAAAGAAATTATGAATCTGATAGCCAGTGCTGCCTTAAGCAAAGGACTTCCAAAGGCGTTTCTTGAGTCTAATTACAAGGTGATTTAATAAAGGTTTAATAATCATGAAAATTGTTTTGATTTTTATCTTCATCCATATGGCAATGTGAAAGATTTATAAGATATTGAGTAAGTTGCTAAAAAATCTGAGTCATAGTTTCCACATCTATAAAATGCAGGTAGTAACAACTTCATGAGATGGCTGTGAGCGTTAAATATGTAACAGTGTATATTACAGTGCTTGAGAAGATAGGAACTACCTCATAAATTATATTTATATCATTGGGAACAGTGTCAGCAGCAGTAGACACAGTAGTAATGATGATGGTAGTAAATACTAATGGCAGGAGAAGTAATACAGTAGTAACACTAGCAGTAATGACTAGTAATGTAAGAGTTTAAAGTCTTTATCTGCATGTTCAAACAGTTGTGGTTTGTTAGTTTACATTGAAATTACAGTACAACAAAATCTAACATCCTCTCCCTCTATTTCGGCTTTCTTTTTATTTTTTTTTTTAACATAACGCCTGTCACTTCCTAACATATATTAAAATTTTCTTGTTTATTATATCTACTGCTTATTTATTGTGTCTCCCCCACCTCCCTCCCACCTGAGAATAAGAGATAGATCTTTCTTTTGCCAATGCCTCCTTAGTTCAGGCCATGAAAAACTACACTTCTTGAGGCTATCAGTGAGTGAATGAGTTTGTTTGACAACTTTCTATATTTTTGATGGCCCTATAGGAAATAAAACAAGTCTTTTTCTTAATTTTTAATTATGACTTTTCCTACTTTTGATGTATATTTCAGATGTCTTACAGATATGTCTTCAAAAGGTTTTTTTCTCCTAGAGAGAATAGGACACATATTTTTTCAGTTTTAAAGATGTGTCTGCTATTTCACATGATCATTACTGGACAAGTTAGGTCTAAAATTATTGGGTTACCAAATTTTGCCTAAAAATCTATAAGTAATTGCTATATTGTCATCTGAAATTTAGTTTTGCCAAGGAGTCTAAGGTTAATCTTAATTTTCCTCTTTTTAAGTGGTTTGTTTATCCTGCCTTTACTTTTTATAATATTCAATGAGCACTTTAATGCTTCAGTTATCTGTTTTACTAATAACCTTATTTTTTCTCTCAAACACATCAATAAATCATGAGTTGAATCTGTGTTGTCACTACACCACAGGTATCACCTTTCAAAAATATTTTACTTATCTTTAATTCTTTTTCATGTTATTCATTCAATGATGGCTTTTAAACTTCTTTGTTTTGAAAAAATGTTTGAATATTAGTTTTGCACTTTACTATCCCTAATCCTGTTTTACATTCTTCTAATTAATTTTCTGTCTCTCTGTGTCTTATCACCTCTTTCAATTTCAAAGTCATGTTGATGTTACCATTTTTTCTCTCCAACAACATGGATGACATTAAAATATGTCTCCAGCATGCCTTGCCATCATGGATCTTTCCTGCCTCTGACACTCTTAATGTGCTTTATGCATACAAGGATTAAACCTGTAAGTATATATAACAGCATATAGGTGCCCATTTACTTTTTTTTTTTTTTTTTTTTTTTTTTTTTTTGCGGTACGCGGGCCTCTCACTGTCGTGGCCTCTCCCGTTGCGGAGCACAGGCTCCGGATGCGCAGGCTCAGTGGCCATGGCTCACGGGCCCAGCCGCTCCGTGGCATGTGGGATCTTCCCGCACCGGGGCACGAACCCGTGTCCCCTGCATCGGCAGGCGGACTCTCAACCACTGCGCCACCAGGGAAGCCCGCCCATTTACTTTTAGACAAATTGAGCGTGCGTGTGTTTTGGATAAGTGGTGGTGGTGATAGACTCTTTCTGAATGTTAATAAGTACCATTATGAGGGACTGAGGATTTGGAAATAACATTTAGCCTGCTTTAAACAGAACCACCAATAGGGTAGATGGGAATTACTCTATTTTCTGAGGGAAGAAAAACCTCAAGTTTGTAAACCAAGATAAACATCGGGCCCGAGGGATAAAGTATATTCCTTTCCATAATCATATGAGTATAGCATATGTTCATCAACAGTTTTATTTCTCAATTTTGTCATAATAGTTCATATTTCAGAGAAAACCTTATTTTAAACATGGTGACTGCATTTTTTAATGGTGTTATAGGTTTTCATCTTTTCTTTGCCTTTGTTTATTTTAGTGGGAAGTTGTGAAAATAGCATCAAGGCAATACTGCCAAATCAAATTAAAATCAGAGACTACATCGTTGTTATCTTACAATGCGATTCAAAAGATTCATGGGAAGCTAGCAAATTATTTGAAGATTGGAAACTGGTTAAAAAAAGAGACTAGGAAAAATCAGATAAACATTTTATTGCTTTTTTTTCTGTATAAAGAATATCCTTTACCTTTTAAAAAATTATAAGATACGCTTATTGTACAAATGTAAAACATAAAGGCATGTATACAATAAAACATTAAAGCCTTCTCATCTACCTCTGCAAAATATTCTTCTGAAGTAACTATATGTATACTTTAACATTTTTGACAAAAGCTATAAATTCCATATATATAATATTATACCTTAATAGCTACTGAATACCTAAAAAAAAAAAAAAAAGGACAGAAAGCTATCAAGATCCTGTTTCAGGAACTGGAACTATAGATAGACATGAAGAGGCTACCTAGAAGAATCATGGGCTAAAGTAAAGTTATGTATAACATAGAGAAGAACATACAGATAACTTCCAGTCCCTCACTCATTCCATTTCAGAGTTCCCTGTTCGGTTAGCCAAGGCTTCTGACACTGTATTTCAGTTATATTTTTCCCTCTGTCCAACCCTGCTTCTTTCCCTTCCCTTCCAGAGGTGTGGATCTCAAAAATACCACCTAACAAACCCTTTGCACATTAATCTCCATCTCAGGGTATGTTACCAGGGAGCCCAGTCTATGGCACCATCCTCCCTGCAAATTTGGTTATTCAGACTCTATACATACCCTTCTAACTATATTTAAACTTACAAGCTCCAGTATCAATAGCACGTTTCCACTAAAGATAACCCAACTGTCATAGAATCAAATATACATTCTTAACCCAAAAGAGAGGAAAGCCAAATTCCTGTCTGTTTATATACTACTCTTTGTTACCCTGTAGCTTAAAGGTATAATTACATGTTTAACCAAGTTCTCACTTTAAATAAATTTGTAAGGGAAGAGGGGGGAAAACTACAATGTATGATGGTATATTTGCATAGCCGCTATAGATTTTATTTCTGCAAGTTATCACAAAACCATATTTGATACTTATTATTTATCTCTTCTGCTGTTTACTTAATGTTCCTTTTGCTCTCTGTGAGTACCACCATAGGCAATATAATTTTTAACTAATGCAATAACCCAAACCTTTATTCCTGCAGGATCTAATCGTCTAGTTGCTGTATTAGATTATAATATTTTATTAACCTTTATTACTTCACATGGAAGTACTAAGAGGTATGTAAGAAAATCTCTTATGTTCTAGCAATGAGATCTCCCTGCTATGAAGAAAGCCTCCATATTCCCATGATATTAAGAAACAACTTTCCCAGTTAATATAAGTAGTAGCCAGCTATTGCTATGGCACCAAACAACCCTTAAAATTCCATGACTTGTAAAAGCAAATACCTGTATCTTACTTATGGTTGTGAGGTTATGCTTGGCTCTGTTTAGTTTGCATCAATTTGGGAGGGCTCTTTTCCACATGTCTTCTCATCCCCAAACGCAGGCTGATGAAATACTCCCTGCTGGCCCCAGGGAAGCAGGAGCAAGTTGGCCTGAGCCAATCCACTCATTTAAGCTTCTACTCCATGGTGGCAAATATCACATCCATGTATATCCCATGAACAAAGCAAGTCATACAGCCAGGGCTCACATTAATGAGTTCTGTAACATGCAGTTTGCAAGTTCCCATCATCTTTGTTTCACTGAAATGCAGTTTTCCTATAAAAACCAAACTACTTTTCTGTATAATGGTGAATCAAGCCAATTCATAATTATTATCAATTCAGCTAACTCATAAATAGTATCATTTCTGTTGTCTTTGGTCCCGTCTCTGTCTTCTCATTTTAGCCTCCACCCTCTTTTCCATCTTTCTTTTTTTTCTTTCCTCTTCCCTTCTCCTGTGTTCCCTACTGCGTTTGTTTTTAATCTCGTTTTTCTTTTGTATCGATTTGATACAGGGAAATGCTAGGAAACAGCTAAATGGTCAAAGTTCATGCTATTATGTGCCCTCTCAACCCATAACCTCATCAGTGGAGGTAAAAGATAGCCCTGGAACACACAACAGTTTAGAAGCTCATAATATCCCAGAGGATAACCTAGCCATATGTTACATATGTAAAACCATACTAATTTCATGCACTTATGTTAATTGCTTACTCATTGTGCATAATAACCATATAGCATAATAATCATCCTAACCATTAAATGTGATATTAAGTGTGTAAGTCGTATTCATCTGCAGTACTAAATTTGACTCACAAAAACCCACTGAAACAGATTGTCACCTTAAAACATAACAATAAATAGATGAAAACAAGTCACTGTTTTGAAGGCTATTGACAACTGGGAATCTTTGTGAAACGGAGCCAAGCATAAGTGTCTTGTGAAGCTCCCAAGGTAATTTCAGTGAGCGGCCAATTTGAGATTCACTGAACTAGATTAACAATCACAGATTATTTCCCACATTACAGCTCACTTTTCTCCCAAGAGATGAGGTGAGCTCCTGACAAGAAACTGAGTTTAGCTCCTTCTTTTCCCCCTCTTCAAGCCTTCTGGGATGGTATGTTCTGACCTGTGATCTACCACTGATAAAGGACCAAACCTCAGAGAATTTTGTTTCCTCTGAGGGTGAGTAGGTCCATCTGCTTGAGGAGTGAATTATTAGCTAACATTGATTTCCATCTTCCTGACTTCTCTATATCTGTTAACCAGATCCAAACTTGGAGACCAAAGAGAGTCTTTATATAATCCCATACAACTTCTATAATAGTCATTACATAATCATTGAAAATACATAACACTAGACATTCATATTACAATTACCTCTTCAAGGTACTTACATTTTTGAGATTTTTTCTCTGCTCAGTGTTTTACTTTTAGTCTACTAATAGGAAAACCTATTTGATGATTTAACTCTTCTTTTTTAGATTTACAAAAAGTATTATATAAATCTGTAATCTATTAAAAACTTGTAGATTTTTACCTTAAATAAGAGAAATGATGTATGTAAATTAACATGTTATAATAAGAATTGCTAATCACTCAAACACACTAGGTAAATGTAATACTAGAACAGGGAGAGTGTATAGTCTAGTCTTGCCCCCTTTGTACTCTGCATTAAGAGAGATTGAAGGAGCTCATCTTTTCTACCTCAGATAATGGGAAGTTCAGACCAGCTGATAGGACAATAGAAGTTTTAAACTCTAGTAAACTGTCAACAATTGAAAGTATTTCCCACATTATGGGATCTGCCTATAGGTACTGTCAATAGACCTGCTCCTCAGAGAGAAAGTGAGTTTTCATATGGTGTATTTGGGGACAGCAATGAAATAAAAATATTTTTAAAAGGTTTTATATTTATACTGTCACAGTAGAGAGCTTAACAAATCAATTAGTATTAAAGATGTTATTTTCCTTTATTATTTTCTTAGACAAGACATATTATACAATTATGTTAGAATAAAACTCAACTATTACCTTAATGGTTTGGACTCTAGAACAGTACTAATATAAATCAAAGAAAATAGAAAAACAGAGGGAAAATAACTGATTATGGAAAGAAACCAATACACATCTTAATATTTTCTTAAGTATGAGATCAAGATAGAGCACGGCTTTTTTAAAAATAATTTGTATTAAAGTTTTATCCCACAGTGTTTTATTAATATTCATTTTATAAAAAGAGAAATGCATATATTCTTAACAAATTAGGAGGCAGAAGCCTAAAAGTCAGAAATTCGAATGGCTCTTTTCACTGGAAACTCCCTCAGGCCATCATTATTGATCACTCCTAATTTTCTATTGAAAGAAAATATCAGGCAGAGATGCTTAACAGCATTTGAGCTTTAAGTGTTTTGAAAGATCAGTGAGTAGATTTGGAGCAGGATCTTTAGAGTTTGCTATAGAAAAACATTTTAGAACCCAAAATTCTTTTACCAGACACTTCAGAAAATACAATAAATTTATTTATTGAAAACTTTGACTTAAGTGTATATTGATTGTATCAATAGGTTTTGTGACTGTGTGTAGGGGAAGAATGGAAAGGAATGAGAAATTAACGTTCTCCAGAGAGATGGCTAATTTTTTGCACTACCACAATGGGAAAAGCTACTGCAACACTATGTTTATTGGGAAAATATTAATAGACTGTTAAATGATAACAAACTTTGGATTTCAATATGCCAATCTTTGTTGGGAATTGTTTGCATAAAAGTGACTAAAATTGCCATTTTTTTTTTCACAAAAACGAGCTAAAATGAAAGTTTTAAAGAGTTGCCCATTACTCATTTAAAAACATTTGAAAAGAATTCTGGATTTATGAGCTAAAATTTTCCTCCTATTTACTAGTTTTGTTTTTGCCTTCTGTAGATATTAGCTCATTAATCTTTCATTAGATCTTTGTTGCATGCTGGCTCCCAGTAAACTTGTCATATCCTTAACTTTTCTTCATCTCTGTGTCTGGCCTCTACTGTTGCAGGAAGGGAGACCCCTTCCAGGGCCAGAGAGTGGGCTCTTGTCTAACCTTCAGAAATGAATTGTCTGAGGAGACACACGTGCTGACAAAGCAAGAGACTTTATTGGTAAAAGGCGCCCTGGTGGAGAGCAGCAGGGTAAGGGAACCCAGGAGAACTGTTCTGCCATGTGGTTAGCAGTTTTGGGTTTTATGGTAATGCAGTTAGTTTCTGGCTTTCTCTGGCCAATCATTCTGACTCAGGGTCCTTTCTGGTGGCACGAGCATCACTCAGCCAAGGTGGATTCCAGCGAGAAGGATTCTGAAGGGCTGGTAGGACATATGGACTGGCGTCTCCTCTCTCCTTTTGAACTTGCCTGAATTCTTCTGATTGGCGGTAGCTTGTTAGTTCCACATCCCTTACCAGGACCTCCTGTTGTAAGATAATTCACGCAAATTGTTACTGTCTTGCCTGGCCAAGGTAGGTGGTTTCAGTCAGTGGTTCCTCTAACACTACCACCCTCACCACCCACCTTCTATCACAGCCATTCTACACACAAATTAAGCCATTCTTGAAAAGTTGGGTTGCCTCCTGACTTTATGTACTGACATTACTGATAGTTCTAAAGAGTTGAGTTTATACATTAGATCCTCAAGATCTTAAAATGCAGTCTTTGTGAAGATTTCAACGTTAGGCTTGCTGTCAGTATTGACAGCAGAAAATTATCTTCTTCATCATCATTGACATCTTCTTTGTTTAAAAAATGAAATTCAGCTGAGTGCATTTTAAAGCTCTTATTAGCTTTATTCAGCAATTCATGAATTAGCCAGTATCTAATCTAGAAGATAGAAAGTGGCTCCAGAAAACTATAAAATGCAAGAGATTTTATAGGCAGAAGGCAGTGGGAACAAGGAAGTTATACTGGGAAAAAAGTGGGTTGGTTATTGCAAGGTTACTTTCCTTATAAGGGATGGGAGAGGACATCTGGCAGATTACTTAATAATGCTGGTCAAATGCTTCCTGATTGACTGGTTTAAGATTCCAATTCTGGAAGAGCTGAAACTGTAATTAAGTTAAATCTTGGTTTGGTGACATGGAGCTTAGTAAGCAACTCCATTTAGGGCCTTTTGTCTGGTTTTTACCTCTTCATCAGCATTATTGTCCTTGTAACTTATTGAGCTCTTACTATATGGCAAGAACCTTTTAAAACACTTTATATGTATTAATGTGATCCTTAATTCATCCTAGGGATGGTTATCCTTACGTTAATATGAATGGAGATATTAGGGATTAAAGGATATTGTTGCTGAATGTGTCACTCTAGTATTTAGGTAAAGGCTCAATCTGGGCCTATATTCTAGAGCACAACACACTCTTGCCTATGAACCTATACTGTTGGGCATTCATTTCATGGCATTTAAAAATAATTGTTAATATTGGGAGTTCCCTGGTGGTCCATTGGTTAGGACTCAACGCTTTCATTGCCATGGACCAGGTCCAATCCCTTGTTGGGGAACTAAGATCCTTCAAGACAACCCCGCAAGGCCAAAAAAAAAAAAGTGAAAATTGTTAATATAAATTCTGAGTTAAAAGAAAACAGTAAAGATATTAAAAAACATTTTAATCCCTTAGTTTACCAATGAGTAAGTGAATAAATAGCCAATTATTTGCTAATATTTGCCAAAGATTTTTCAATATTTAGTCTTTAAAAGCATACATTTGGAAAAGACCTGTGTTACTGAACTCAGGTTCAGCTACTCACCACTTGAAAGCTGATACTTGAGAGACAGGTGTTGGTCTTCATTCAGGAGGCCAGCAACCTGGGGAGAAGGTGGACTAATGTCTAAGAACCAACTCCAAAGAGTCTGCTTGGCCACAAAAGTTTTTAAAGGGAAAAAGGGGAAATAATCTCGGTTAAACATTAAGGTGGGGGTCAGATTCTTCATCATCTTTCACTGTGTGCAGACTTGCTGACTCATGATCTTCCTCTAAATACTATCTTGTTCACATAGTTTGCTCACAGGATTACTGAAGGGGAAGCTGGGGAAAAGATCTGTAACTACTTCCTCAAGATGTTAGGCAAGGCATTGTGTGATCAAAAGACTTGAAAGGTATACTAGGGCTAGAGGTTAGTGAAACATGGGAGAACCTGGTGTAAAGTTTAAGTTAAAATACACCTTGGTAAAGTCTGTTATCTGTTAGCTTTTAGGGTCTTTTTACACATGCATTCCAAAATAATTTTCTATTCATAAATTATAGAAACAACAAGAATAATCAAATCACAAAATTTTAAATTAACTCTATTAGTTTCATTTTATGACTATAACAACTTACCACAAACTTAAAACACATATTTTTATCTTATAGTTTTAGAGGTCAAATGCCAAAAATCAAGGTGCTGGCAGGGCTGCATTCCTTCTAGAGGCTTCATGAGAGAATCCATTTCTTTGTCTTTTTCAGCTTCTAGAGGCCACACATATTCTTTGGCTTGTGACCTCTTCTTCCATCTTCAAAGCCAACAGAATAGCATCTTCTGTCCTCTCTGACCTTCTGCCTTTCTCCTATAAGAGTGCTTATAATTATATTGGGCCCATTTGTATAATCCAGGATACTCCCTTTATCTCAAGATGATTAATTTAATCATATCTGCAAAGTTATTTTAAATTTAAGGTACATATTCACAGGTTCCAGGGATTAGGAGGTGAACATCTTTGGGGGAACATTATTCTGGAACTAATAATAACATGATGTTGCAGTCCAGAGTAGGCTGCTCCAAATGTGCCTCAATGGCATATTTGGAATTAAAGTTACTTAAGAAATGGCCAACACAAGAGGGACAATCTGACCCTCCTTTCTGTCTCCCTGAAGGCAGAAAATAAATCTATCACATGGAAAGTATTCTCCCTGCATCTGGAGTTAGAAGAACACCCTTATCATCAAAGATATGGAATTTGGAATAAGCTTGTATAAACAAACCTTATTACTTCTTTAATTTACTATCCCAAACCCAAACTCTGTTTAGATTGTTCACTAATTTGACACCAGAAACTTAAGTTTCTTTTGTTTTGTCAATTCCTCACCAATGTATTATTTCTTTGCCTAAAAAGTATAGAAGCTGTCTGCTTTGGCCATTTCTATGAGACCATACACATGATTAAAACGTGTTTCTTTTTCTCCTGTTAATTTATCCTGTGTCAATTCTATTATTAGTCTAGCTGCAATAATTCAAGAGAGGTAGAAGGGGAAATTTATCCCTCTCTGACAATGATATAAATGATCCTTCGGAATGATGCACCTGTTTTTCATCATGCATGATGTTGATGGTATTGATCTGGAACAAGTAGACTGCCAGATGTTTCTCTAGCAAAGATGGGTTTATTCAGGATCAGCAGAAAATTGCAGTTTGGGGTCTGCAACCATGACGAACCAGGTGCAAGTCCTCACATGGCAAGGGGAGAATGCTTTTAGAGAGAGGAAAAGGAAGTTGGAGGGCTGCAGTAAACAAAGAGTCCCTGGCTTTTCATTGGCTGACCCCTTGCTAGGAAGGAAGAATAGTCCTTCTTCTTGCTGTTGGGCTCTGCTCTGAGCACAAGCACTCCCCCTTCTGGTCTCTCAACTCGATTTAATTGAGGTTTCTAATTTTTAGTTTTTTACAATTTTCCCCTTTTGCCAAAGATCTTTCCCTGAAAGCATTGCTAATCAAGAGTCAAGTTTTCTAGTTTTGGTGTTTTTTTTTTTTTTTCATCCCTCAATGTTAGGAAAGACCTTTCCTGGGTGTAATGTTTCACTTCAGAGGGAAAGTGCACAGACTAGAAACCTATTAAGGTCACATTCAAGTAAGAAGGAGGGGTGGGAGGGCAAATTCTCAGGCACTTTTTATCTAAAGTCCATATGTTATTAAGATCATAAACACTGGGGATCATCTGAAGTGTTATGTCATCATCAAAGGTTTGGCAACAAACTGCCAACAGGCCTGGTCCAGCTATCTTGGGAAAGCTGTTACCTGCTTTAATTCTGGGAAATCTTTACTTTCAGATGATGTGTAGGTCCAGCCAGGGTTCAGGGCTTTCTTGAGGTGTGTGCCATGAATCCAAGAGTCTATTCCTTGGAGTTTGGCAGCATGAGGTTTGGTTAGCAGTACCTGGTAAGAGCCTTTCCAGCACGGTTGAAGAGAGTTCATCTTGAGGTGTCCTCTCCAATAGACAAAATCTCCAGGTTTCAAGGTGTGATGCTTAAGGTCTTCATCACCCAAGGGTGTACTGGGAAAAGATTGCTCTATTGAAACATGGTTATTTTTAATAAAAGCAATTAGGCCTTTGCAATATTGGATTATCTCTCCTTTTATCAGTTGTGGATGAAAAGCAGAAGCCAAGTACATTGTGTATCCTGTGACTATCTCAAAGAGTGAGAGCTTATGAGTTCCTAGAGGGGTGGGACCAAGGGCAATGCTTTTTGGAGGGCATCTTCAAATTTTGCCTGTAGAAGCACCTGGCCAGTAAAATGGGTTCCTCGATCACTGTGAAGTTTGAGAGGATTTCCCCAGGCAGGGATAACATTTTCCAAAAAGACTTGAGCCACGGTAAAGACAGTAGCCTGGCTGCGAGGGAAGGCTTTAGTCCAGTGTGAAAACCGTGACTAAAACGTATTTATATTCATTAGATGAAGGAAGTTGTGTGAAATCCACAGTTGTGTGAAATCTGAGCCAGACCTTGAATGGTCCATTAGGTAGTTTAAAATGCCTGGGAGCAAAATAGCCTTCTCTGGATTGTACTTGGGACAATCGTGCAGGACAAGTGAGGTGTAGGCACTTCTTTTGCAGCCTTGTTAATGTTTCGTTACCAACAGTGATTCATGAAAGCTATCAGTTTGCCAGTAGACCAGTGGTTTAATGCATGTACAGTGGTGAGGAGTGGAAATGTTAGAGTCTCCAGGAAAACTGGGTTGTCATTTGGTCCAAACCAGAGCTCTGCCCATAAGGAAGATGGTGGCTGATTCAATATGGACAAATAATCAGTGTTTCCAGATTTTGTTCTAGTACCATCAGAGATGGAACAAATCAAAGATGCGAAAGGGTGATTTAACGTAAAGATGGGTCACTTTGATGACTACTGTCAAATTCTAGAATTATTTCCCCTTTTGGGGAGGAATGAATTTTGGCATCATACTTGAAGTCTCAGCCCAATAAATGGGCACTGGCAGAGGGACTAAGGAGAAAAGGATGTGTATCTCTCAAAGGGTCTGGAAAAAAGGGAATAGGATGAGAGATAAGAACCTCTTGAAGTTCATTAGAGATTCCCACTGTTTGAACTATTTTAGTACTCCAAGACAGGGGCTGTTTTATAGTAGTGTGGTTGAGCAACAAGAGTGTGGCTCTTGTGTCGGTTAGGATTGGAAGAGATTCACCCCTCACCTGGAGAGATGTTTCTCCAAGCTGATTAAGAGGGAGGATTTGGAAGACCCCCTGTACTTTTTTAGAGCTCCATCACTGAGAATTGGGAGGACATTGAAAAGGCTGGTTAGAGGGCTGAAAGAGCCTCAAGTGCTCTCTTTTCCAAAAACTAGGAGGGTTTCGGTTTCATTTAGGAGCCTTCATTTACTGGAATTGAAGATTAGGAATTGTGGTGGTGTTCCTTTGAAGTGACTCATCTAGACTGTGAGAGAGTTGCTTTGCCAGATTAACTAAACCTAGAGTGGACATCGTTTTTCATTCCATTTTGATCCTTCTTACTAGAAAGGAAAGGTCCTAGTTCAGCCTATTAAAAAATATAGAGTTAAAAGCTACTCAGGTAGAATCAGCATCTGAAGAAAGACCAGAATTTTCTTTAAAAACAATCTGAAGTTGATTGTGGTATTCATGAACATGTTCATCAGATTTTTGTGTGCAAGCCTAAATTTTATTCCAATCAGCAGGCTTTGGAAAAGCTCTAGCAATTGCTTGATGACTTTGCCTAGCAATTCCCTGAGTCTGATCATGTAAGAAGCTAGGGGGCTGGTCTCCTGTTTGTAATTCTAGAGACCTTTCAGAACTTTTCCAATATGCAGTTTTATGCAGTGCTGGGCCTGCCCTTCACAAATAGGCCTTAGAACTAGCTGATATAAGTCAGAGAAACCAGGTTGGTCAGGTTGAATGTCTGTTTTAAATTCCTCAGAAAATCTGTGAGGATCTTCAGTTACCTTGGGAAAATCTTTGACTATGGCTCACAGTTGAGCTTCAGTCCATGAGTGTAAGAAATTAAGCATTTAGCTTCTGGATCCTCAGAAGTCTTAATTTTAAAGGGACAAGTTCTGACAAGTTCAGAGGAAAAGGGAGTGGAGAGAGTTTCAGGGAAGAGGGGAAGTTTGGTGAGAGAATTCGTATGGGAGGAGTTGAGGGTATAGTGGAGGTGTAGGAGGCATAGAAGGGAAGGAAGAAGGAGGTAGAGCCTGAGGCAAAGAAGTAAAGGAAGAAGAGCCCGAGTTTTTGGAAGCCATTTTATCTCTCTTTAATCTTTTGCTTCAGTTAATCTTAAAATCTTGTTTTTCAGAGAGGCAATGTTAAACCTCTGATAATATTGGAAAGCTTCAAGATACCAACTGAAATAAATATTCCACTCAATTCTGGAAATTGTTGAGTTATTGTAATCCAATTCAGTTTTAAGGAAATCAAGTTTGGGAATTTCAAAAGTTTATTAATTTTTTACAGTGGTTATTGTTGTGTAAATCCCTGTTGGCTTATCAGATAAAAAGATAACTATATGTACACTGTGGTTATAAGGGAAATAGAGAAGTGGGCATATACTATAGAAAATAAGAATCATCATGTACTTGTCTTTTCTCCTTATTAACTTCCCAAATCTGAAAAATAAATCTAGCTAAAATGTTTACAAGATTCCATATTTAGATTTAGTTGGGAATGTACTATAAATAATACCATCTGTGCCAAGTACTATAACAAGTTTTCTCTTTCATTTAGAGTTTTAGAAGCATTTCAAAAGTTTTCTTATCCCAAGAAACAATAAGTTACTATCACTTACTCTGATGTATATTAATATATGTTTAATGTTCAGATTTTTTTTAAGTTGGAGAAAGACAGAATATTGTGTGATAACCTGGAAGAGAAATTAATAATGTTAATAAAATTAATGATATTATAGTTCTCTGAAAATAATAAAATATATTTTGTACCTACCCAACACATGCAGTTAAAATGCAGAAACAAAAAAACAGTAGTTTTTACCCTGTTTTTACTCCAAAAAGATCAGGAGAGTATTTTTTTCTAGTAGTTTAGACTGCTTCTAAGCAACGTGCTGTTTTTGTGACAGTAAGCTTTGTCACTGTTTCATAGAGAATATTGTTGTTTTATGTTTAGATGCAACCACTGAGTGGTTGGGAATGCAAATCAGATAAGCTATGTCAAAATATGTAAAAACTTCGAGTCTTCTTCATTTGAGAAAAGAAAGCCAGTTTTCAAGCTTTCAAAGTGGTATTTCTCACTGACACTAAAACTTAAGAACCCTACATTGTAAAGTTAGAACTGATATAAAAAGAATGCAGGAATCTTGTCATAGCTTCAGTAAATGACAGTTTTCTTATATGTTGTCTTATTGAGGCTAGGTTCTCTATTTCTATTTAAAATTAGATTTTCTTTGGAGGTAAATTCATTCTCACAATAAGTCTACAACTGGAATTTTGAAGAACACGTAAAAAGTGTTCTTAATGGAATGCAGTGTTTTTCCTAGAAATAAATCACTTGGATATCTCTTAACCTCCTTTCTTTCAAGAAATTTTAAAAAGACCCTTGCATTTGCATCAGTGGTTATAAAAACCAAAGTTGTTTCAAACTGTAATTAGTTCTAACAATTAAAGAACAATTTCTTCAACAATGTAAAATTTTCTCTAGATTTGATCTATATCAGATATTTACTTAGTTGAGAAAGCCAAAGAAAATGCCAATTATTATCTCAGATGTCCAGGAACCCAAGTATGAAATCTGAGGTAATGAAGTTCGCACTTAGTCTGATTGCTACAAGTATTATTTTAACATTACATAATGAGGTGAATACGAAAGGAAAGTAAAAATGATTCTTTGTTGACAGAAGCATTAAGATGTGTTTTCTTTTTAAATTCTCACCACCTAGCCAGACTTCATTTGTATTTCCCACTTTTATACATTAGGAAAATGAGGTTCAATGTCTAAGTTTGCAGAAATAATGAGGAACAGAGCTATGATTCCAAATGTGATCTTCTTGATTGAAACCCTTTCTATCTATGATGTCACAAAAACAGGAAGTTTCAGACTTGAATCCTGCCCTCAAATAGACCAGAAAAAAAAAAAAAAAGAAATGTCTAACGAGGCAAGATTTTGTGCCATGTGGTGCAATGAGAGTTGAATAAGTAATCAGAACTGTAGGAGCTTAGAGAAGAGGGAGTTTTGTATTTAATGGATGGTAGGTGAAGGGGAGATTCTTAGGACATTAATGCTTCTTGAGATGCTCTCTAAGAATTAGATAGAAGTTGGATAATCATGGAAGATGGTGGAAAGCATTATGGAAAAAGGGAATAGCTAAAACAAAGTAACATTTGGACCTGGGATGGTTGCAGGTTAATGGAAACACCGATCTAACCACAGAGGATATTGATTGAATTAATTCTGGAAAGGAATAATGGGCTCAGGCATGGCCAGAGATGGAATATACAAATAGATAACGGCCAGACTCTTATGATAGAATTCTGACCCATAATTTACAGCAACCAGCTCCAGAAGCCAAACCACAACCTTTGGAGCATTATGTGTGTCCCTTAGGGCCAACCAAGGAAGGCCAAATGTGCTCCCCTAACCAATCACATAGGATGCCCTGCTTCTAGTTAGCGTACTCCCAGCATTGCTAATGCCAACAACTTCCAATTAAGGCATACCTGAAGTCTTCCTTTTTTTCTGCTATAAACCTTTCCCACTCTTCTGCCTGCCTTTGTGTCTCTGTTAAACCCAAGTGATGATGGTGGTTGACTCTGTTGCTACAGGAACTCTGAATAAATAGCTGTTGCCTGTTTTCATTTGGGTGGTCTTTATTTCCACACCAGTTATGTTTAGTTGGAGGCAGTAGAGTAATATGGGCATGTGCTGGAAATACAATGACCTGCAAGATTATTACTGTAGAAGGATTAAATGCAGGAAGAGTGAAAAGTTAAGACCTGAGTGAAGACTGACGAGCAGTCAATGAATTATTGCAAGGTTAAATATATGAGATGAGAGTCCATGTGTAGGGTAAAGATATAGGAAATAAAATAGAAAAATAAAATAGAATCATCAATAATTCATTCATTTTTCTCTACAAATATTTACTGTACTTCTATCTGGTCACTTAACTAGACTCTTCTAAACAAACTAGAAATTTATTTCCATGAATGATATATTTTCCACAATAATGGGCATCCCCAAAGTGCTCCTGTCCTTTATTCCTGCTACATACTTGGTTAATAGAGGACAATTACTGCATTTAGGTGCATAAAAGCTATGTGATACTTAGGGCACAGGAGATATGTCTCTCTTTTTTCCTTTTTTCTCTAGTGAAATCAGTTGTCGGTAGAAACTTGGGAAAGTATATTTCTTCTACAGACTGTTGCAGAGCTATAATGTAAAACAAAATCTCCCCACAATCCAGAACACCTCTCCACAAGGGTAGAAGAGAAAGAAAACAATTTTATTATTGAATAACCATTAAACCAGAATGAACTCCCATCACAAGCATTTTGCTAAGAGATTGGTTTTCCACTTGGTCTCCCTTGGCATCCCAAGGTGGATGGTGGATGCCTTGTCACCACTGAGCAGAGATGGGATTTCAGATTCTCTGAGAGTCTTCTGCTAATCCCACCTGGGTGGCAGAAGGACAGAACCTTGTCCTTGTTCCCTGTGTAGCCTCTACTAACAACATGGTGGCAGAGCATGGCTTGTTACCACTGGACGGTGATGAGAGTTCCAGCTTCTAATCTAGCTCTTCTGACTCTAGCAGGGAGTCTAGATATGCCTTGTTACTGCTAGATGGGGTGAAAGTATAGAATCCCTGCATGACCCACACTGAAGCCATGGAAGGGGGTGGGGGGTCATTACTGCTGAAGAAGGATGAAATTCTCAGCGCCTCACTCAGTCTTTGCTAATGCCACCTCAGCAGAGATGAGGGAGGAGGGGCACCTTACCATAGCCAGGCAAGACTATATGACCAGTGTCCCTACTTGTCCTTTGATGACAGGGTTGTTGCTGGGACTGCAGTTTTTCCCATGGTGTTTGCTGCGGTAGAGTTTTATTGTCTAAAAGTTTGTTGTTGTCGTTTTCATCTTTCTAGGTTGCCCTTCTCTCCTCATCCTTTGTCTAGAAACAAAAGACTTTCTTTGGACCTCTCTTATGTGGTCCATTGACATTTCTGGGTTGCTGATGTCTCTAGCACCCAATCTGGGTTACGTGAGGGGGAAAAAGGAAACCCAACAAACTCACTGGTGTGTTCTTCAGGGGTTGAAGTCCCTGGGCAGTGTACCTTTTTCTCTCCACTATTCAGAATTTTCTTTTATTTGTTTTATAAGGGTTGTCCAAGTTTTTTAGCTGAACTTAGAAGAAATAGGGAAAAGTATGCTTACCCATCTTGGTCTGGATATTACTTTGAATATTAAAAACATACTTTCTATATATTGCCCCACACCCCAATCCCAAGTATCTTATTTATTCGGGGGATATTTTTAGAAATTAGTTACATATTTTCCTTATAAGTAATGTGTGGGATCTCTCTGAAGGATGAATTTCTCTCTAGTGTCAGGAAATGGATAATTGTAAGAATAAAAACTCGAAATGGATGAACAAACTTCAGATGGAAAACTTCTCCTTTAGTCTTGGTCACAGAAACAAAGATATCTGAGAAAAGACTCTAAGATATTAGAAGTTGAGTGATAATTTCCACAAGAAAAAAATGTCTTTAAAAACTTTGGGAGTTACAGCTAATTTAAAACAGTATATCCAAACTCTGGGAGCATGGTATTGTGTCATGGTTCATATATGCCAGGCTGGTGAACTCCTGTTCGACAATGAAAATAAATGTCTGCGGTGTTGCAGAAGGTAATGAATTGTGAGGCAGAACTGTAAAATGCACTGATAACAAGGATTCTGAAAACTTCCCCAGTTAATAGAGAGTGGAGAAAAATATGGATCAAATGTTTGTATCATTTTTGAATGTGTTATGAGCACCAAATATTATTGATTATCTTCCTCCACTGAGTGTAAAGAGTGGAACAGTTTGAATTTTTCACAGAAGATATCAGTCAGAGAGAAGTCAAGGTGTCTTCAAGGTTCATTGATACAAAGGGAATAAAGGTGGAGATTTCCTTAGGTTATGTGAAAATCTTCTCCTTAGAGCATTAGTAATGTTCCACAGAGGAAAGAAAAGAGTAATAAAACGGAATATTTAGCAGGACACAGAGGAAAGTCAGGGGAGTAAAATGGATGACTAAGGGAATTGAAGAGAGAAAGGTACATGATAGTAATTGTAGGAGAAGATAGAGTTTCCACTCTATCTCATATCCACTGTAGAGAATCCATCCTATATATACCGTTTTATTTTTGGACTACTGATATGTGTATAACCTTTCCCTGCTGGACATGGAAAGATACACACTCCTAGGTTGGAAAAAGGAGCTGGAATATTAGATTTCTGAAGACAGAGTCAATAAACATGCTTTAAAGAAAACGTAATGATTGATTTTTGTACCCATTATTTTTTTAACATCTTTATTGGAGTATAATTGCTTTACAGTGGTGTGTTAGTTTCTGCTTTATGACAAAGTGAATCAGCTATGCATATACATATATCCCCGTATCTCCTCCCTCTTGCATCTCCCTCCCATCCTCCTATCCCACCCCTCTAGGTGGTCACAAGCACTGAAGTAATCTCCCTGTGCAATGCGGCTGCCTCTCTCACTTCGTCCCATCTTACCCTTCCCCTCCCTGTGTCCTCAAGTCCATTCTCTACATCTGCGTCTTCATTCCTGTCCTGCCCCTAGGTCTTACAGAAACTTTTTTTTTTTTAGATTCCATATATTTGTGTTAGCATATGGTATTTGTTTTTCTCTTTCTCACTTACTTCACTCTGTAAGAAAGTCCATCCACCTCACTACAAATAACTCAATTTCATTTCTTTTCATGGCTGAGTAATATTCCATTGTATATATGTGTCACAACTTCTTTATCCATTCATCTGTTTCTATTTTTAGTTTTTTAAGGAACCTCCATACTGTTCTCCATAGTGGCTGTACCAATTCACATTCCCACCAGCAGTGCAAGAGGGTTTCCTTTTATTCACACCCACTCTAGCATTTATTGTTTGTAGATTTTTTGATGATGGCCATTCTGACTGGTGTGAGATGATAACTTCATTGTAGTTTTGATTTACATTTGTCTAATGATTAGTGATGTTGAGCATTCCTTTATATGTTTGTTGGCTATCTATATATCTTCTTTAGAGAAATGTCTATTTAGATCTTCTGCCCATTTTTGGATTGGGTTGTTTGTTTCATATTGAGCTGCATGAGCTGCTTGTAAATTTTGGAGATAAATCCATTGTCAGTTGCTTCATTTGCAAATATTTTCTGCCATTCTGAGGGTTGTCTTTTCATCTTGTTTATACTTTCCTTTGCTGTGCAAAAGCTTTTAAGTTTCATTAGGTCCCATTTGTTTGTTTTGCTTTTTATTTCCATTTCTCTAGTAGGTGGGTCAGAAATGATCTTGCTGTGATTTATGTCATAGAGTGTTCTGCCTATATTTTCCTCTAAGAGTTTTATAGTGTCTGGCCTTACATTTAGGCATTTAATCCATTTTGAGTTTATTTTTGTGTATGGTGTTAGGGAGTGTTCTAATTTCATTCTTTCACATGTAGCTGTCCAGTTTTCCCAGCCCCGCTTATTGAAGAGGCTGCCTTTTCTCCATTGTATATTCTTGCCTCCTTTATCAAAGATAAGATGACCATATATCTCTGGGTTTATCTCTGGGCTTTCTACCCTGTTCCACTAATCTATATTTCTGTTTTTCTGCCAGTACCATACTGTCTTGATTATTGTAGCTTTGTAGTGTACCATGAAATTGGGGAGCCTGATTCCTCCAGCTCCGTTTTTCTTTCTCAAGATTGCTTTGGCTATACGGATTCTTTTGTGTTTCCATACAAATTGTGAAATTTCTTGTTCTAGTTCTGTGAAAAATGCCATTGGTAGTTTGTTAGAGATTACATTGAACCAGTTGATTGCTTTGGGTAGTATAGTCATTTTCACAACGTTGATTCTTCCAATCCAAGAACATGGTCTATCTCTCCATCTGTTTGTATCATATTTAATTTCTTTCAACAGTGTCTTATAGTTTTTTTCATACAGGTCTTCTGTCTCCTTAGGTAGGTTTATTCCTAGGTATTTTATTCTTTTTGTTGCAATGGTAAATGGGAGTGTTTCCTTGATTTCTCTTCCAGATTTTTCATCCTTAGTGTATAGGAATGCAAGAGATTTCTGTGCATTAATTTTGTATCCTGCTACTTTACCAAATTCATAGATTAGCTCTAGTAGTTTTCTGGTAGCATCTTTAGGATTCTCTGTGTATAGTATCATGTCATCTGCAAACAGTGACAGCTTTATTTCTTCTTTTCCGATTTGGATTCCTTTTATTTTCCTTCTCTGATTGCTGTGGCTAAAACTTCCAAAACTATGTTGAATAATAGTGGTGAGAGTGGACAACCTTGTCTTGTTTCTGACCTTAGAAGAAATGTTTTCACTTTTTCACTATTGAGAATGATGTTGGCTGTGGGTTTGTCATATATGGCCTTTATTATGTTGAGGTAGATTCACTCTATGCCTACTTTCTGGAGAGTTTTAATCATAAAAGGGTGTTGAATTTTGTCAAAAGCTTGTTCTGCATCTCTTGAGGTGATCATATGGTTTTTCTCCTTCAATTTGTTAATGTGGTTTTTCACTTTGACTGATTTGCATATATTGAAGAATCCTTGCATTCCTGGGATAAACCCCACTTGCTCGTGGTGTATGATCATTTTATTGTGCTGTTGGATTCTGTTTGCTAGGATTTTGTTGAGGATTTTTGCATCTATGTTCATCAGTGATATTGGACTGTAGTTTTCTTTCTTTGTAACATCTTTGTCTGCTTTTGGTTTCAGCGTAACGGTGGCCTTGTAGAATGAGTTTGGGAGTGTTCCTCTCTCTGCTATATTCTGGAAGAGTTTGAGAAGAATAGGTGTTGTTAGCTCTTCTCTAAATGTTTGATAGAATTCGCCTGTGAAGCAAATGGTCCTGGGCTTTTTTTTTTTGTTGGTAGATTTTTAATCACAGTCTCAATTTCAGTGCTTGTGATTGGTCTGTTTATATTTTCAATTTCTTCCTGGTTCAGTCTTGGGAAGTTGTGCTTTTCTAAGAATTTGTCCATTTCTTCCAGGCTGTCCATTTTATTGGTGTATAGTTGCTTGTAGTAACCTCTCATGATCGTTTGTATTTCTGCAGTGTCAGTTGTTACTTCTCCTTTTACATTTCTAATTCTACTGATTTGAGTCTTCTCCGTTTTCCTTGATGAGTGTGGCTAATGGTTTATCAATTTGTTTATCTTCTCAAAGAACCAGCTTTTAGTTTTATTGTTCTTTGCTATTGTTTCCTTCATTTCTTTCTTATTTATTTCTGATCTGATCTTTATGATTTCTTTCCTTCTGCTAACTTTGGGGTATTTTTGTTCTTCTTTCTCTAGTTGCTTTAGGTGTGGGGTTACATTGTTTATTTGAGATGTTTCTTGTTTCTTGAGGTAGGATTGTATTGCTATAAAATTCCCTCTTAGAACTGCTTTTGCTGCATTCCATAGGTTTTGAGTCATCGTGTTTTCATTGCGATTTGTTTCTAGGTATTTTTTGATTTCCTCTTTGATTTCTTTAGTGATCTCTTGGTTATTTAGTAGTGTATTGTTTAGCCTCCATGTGTTTTTATTTTTTACAGATTTTTTCCTGTAATTCATATCTAGTCTCATAGCGTTGTTGTCAGAAAAGATACTTGATACAATTACAATTTTCTTAAATTTACCAAGGCTTGATTTTGACCCAAGATATGATCTATCATAGCGGATGTTCCATGAGCACTTGAGAAGAAAGTGTATTCTGTTCTTTTTGGTTGGAATGTCCTATAACTATCATTTAAGTCCATCTTGTCTAATGTGTCATTTAAAGCTCATGTTTCCTTATTTATTTTCATTTTGGATGATCTGTTTATTGGTGAAAGTCGGTTGTTAAAGTCCCCTACTATGATTGTGTTACTATCGATTTCCCTTCCTATGGCTGTTCCCATTTGCCTTATGTATTGAGGTGTTCCTATGTTGGGTGCATAAATATTTACATTGTTATATCTTCTTCTTGGATCGATCCCTTGATCATTATGTAGTGTCCTTCTTTGTCTCTTGTAATAGTTTTTATTTTAAAGCCTATTTTGTTCTGATACGAGAATTGCTACTTCAGCTTTCTTTTGATTTCCATTTGCATGGAATATTTTTTTCCATCCACTCACTTTCAGTCTGTATGTGTTCCTAGGTCTGAAGTGGGTCTCTTGTAGACAGCATATATATGGGTCTTGTTTTTGTATCCATTCAGCCAATTTGTGTCTTTTGGTTGTAGCATTTAATCCATTTACATTTAAGGTAATTATTGATATGTATGTTCCTATTACCATTTTCTTTATTCTTTTGGGTGTTTTACTGTAGGTCGTTTTCTTGTGTTTCCTGTCTAGAGACGTTCCTTTAGCATTTGTTGTAAAGTTGGTTTGGTGGTGCTAAATTCTCTTAGCTTTTGCTTGTCTGTAAACTTTTAAATTTCTCCATCAAATCTGAATGAGATCCTTGCTGGTTAGAGGAATCTTGGTTGTAGGTTTTTCCCTTTCATCATTTTAAATATGTCCTGCCACTCCCTTCTGGCTTGTAGAGTTTCTGCTGACAGGTTAGCTGTTAACCTTATGGGGATTTCCTCATATGATATTTGTTGCTTTTCCCTTGTTGCTTTTAATATGTTTTCTTTGTATTTAATTTTTGATAGTTTGATTAATATGTGTCTTGGCATGTTTCTCCTTGGATTTATCATGTATGGGACTCTCTGTGCTTCCTGGACTTGACTATTTCCTTTCCCATATTAGGGAAATTTTCAACTATAATCTCTTCAAATATTTTCTCAGTCCCTTTCTTTTTATCTTCTTCTTGGACCCCTATAGTTCGAATGTGGTGCATTTAATGTTGTCCTGGCCTCTCTGAGACTGTCCTCAATTCTATTCATTCCTTTTTCTTTATTCTGCTCTGTGGTAGTTATTTCCACTATTTTATCTTCTAGGTCAGTTATCTGTTCTTCTGCTTCATTTATTCTGCTATTGATTCATTCTAGAGAATTTTTAATTTTATTTATTGTGTTCATCATTGTTTGTTTGCTCTTTAATTCTTCTAGGTCCTTGTTAAACATTTCTTGTATCTTCTCCATTCTGTTTCCAAGATTTTGGATCATCTTTACTATAATTACTCTGAATTCTTTTTCAGGTACTCTGCCTGCTTCCTCTTCATTTGTTAGGTCTGGTGGGTTTTTACCTTGCTCCTTCATGTGCTATGTGTTTCTCTGTCTTCTCAGTTTGCTTCACTTACTGTGTTTGCGGTCTTCTTTTCTCAGGCTGCAGGTTTGTAGTTCCCGTTGCTTTTTGTGTCTGCCTCTAGTGGCTAAAGTTGGTTCAATGTGTTGTGTAGGCTTCCTGGTTGAGGGGTCTAGTGCCTGTGTTCTGGTGGATGAGGCTGGATCTTGTCTTTCTGGTGAGCGTGTCATGTCTGTGGTGTGTTTTGGAGTGTCTGTGAGCTTATTATGATTTTAGGCAGCCTCTCTGCTGATGGGTGGGCTTGTGTTACTGTCTTCCTAGTTGTTTGACATAGGGTGTCCAGCACTGTAGCTTGTTTGTTGGCGAGTGGATCTGGGTCTTAGCGTTGAGATGGAGATCTCTAGGAGAGCTTTCGCCCTTTGATATTATGTGGAGCTGGGAGGTCTCGGGTGGACCAATGTCCTGAACTCAGCTCTCCCACCTCAGAGGCACAGACCTGACACCCGGCCACAGCACCAAGACCCTGTCAGCCACACGGCTCAGAAGAAAAGGGAGAAAAAAAGAAAGAAAAATAAAATAATGTTATTAAAATAAAAAAAATTTGAAATATATTTAAAATAAAAAAATTAAAAAGTAATAAAAAAAGAAAAATAGAAGAAAGAAAGAAGAGAGCAACCAAACCAAAAAACAAATCCACCGGTGATAACAAAAACTATCCAAAAAAAAAAAAAAAGACAACCCTAGGACAAATGGTAAAAGCAAAGCTATACAGACAAAATCACACAAAGAAGCTTACACATACACACTCACAAAAAGAGGAAAAGGAAAAACAATACACCTATATACATATATATATATAAAAGGAAGAGAGCAACCAAATCAATAATCAAATCTACCAATGATAATAAGCTCTAAATACTAAAATAAGATAAACATAAAACCAGAAACATATTAGATGCAGAAAGCAAACCTCAAGTCTACAGTTGCTCCTCAAGTCCAGCGGCTCAGTTATGGGATGATTCATTGTCTACTCAGGTATTCCACAGATGCAGGTACATCAAATTGATTGTGGAGATTTAATCCACTGCTCCTGAGGCTGCTGGGAGAGATTTCCCTTTCTCTTCTATGTTCGCACAGCTCCCGGGACTCAGCTTTGGATTTCGCCCCGCCTCTGCGTGTAGGTCGCCCGAGGGCGTCTGTTCTTCGCTCAGACAGGACGGGGTTAAAGGAGCAGCTGATTCGGGGGCTCTGGCTCACTCAGGCCGGGGGGAGGGAGGGGCATGGATGTGGGGCGAGCCTGCGGCGGCAGAGGCCGGCGTGAACTGGCACCAGCCTGAGGCGCGCTGTGTGTTCTCCCGGGGAAGTTGTCCCTGGATCCCGGGACCCTGGCAGTGGTGGGCTGCACAGGCTCCCGGGAGGGGCAGTGTGGATAGTGAGCTGTGCTTGCACACAGGCTTCTTGGTGGCGGCAGCAGCAGCAACCTTAGCGTCTCATGCCCGTCTCTGGGGTCCACGCTGATAGCCATGGCTCGTGCCCGTCTCTGGAGCTCGTTTAGGTGGTGCTCTGAGTCCCATCTCCTCACACACCCAAAAACAATGGTCTCTTGCCTCTTAGGCAGGTCCAGACTTTTCCCGGACTCCCTCCGGCCAGCCGTTGCGCACTAGTCCCCTTCAGGCTGTGTTCACGCCGTCAACCGCAGTCCTCTCCCTGCCCTCCAACCAAAGCCCGAGCCTCAGCTCCCAGCCCCACCCACCCTGGTGGGTGAGCAGACCAGCCTCTCGGGCTGGTGAGTGCCAGTCGGCACCGATCCTCCGTGCGGGAATCTCTCCGCTTTGCCCTCCGCACCCCTGTTTCTGTGCTCTCTTCCGCGGCTCTGAAGCTCCCCCCCTCCGCCACCCTCAGTCTCCGCCCGCGAAGGGGCTTCCTAGTGTGTGGAAACCTTTCCTCCTTCACAGCTCCCTCTCACTGGTGCAGGTCCCGTCCCTATTCTTTTGTCTCTGTTTTTTCTTTTGCCCTACCCAGGTACGTGGGGACTTTCTTGCCTTTTGGAAGGTCTGAGGTCTTCTGCCAGCCTTCAGTAGGTGTTCTGTGGGAGTTGGTCCGCGTGTAGATGTATTTCTGACGTATTTGTGGGGAGGAAGGTGATCTCCATGTCTTACTCCTATGCCATCTTGAAGGTCTCTCCTTTTTTTGTACCCATTTTTAAAAAACCTATTTCTCTTTGTAATAATGATTTCTTGATGAATATTTGTAGTTTTATTGCCTCTTAACTCAGGATTATAAATAACTCACTTATTGCAACAATATTGATATTAAGCTGAATATTATTAAGATATTTTGGATTTTTCCGCATTTTGTCTGTCTTCTCTTAAGGTGTTTTTCTTTTCATTCACTTTCACTCAGTATTCGACTCCCTGTCGTTAATCATGCTACATTTACTGTGAACTGAGTTCCACCAGCCAGTTCTTGATGACTACTTTTCAGTAAGACAATGCAATAAATCACAAGGAAAGCACTCTCATTAAATATATATTTTCTGTGGAATTTTGGAAAACTATAAATCAATTTTTTTTTTACGTTTTAAAATTATGGGCTGAGGATTTTCATCCCTAGATGAAATGGAATTATTACACTCCACCTTGTCCCTCCCAGTGACTGCACAACAGAACTGTGACATGATGCATGAACCAGCTATTTGAGGATGTAATATCACCAACCTGGCTGTGAGTTTCCGTTACTTTTTCTCCAGTATTCCCAGCCCTGGGCTCATGCCCACCCAAAATTAGGAAGTTAGCATTGGCAGGACAGAGACAGTTCCAGGAGAAAGAATTTAGTTCCGGCTCAAGAAAAGGGCCCAGATAGAGAGGGAAAATTCCTCCCTATTTTTTTTTTCTTTGCTCTTTTCACATGCACACAAGTCCTAAGGCAATTCTGACACAAGGATCCTGGTGCTAGCAACAGTTGTAGCAGAAGGGACCTGCAGTCAACTAAAATTCTGAGGGACGGGGATTTTCCACTCTGATCAGAGAAGTTGGGGTCTCAAGAGGGTGGATCAAACATCCATTGCTTTTATTTCTCTCTATCCTGCTGTTTGACCTTTGATGTGGGAGCATTTTCAGGACGTGTACAGTAGAGAGAGTAAAAAAACCCCACAGTTTTCTGCCCAGAGGACAGAAAAATGAGTCCTAGGGAACTGGGATGTATTTGGGATACAGCAGAGAAGGAGTTGTTTAAGAAAGCAACCCTGCACATAGTTTATGAATTTCGAGATCACCTGTAAGCTAATCTATAATAGCATGACAGATACTTGGAAACTGAACTATATACAGACCACTTCCCAGGTCCCAGACTGTGACTGAGTAGTGTACGTGCAGAACATGTCCAAATGGTACCATAAAAACTTTGAAAATGTAACTGACCTTGAAACTCCAACCTAAAGAAGGCTGGCTGCAACTTATAGCCCAATTTCAATCAAGTTGAGAGCCTATTAAAACAAGCGAACAATATATCAGCATTCTCTATAAGACTGAAACAACATCTAGAGTTTCAAAATATAATACTCAAAATGTTCAGGATATAGTCCAGAAGGACTTAACATCTGTAGAACTAGGAGAAACTCAAATCACACAAAAGACAATTAACAGGGATCAATACTAAGAGGACACAGATGTTAGAATCATCTAACACATTTAACTTTTAAAAAAATGCTCTAAGAAGTAAGTACAAACATATCTGAAATGAATAAAAAGGCAGAAAGTCTTAGCAAAGATTCAGATGATATAAAGAATACCCAAATGGAAATTTCAGAAATGAAAAATAGAGTAACCAAAATAAAATAGTTCCTCACTGAATTGAGTCATAACAGAATGGAGATGGCAGGAAAGAAACTGAACATGAAGATGTACCAGTAGGAATTATGCAATCTGAAAAACAGCCTTGTGGACCCAAAGATCAAACTTTCATGTCATTGAAATTCCAGGAGAGAATCTGAGAAAACACACACATACATATATATATAATATATATATATATACACACACATATATATATAATGTATTATGAATTAATGAAGTTACATATATTCATTCAAATATGTTGTATATATGAATTATATATGATAGAGTAATACCTGAAGACTTGTCAAATGTAAAAGACAAACCTACAGATTAAAAAAACTCAGCAACTGCAGAAAACTCATTCATGTCCACATATATCATAACCAAATAAAAACTAAAGTAAAAAAATCTTGAACAAAACATCAGAAAAAAATAATACTTTACTTATAGGGAATAATTAGAATTATCAACATTTACTCATCTGAAACCATAAAGGCAAGAGGCAAGTGAAACATCATTTTTAAAGTACTTAAAAAAAATTAACCCAGAATTCTATATCCTTCACGAATGAAAATATCTTTCAGGAATGAAGGTAAAATAAAGAGTTAAAATAAGAGAATGCATAACCAGAATACTGGCTCTAAAAAATATTTTAGAGACTGTTACTCAGCCAAAGGGAAATAATGCCAGACAAAAACTTTGAATATCAAAATGAAGAAGCAGTATAAGTTGTAAATATCTGGGTGTACTATATCTGCTTTAACAAATCACTATGAACTTTGTGGCTTTAAGAAACACAAATTTATTATCTCGTAGTTTTCTGCAGGTCAGAAGTCTGGCACAACATGGCTTGATTCTCTGCTCAGAGCTCCACCAAGCTATAATCAAGCTATCATCTGTGGTTGTGGCTTTCATCTGGGCTTTGGGTCCTTTTCTTCAAAGCTCACTGCTTGTGGGACAGAGCTCACTTCCTTTTCATGCTTCCCATGTGGACTCCTACATCTTGTAGTCAACATTGTGTTGAGGTTTTGTGCTTCAGATCTTTCTGCCTTCTCCTTCTACTACCAGTCAGGGAAAGATTCCTGCTTTTCAAGTCTCATGATTACATTGGGTCCACTTGGATAATATCCTCCTTAAAAACTTTTAATCTTAATTACATCCGTAAGATCCCTTTGCCATATAACCTAAACTGAGGAGTAACACCAGGGAGCAGAGATTATGAAGGCTAAAAATCTGCTTACCACACTGAGTAAATAGAAAACATTATTCTGCTTTTGAGTTATTGAAAATTTATGAGTTGAAACCAAACTGTAGAAAACGATTTCTGCCTGCTTTTTATAGTTACTACCTTTCTTTTACTTCTCATTGAAAATTAGCAATGGCTGAACTCTCTCAGGATATTCACCTAGTATTGGTTTGGATTCTTCTATTACTTCCATTTCTGATTACATTGTAGTCATGAAAGTACGTAATGGCTGTCAATTAATATGGTGTGTGTGTGTGTGTCAAGTTGCAGAAAACCAAATTAAAAAATGTGATGATGATCATGAACACTTAATCCACCCAGTAATAATTCAGGAGGTAGATTGTTTCAAGGGTAAATCTGTATTTTAATAGACACCAAGAAACCAGGGTCTTTCTTCCCCTCAATAATAATAATATGACAATTATGTATAATAAGTGTTTTATGTATCTGTGGGGAGTCGGGGGCTCTTTTTCTTACTAGGATATATGATATTCTCTTATCTTGAAGAAGGAGACCATGTCCATCTTCCTCATCCTGAAATCTACAGTTCCTAGTATAATGTCAGGCATACAGTAGACATTAAATACATTACTTTTTTGAAATATATATTTCATATTTGTTGAATGAATGAATAAACTTCTTAACTTTCCCTTTAATTCTGACAAATAGAAACTGATAATTTCTATAAATGTAGGTCTCCATCCTTTGATTTTAAAGACTAAGATGCTTATAGTCAATGTAAATAATTTATTTTGCAGTTTCTTCTGTGCCCTGTTTTATGTAAAATATTTATAATTCTCAGATCTTGCTCCTAGTTAGGTGTTTGTAAGTTTCAGATTTCCCCAAATAATCTTAACCTGCATTCATGCTTCTTAGTGATTTCTCTATGCCAGGCATTGTATTATAATTAAAACTTAATCAGAGATAAGTGTATATTGATGTTTAGATTACCAGGGAGATAAACAAATACAGAATAATAAGTGTTAAAGCAAAGGTACTCCCATGAAGAAGAATCAATTAACTTAAACTTAGAGAAATTCTGAATGGCTTCTGGGAGGAGGTGATATCCCAGCAAAGTTGAAAGAAATAAAGTGGGGAAATGACATCTTTAAGAGAGTATTTACTGTCTAAAAGCATGGAAGTAAGACACATTATTGTTAAATTTGCTTACTTAAATATGACTCATTCGTTTGTTTCTAGGCAAGAGATAAATGACAAGATTTTGGGATGGTTTAGATTTTATTTTAAATTAATAGACATAACAAATAATTTTCCTATAAAAAAACTCCCCATTTTTCCCTTCCACAATGCTATTCTCTTCTTACTCTCCCCAGAGATATTTTCATTCCCATTTCTGGATCTATATTATAAATATGTGTATATATGTGTTTACAGTATACATAAAATATATGTATGTATATATTTAAAACACTGTTTTACACATTTTAAGTGTAGATCATTGTATATTATACTTATTTTCTTTCAGTATTATAGTCATGAGATTTATTGATCTTCATAAGTGTGTTGGTTTATTTACTTTTACTGCTGTAAATTATCTTTAAAAGAAATTACTACAATTTAGTTATTCAATCTAGTATTGATGAACTCCTAGGTTGTTTCTAATCTTATTCTTTTAAAAGCAGTGCTTCTATGCATATGTTTTCTTATGCATAAGAACAGGAATTTCTTTAGAAAACATGGCTAGGCATGTTATGACTGAAACCAGCAATTTCTGTGCTCACTTACAGTTGCCATTTTCTTCATATTCTTGCCAACAACTTATATTTTCAGAGTCTTAAAATTTTAAGACCCAACTAGGAATGAAACAGTATATCATTGGTCTTTAATTGCTCTTCCTAATTATCAAACAGGTTCCAATAAGTTAAGTAGTATTAAAAAAACACTCTAGGTAAAATGTGGTTAACTAATTAAGGGGTGGAGTGACTGTTTACCCTTGGATTGTGGAGGAAGGTTAATAGGAAAGGAACCTGGAAACCCAAAGGCAGGAGAACAACAAAACCGAGATTCAGACCACCACTGGAGAAGATATGGTTACCACAGGAACATACTACCCAGGGCTGTGGTGACAAAGAAACTGGCCACCACTTTGCCATCGGAGCAAGAGCCGCTGCCAGTGCTGGGACGATAAAACCACTGGAAGGGTTTCAGCTGCTGAGATATGAGAGCCAAGAGTACCTCTCCATGCGGTAACAAAGAAACTAGCTGAGTGGATTTTGACACTAAACTGCAAGATCAGCCTGCCACTGTGGTCATCTTACTGGGACCTTGGCATACTTATCCACTCAAAGTCGCATGGAAATATAGCATACTCCCCACCAAAAGTCTGTTCTTCATCTTCCAGTTTTGCTGTGTCCTTCTAGAGTCTTCTATTTGTAGATCCCAACATCGATCCAGCTGGCAAAGGGTAATATAGTTTGCAGAGTCCAGTTCCAACATAACAAAGCGTGACACAGATGAGTGGGTTGGAAGCTGAAAGGAAATGAATTTTAACTGGCACAGCCCACCCCTTTGACTACTCAGCATCAACACATTCCATTCCATATGAACACGGACTTCTCTTCAACAACAAAACAGCTCTGTTTCCACCCAGCAAGTTGCATCTCTTTACAGAAGTGATGATCTCACCCTTTTCCCAACATGAGGAGACACAACTCCAAAAATTGTATTCATGGGTGCTTCAAATTTAGTTACCCACTAAATCTTCTCTTACCTCAAGACTGAATTGTAGAGTAAGACAGCAACAAACTTGTATAAATAATACAGGGAAAAAAGGAGAGAGAGAGAGAGAGAGAGAGAGAGAAGACAGTAATGATTCGTATATTCAAATAAACATATGCATATTATAAGCAAGGAGAAAATATGTAAAGCTTCTACTCTGGTTTCCGTAACTGGTGCAAAGCTCTACTTGATATTTATCACTGCCGCCTTCTACTCTACTTTCCATGTGTCCTTTGCTTTAAAATAAAACTCAGCTGGTCAGAGTTCCTTCCCTGGTAGATAACCCAACCCTTCATTCCTGAAGAATCTCAATCTCTGTGGTCTTACTTATTTTGGGTGCTGTAGTTTTCTGTGACGCTTGGGAAGGAAAAACTAAAAGCCACCCAGAGAGTCCTCTAGCTTGTAGACATAGCCCTCCTCGTCCACAGTGTCAGCAGCAGCACAGTTTCCTCTTGTTAATTGGAATCAGGTACACCACAAGTAAAGTAGCCTCTATTTTCTGATTGGTTCATTGGTAAAAGGAGCCCAGAATGCTCAAGTAACAGTTTTATCTTATACTTCACTGGAACCATTGTTGCGTCCCCTGATGAAATCATTCTTCCTCTGGTAATCAAGATCTCTAAACCAGCCGAGTTCAAAGTTGTTAGAACTGGAAGCAAAAATCCTATGAATGAATTATTAAGTAACATGAGGGGAGAATCCACTTCCACTTCCATCCTTTAATTCTTAGACTCATGTATTTTTGATAGAGGGATAACAGTCTCTTGATATGAAACATATACTTCCTCCTGTAAGATGCCTGTCATATCCCACTTTTTAAAAATATTGACCCTTCACTGGCACCGTAACTCTGTCTTCATTAAGTCATTCCATCTTTCAGTTTGTACTGGGTTTTCCGTGTGATAGGGTATGTGGTAAGGCCACCCATAGCTGCACTTCCTTTGCATTGAAACGAGTTCCTTGATCAGAAGGAATGCTGTCAGTACCATGGCATCATCACTGGATGTACACTGGGATATGAATTTTCCTTTCCGGTCTATAATGTTCTTTTAGTACTACCATCCATGCACTCATGGAAGGCCTTATCTCCATCATGTTACCATTGAAGTTCCATGACCACGTAATTAACTGCCACTATGGCAACTTTTTTCATTAACTCATTGAGCAAACAGTGGAAAGCACTAGGATGGCTTGGATAAGAAGCTGATTGACATGCACAAAACATGTCATGTTGTCAACTGCAGGAGATGTCTTGAGTGAGCCTTTAAATGAGAGCCAAGAGTCACTGCTGATACGGTAAAAAATGTTGGCTTAGAGGGATGCCAGGGACTAAGCTGCAGTAAATGGTGCCAGTAACCTGAATCTTAGTAGGATTGCTGCAAAATAGAAAAGGCAGACACAGGAAGAAAGAATCTCTCTTCCTCTTCCATCTTCACAGAGTCCCTCCAGTAGCCAGACATTGAGGCAGCTTGCAAAAGAGAAATATAGTCTGCAGGATCATGTTCCAGTATCGTTAATCAGGGCAGAGAAGGTCGGTTTAGAGCTGAGAAGCAATAAATTAAAAACGAACATACCTGGATTATTACTTAAAATAGCTTCATGAGATACTGTATCAGATTTTCAAGTTGCTTCTTCTGTTTATTAACTTTTCCCATTATCTATTTTTTTATCTTCTTCTTATTTCCTCTCTCTGAAAACATGAATATTAGTCCTTTATGGGTTGTAAATAATTTTTCCCAGTCTGTGTCTTGTTTCCTTATAATTTGTAGGTACTTTCACCTTTTCTTACTATTTCTTTATCTTTCTAACATTCTGGATACTAATTCTTCACCTGTAATAGAATTTGCAAATGTCTTCTCTCAGTCTCTGACTTGTCTTTGTATTCAAAGATATATTTTGATTCATAGACACTTGAAATTCAATGTAGAATAATGTTATTTTTGTTTTTTAATACAAGATTTATTTTGGAATACTTTTAGATTTATAGAGATTTGTACAGAGAGTTCCAATATAATATTCAGTCAATTTCGTCCACTGTTAACATCTTATTACCCAGGTGCATCTGTCAAAATTAAGAAATTGAGTTGGTATAGTACTATTAACTAAACTCCAGAGTTTATCTGGATTTTACCTATTAGTTCCTCTTTCTCTTCCAGGATCCAACTCAGAGCACAAACTGCATTTACTTTTCTTGTCTCCCCAGTGTCCTCTGTTCTGTGGCAGTTTCTTAATTATGGTTGGTTTTATAATTTCGATGATCCTAAAGAGTATCGTCCAGGTATCCTGTGAAATGCCCCCCAGTCTAGGTTTGCCTGATGTCTATCAGAATTTGTCCCGGATTATGGGATTTTGGAAATAATATCACAAAACTGAAACGTTCTCGTCACATCATATCAAAGTGTTACGATATCTATCTGACATTATTGGTGATGTTAATTTTTACCGAAGGTTGATTAAGGCACTTTTGCCAGGTTTTGAGTCATTAAGTTTATTTCACCCACAAAAGGAGGGAATGGCCAGTAATTAAACTCCACCTCTTGGATGGGGAGTAGTTATATATATTATTTGGAATTCATCTGTAAAGGGAGTATGTCTGTTTTATTTATTTGTTTATTCAGTCATTATTCACATCAGTGTGAATTTAGGGATATTTATTTTATAATATGGATTATAATACTATGCTACCTTATTTTGTTTAAAATTGTTCTGGCTTTGGACATGGGAAGATTTTTAAGATTGGTTCCTCTGTCCCTTTGAAACAACCTCCCCCTTTTTTTTTTTAAGACTTTCTTTATTTTCTGATACAATAAGATGCTTGAGTCTTATCCTGTAGTTTCCCTGGGCCAGCCTCAGATTCAGACATTTCTCTAAGGACTCCCACTCTTTCCATTTGAGAATAGTATTTAGAAACTAAGTTCTGGGCTGTGGGTGTGCTCATTGCTTGTGAGGTGTCATTGCTTCTAGACCCTTACCGTGGTCAGAGCTAAGTAATAAATGTACAAATACCAATTCAAATCTATCTGTTAAATTACCCTCTATCTATATTTATCTATCTATACACATCTATATAAATATTTGGTGTGTAATTGAATAAATTAATTCTTATTACTAATTTTTTTTTTATATACCCAACTCTCGTGCTCTCATATATGTCGGTCTATGTTTACGCTTGCTTTTAAATTTCATTTATCCATTTAATTTCCCATGTACTGATTTATAATCTTAATTAATACATCTGTATAGAAGGCAAATATTAGCAATAAAAATTGCCACATTCTTCTTCTAAGTTTTAAATAAGTTCTTTCTGGTCCTTTGTTCTTTCATATGAATTCTAGGATCAGCCTTTTGATTAAGACAAAATAAAATTGTGGGAGTATCAGTTCAAGTTATATTTTACTTTGGGAATAATGTGGGGATGCTGAATACTATTTCAGTGTTTAGCATTCCCATCCATGTCTCCAGTCACTCAGGTCTTTTTAAAATAAAATTTTAAAATATTTGTAATATTCTCAGTGAAGATCCTATACATATTTTGTATAAAGTCGAAGATGCCATCCATTCTATTTACATTAGTAAAAAAAAAAAATTAGGCATTTCTTTGCTTTTTTTACTTTCTCATGCACAGATTCTGATTGTAAGTCTCATAGCTGTTGTTGACTCCCACCCATATCTTCTCATATTTTGGGGTTTATGGAATAAAATTGTCATCTACTTTGTTTGCAGATGCTGCCTGTAAGTTTTTGAGTTTGCTGTTTTAGCTCTCTGTATATTTTATAGCAGGATTTGGGGAGATTTAAAAATAATGCCAATACTTCTATCTTCTCTGGTTCTCCTGTGTTGGGCTGAGTGGGATGGTCTAGATATTGGTGCAGGAAATACAGGTCATGTTTTCTATGCAGTGCTTGCATTCGATAATTTTGTAGAAGTTTTTGCACCTCCAAAGGAAATCCTACTTGAAGTAGTGCTAAGGAAACTCCATAAACCTTGTCCTTATATATGTGCCCACATCCCTCACACTTGTGTTCAGTTTTTATACCTTTGGTGTCAGTGGGACACACTTTTGCTTTTTCTTTTATTTGTTTTTGTGTTTTTACTTACCTGGTAGCATTGATTTCGAAGCCAAGTGAGAAATTCAAGAGGAATCTTCTTGACAATGATCACTTTAACTAAACTTAGATTTATCACCATATCTTGATTTTGCCAAAAAAAAAAAAAACCAGAGAAAATATCTTATTTTTTGGTTTTTGGTTGTTTCATTGATAAAAGGCCTATCTCTTATTTGTACTCCAATAATTATCACAGTGCCTGATAATTTAAGTAAATTGACATAATTTGATATTGTGCATATTTTTGGACTTCTGTGTGTTAGATATTTTGCAAAGTGCTTTGGATATAATAGTGAATAGGAATAACATGATACCTCTTATTTGATCAAAGAAAATACTAGTAGATGAATTATGACAATCTATCAAGCATCAGACCCACAAGCATCAGCGTATATTCACTAGCCATCCATCGCTTCTAATCAGAACTACAAATTTATTGCATGATACCATAGATTCCAACGGTAATTTATGCTTGTGTGTTTAATGTCTTACTTTTTTTCCTAACCTCAATAAATTGTAAGCTCGTTGTACACAAAACAATGACTGGGTCACCTTTGTCTTTTACTAGTCATGGCACAGAACTTAAGTATTCAGTGTTTGCTGGGCTAATCAATTAATGTAAAGGAAATAGTAACATAGAGGAGGAAAAGACAATTAGGAACCAGAAGCTTAACTCATTCTTACATTTTTGATTAACTCATATAGCACCTCTGAAGGTAAGTTTATATATTCATAAAATAAACTATCTCTGAGAACACACCTTTCACCTTCTGTTACCAGTGTTCTGTGGAAACGTGTATGAGAGCACCAAAGTCAGATTGATTTTGTTGCTAAAAAGAATTAGGAGCTATCATAAATAAGCTATTAAGATAAATAAAAGCAATATTAAAAGTGATTTAATTAATTATTTTTCAGCTTTATTGAAATATAATCAACAAATAAAATTGTATATATTTAAAGTGTGCAATGTGATGATTTAATATAGGTATACATTGTGAAATAATTTTCAAATCAAGTGCCATAGCACATCCATCACCTCACATAGTTATCGTGTGTGTGTGTGTGTGTGTGTGTGTGTATGTATGTGTGTGTGTGTGTGTGGTGATAATGCTTAAGATCTGCTGTCTTAGCAAATTTCCAGTATACAATACAACGTTATTAACAATAGTCACTATGCTGTAAAAATAAATAGGAAAAATGTATTAATGGTAAATGTTAAGTCATGTAGCTTGAAACCATATAAAAAATGATTTCACAGACATGGGTTCTGGGACAGGTTAGGATTGTCACAATTTTATATTATAAAGGATATTTAGTTACAACTGACTGTGATCTGTGTAACTCCAGAATTTGACTTTCCAGCTGAAAGTATTTTTTAGCCCAATAGGCTAAGCACTGCATGAGGTGTTGAAATACAACATTCAAAACAAGGGAAAAGATAGACTTACGTTGAAGTTTCTCTTTACTCTTTTGGCTGGAGGAGGTATATATATGAATATAGACAAACTAAAATGTGCTCGTTGGAAGAAATTGGAGGGCATAATTTTTATATATAAACATTATTTTTTAAAATATAAAAT
>NW_020174578.1:79098-137876 GCF_003031525.2 Neophocaena asiaeorientalis asiaeorientalis | reverse complement strand
TTCATAGTTTTTATACATAAAAATTATTTTTTTAAATATAAAAAATATTTTAAAAATATAAAAAAATTAAATATAAAAATTATTTTTTATATTTAAAAAATTCTTCACCTTCATAAAGGTGAAGAATGGTAAGATGGGAGACAAAGTTTAAGTGGGTACTTGGAAGTTTTAAACAATACTTCAAATAGAGTGAGGATAATTTGGTGTATTAATATTCTAGTAAGATTGTACAGTGGATGCATCTTTAAAAAGTCATATTTCAACTATTATGGATACAAAATAAAAAATAATGTATAATAAAAATTCTCTTAAATGTTTCAAGCAGTGTTTTAACAACCACCTTCTATGAAAGGCTGAATTGTTGGTTAAATCTCATTAAGTTCTCTCTTAAGTCCCTTTTATAGCTAAAACTCAATGATTATAGAATATCATCTGTTTTCATTCTATTTACTTAACATTATGTTTTGCTTCATACATGAAAAGCTCATTAAAAATATACTCTCTGGGGCAAAGCGTAATCATAGCAATATAGTATCTTTATGCATAAAGTGGCCTTAATGTAGAGAGAACATCATTAAAATTAAAAGAGAAAATTGCTGATTTTGTCTTTGAAGGACATAAATACAAACACACACATAGGCGCACACACACAAACACACATATCCAATTTTAATATATTCCCCCACCCCCCACCAAAATGTTAGGAAATTATCTTCTCTCTGTATTAACTGGAGCTATATAGCACCATGACTATATGTAAAGAATAGTGATATAAATGATGACCTGGAAAAATATGACGTATTTTTATGTGAGTGTCCATAAAAGCAGTATCATCCCGTTGTATATTATTGGATTCAATATTCATCCCACTCAATTATTCTGAATTGGATTAACATTTTCACACACTTTTATTAAAAAAGTATTTTAACTTGCCAACCAAAGCATTATAGCCAACATATTCTTACAAGATATTTTGGCTATCTTTATTTCACTTAAGAAGCTTTAAGTTCTATAAAAATATTAAAAACAACTTTAAGATAGCCACTGTTGATAGGAGAAAAAAAATAGAACTAGAGAAACAGGAGTTTAGAAACACAATCAGATACAAACAAAGAACAGAGGACAAGAATAATCTAGACTGTCAGAAAGCCAAGATATTGCCATTTGTTTCTCCTTGAGGATGAATACATTATCAAGGATTAGTAATGCTATAGAAATTAGATCCTAGGGAAAATGTCACCACCTCTTTGACAATAACTACCTATCAGAGCTGAACAATGTGAAATCTGGATTCTGTGTATATCTTTAAATGAGCCACGGAGTGATGTCATATCATTTGTTTTCCTTTTTTGTGACTTAGTAAATTGACTTGGCCTGCAGTAGCTGATGTTTGTTTTAAATTTAAGGAGATATTCAGTTGTGTTGTAAAAGAGAACAAAGTTTTACCTCGATTTTGTTAGTGTTGCACATCATGTCATAGAAATATTTTTTTAGTAACAATTCATATTTATCTAAACATCTGCCAGAAAAGGTCTGGTGACTATCCCCAAGCCCTTGACAAAACTGATTAACAAAACACCATGCCAGGTAGTTTGTATGTCTTTAAGTGTTGGCACAGTATCTGCATAATATTTCCATTAAAAATGTTTAGCGTCCAATAATAATATCATTTTCTAAAAAAAAAAAAAAAGAAAAAAAAAACTATTTGGAAAGGAAGACCAGGGGAAAGAAAAACCTTAAACACAGCAAATTAGAAGTCAAAATGTGTTTTTAAAGTTCATTATTCACAATTCTGTAATCCAAAAACACTCCCCGAATTTTAAAAATTAAAAAATTCTATAAATCCTGCACAAACTTATTTGGAGGCAAAACCTGACCCTGAAAAAAATGTGAGACTCTAAGTTTAGTTTTTTATTTGCCTACATGAATATTCAAACATTTTACTTTGGAAATAGTGAAGTATTTGATAACAGGATGTAGCCTCAGGATATGCAAGGATGGTCTATGATGTATGTACTATATTACCTTTTCAAAATCTGAAGTATTTCAGATATAATACTCCCTGGGCTTCAAATAAGGGATTGTGACTCCTGTCATAATTGTTGATTGATTTTTATGTGAAAATCATTAGGGTAAATCTTGATAAGGCATATTTTCTGGGAGAAATAACAGTCTGAGTGATGTGTAATCCAAAGACTAGAATATTATGATCAGAAATTCGAGTGTGTATTTAGAGTGAGAAGTGAATTTGAAATGGGATGTTTCAGGTGAAATAATGGGAACTTCCATTAAGGGATCCCGTACCTAACTGATGTATTCTGATGTGTGTTTAGTTTCATAGGTTTTAGTTAAGGGAAGAGTTAAGAGATGAAATCATTCTGAGCTAGTCTCCCCCTTTCAGTTCCTTTAGAGAAAACTGCCTGTCTTCCATGAGAAGATAAATAATGGTCTTGTCCCTTAAGTCCAAAGATAAGCTTTTGTGCTTCTGAACTGTTCTGGGCTTCATGAATCTAAATGTTAAATACTTCCAAGCAGAAAAAATGTAAGAGATAACAAGTAGAATTGCATCACCAACAACATCAAGTTATACATCTTAAATATGTACAGTGTTTATTTGTCAATTACACCTCAGCAAAGCCAAAAAAACCAAGAAATGTTAGCTGTGGTTTACTGTATATTAGGTATATATCAAATGTCAATATTTTATGTACTTTTTAAACTATTTCATGACCTGTATCATATTCTCTGTAACATTGCTAAATTTTTTCCTTTCTCATTGAATAATAATTTGCATATATTTTATTCAGTTGAAATTTATCTTTTAAAATTTTTTAAAAATGTTAACACTTAGCATGAGATCTACTCTCTTCAAAATTTAAATGTACAATACAATATCATTCACTATGTTTTACAGCACATTTCTAGGATGAAATTTATTAAATAAGAATTTAGTTTTAACAAATATTTTTATTAAGTAATAATATAGCTCAAAGTTTATTCAATTTAAGCTATGAATTATTATTTCTTGACATTTTCAAATGAACAAAAAAAAATGTCATACTTTCCTAGATTTCATGCATTCACAATTTTGAATTTGTTTGGAGCAAGGCATACATACATAAAAAGCAAAACCCAGAAAAAGTTCATCTTTCTATTTACTGAAGATTTTGCCAGACCATTGTTTTCCAGCTCCTTCCCAGAATGGAGGAGGCTTGTGTGTGACATGGCATAGCCTTCAGCGTGGGTGCTGCCTAGGTGGTAACACTTCTATCTCTTGGGGAAGATTGTTTCAGGGACCAGGGGCTGAACCCATAACGGGCTAGGCTGGGGACACCCATTTTGAGGATTGTCAGGAAATTTTTTCTGAGTTGGAAGGTGGCATGTGGCAGGGCTGAGGCTCAGATAACTCTATACTTCTTTTCTTTTTTTTTGAACAGCTTTATTGAGGTGTAACTGGTATACAAAACTGCACATATTTATACAGTTTGATGAGTTTGGACATATGCATTTATATGTGAAACCATCACCACAATCAAAGTAATAGATATATCCATCACATCCAAAAATTTCCTTGTGTTCCTTTGGTTTGGTTTTGTTGTGGTAAGACACTTAATATGAGATCTACCCTCTTGACAAATGTTTACATGTACAATACTATATTGTTAATTATAAGCACTCTGTCTGCACGCCCATGTTAATTGAAGCATGCTCACTGTTGCCAAGATATGGAAATAGCCTAAATGTCCATTAATAGATAAATGGATAAAGAAAATGTGATATATACACATCATGTGACAATATGGATGAACCTTGAGGACATGATGCCAAGTGAAATAAGCCAATCACAGAAGAACAAATACTGCATGATTTCACTTATATGAGATGTCTAAAATAGCCAGTCCCAAAGAAGCAGAGATTAGAAATGGTGGTTGCCAGGGCCTAGGGAGAGAGGGAAATGTGAAGTTGTTGTTCAATGGGTATAAATTTCAGTTATGCAAGATACTTGTAATTTTTTGGTATATTCTAGACTGTACTCATAGATGAGTGGTTTTCTGATACATCTATTAAAATTAATATATGCAGGAGTCTTGAGTTTTCATAGCATGACGAGAAAATTAAATGAATAACAACCTTGCTTATATCATATTTTGTGCAAAACTTTATTTGGCACACCCCAGGGAAGAGTTTTGTTTTTATGGTGTTTCTATCCTCTTATTCAAGACTGCCAGTTATAATAAAGCTGCATTTGGTGGAACAATGTCTACAGACAGTTTCCTGAAGCCACATTTCATTCATTAATGAATATTCTATTTCTTGAGAAGGTTAGAATGTGGCAGCTACTCTGAAGTTCAGGTCAGAACGTGTCCACTCAGTGGCCAGTGATCGGGACACATAAAGCAGGTCCTCACATGCTGAACTTGCACAAGCCAGATGTACGCTATTAGACACAATTAGATTCCGAGTCCAAAGAGCTGCTTTCCATGCTGATGGCAAAAATGGAAGATATTAATTGCACTGCTTAGAGTTTGAGCCTCTTCAGCTGAAATAGATGTTTTGTGATTTCCCCAGGAGCATGAGGCTTGAAGCTGAAATATATTTCATGACAGATTGACAATTAGGGCAGCTTTTAAAAACATATTTTAGATTCCAGAATGTAAAACAAGAACAAATAATAAAGGGTTTTATCTTCTCTTTCCAATACAAGTAAATTATTTTTGAAGGATTCTCTTTTTTAACATTTTCAATTTTTTGGCAGAAAGATATTTGTTTTTCTCCTATTTTGCTTATCTATGGAAATATATTAGTGCTATATTTTAGGAGTTTTAAAGTAAGAAATAATCAGCTATAATTATAATTTATGAATATTCAGGATGGGGGTAAGTATGGAAAACAGCCAAATATTTTAGTTTGTATGACATTAATTGTGGTATTTGTTATTAAGGGTGTGCCCCCCCCCCGAACCCACAAATATGCCCATACACTAATCAGTGGAAACTTTGAAGTTGTTACATCATATGGCAAAGGGACTTTGCAGATGTCATTAAGGTTATGGACCTTTAGATAGGAAATTATCCTGAGATTATTTGGTTGGGAGCAATCTAATCACATGAACCCTTTAAAGCGAAGAATTGTCTCTGGCTTGAGGTAGAAGAAAGATGTGGTAGAAGAAGTCAGAGAGAATTCAAGAGTGATAAAGGTTGAAAATGCCATTGCTCCATTGCTGGCTTTGGGACATAGGGGCCCATGTGCAAGGACCACAGCATGTTCTCTAGGGATTAAGGGTGGCCCCCTAGATGACAGCTGGAAAGGAAAACAGGTTCCGCTAACTATGTGCATGGGCTTGAGAGTAGATTTTTCCTAGAACCTCTTGATAACAGCCCAGTAGCAGACACTTTGATTTCCTGTAACCTTTATAACCTGGAGTGGAGAAACCAGCTGAGTCAATCCAGACTTCCAGCGTATAGAACTGTGAGATAATAAATATACGATGTTTTTAGGTGCTAAGCTACTGGTAATTTATTATGTCAGTAATAGAAAACTGACCCTAATTTATGTCCTACCTCCTTTCAAAAATGATTTGAGGTGAATTTTAATAAACAGAAGCACTAATATGTTATAATGAAATGTTTTAATAATTTGAGATTAATTAATAAAATATTTAATATTAATAAAGGATTAATTAATGTAAAATCAGCAGTAAATACAGCTAACTGGAAACATACCAGTTTTTCAGAAGAAATATACTTTTCCTTAGTTTGAAATTCAAAAAGGATATTTTTCATTAATTTTAATTATTTAATTAATTTATTTTAATATAATTGTCAAAGAGCAGCATAATGGGCTTTACCTATTTGTAGAATATACACAAAATTCATGAAATAGTTACTCCTTATGGCGTTTCTCAGTCAATTTAAAGAATGATAACCAAAATTCAGGTAAGATATTTCTTCATGAGGTATAAATTAAATGTGCATTATGTACATACTTTATGGAGACCCAGAAAAAGGTAAACTCATAATGGAGACATTTATATCACGTGCATTTACCCAGAGGTTCTCAGATAAATTGACATAATTTAATAATAAAATACTAAAAACCATAATTAAATAGGGAAACAGACACAGAGTTGTCATTTTTAATGAAATAAGATGGTAAAAACAATCTTTCATTGATGATTTTTTCATGACCAAAAGGAAATTAACAGCAAAATGTAGATAGTACATCCTAGCATAAAGAGAGTACTATAATTTTTATAACTTGAAAATATTTAAACGTATATATTTATGTTCTTTGTTCAACTACGAAACACAAGCATATGAGCAAAAATTAATAAGATCTAAAAAGGTATAAATTAAAATGTCTACTCTTGCTCCTGTATCCGTACACCCCGCAATCCCTTTTCTCAACATATAACCTCATCACTGTTTTTTTATGCAGATTGAAGCAAATACAAATATGCTGTATGTTTCTCTGTGCCTCTCCCTTCTTTCACAGAAGACAGAACACTGTGCACATTCTATACCTTTCTTTTTTCAGTTGTCATTTAATTATTCAGATGAGTACAAAAATAACTTTCTCAGATCCTTTCTATAGCTGTACAGCATTCTGCTGTGTGGATGTACCTTAGTAATGGACATGAGTTATTTTCAATCTTACGTCACTATAATCAAAGCAACAGCGACTGCTTTGTATGTATGTGTTTGTTTTTTGTTTCTTTTGGTTTGGTTTGGTTTGGTTTTTACTCATACTGTTGGATCTGAAAGATAAGGCCCCAGAAGAGGGACTCTTGGGTCAAGTGATAATTGAGTTCATAATTTTGATAGCAGTTCCTCCAGTTTCTTCCCTAAGACTGCATGAAGTCGTTCACTTCTACCAGCATTGTACTAGAGCATCTGATGCACCATACATTGCTATTGTGAAACTTTTCCCTCAGATTTGTGAGAAATGGCATCTCAGTCTAGTTTTCATTTTTATTTCTCCTTACTACAAGTGGAGTCCATCTTTTCATATACTAGAGAGTGATACATTTTTTACTTTCTCTGTGATCTTTTACTTTTTAAATTGATTTGAAGTTCTTTATATTCTGAATACAAGTTCTTTCACATATATGTGTGTGTATATATGTATATATGTACACTCATGCAAATAACATGTGTAAATGTAAATATATGTATGATATACATAAACAAAACTAACAGCATGTCCCACTCTGTGGCTTGTTTATTGTGTAATTGAATAATTTTCTTTTTCTGGGTGGCCGGCGATTTTATTCTAAATATCTAGGACTCTAGAAATTTACATCCCACCATCCACTTGTGAGAATTCCAATTGCTCCACAGCATCACGAACACCTGTTATAGTTTTTTATTCCTTTTTCTCATTTAACTGTTCTGTTGAGTAAGTAGTAATATCTCATTGTGGTTCTAATTAATATTTTGGGATGGTTAATAAAATTGAACCCCTTTATATGCTCAGTGAAGGTTTGAAAATTGTGCTCTAAATGGCTCCTTCAGATCTATCGTCTATTTCTACGTGATTGCTTGTCTTCTTTTCACCAACTTATAAGTGTTTTAAATGCAAAGCCTTTATCAGATCTAAGAACTGCAAATATCTTCTTCCAGTTTGTAGCTTGATTTTTCACTCTATTAGTGCTGTGTTTTGATCAACATACATTAATCTTAATGAAGCACAGTTTATCAGTTTTTTTGGTCTGTACAGCTAGCATATTTTCTGTGCATTCTTTCTAGTGTATAGAAATATAATCGTATATGGAATAAAGATCTTATATTCAAAGATCTTGATGAACTCTGTTGGGTTTTTAATACTGATTAATTTTATCCTGAATGTGTATAATAAGTGCTCTACATCAGAAAGAGATTGATTACCTCACATTACAGAATAAGTGTGTCAGCCCCCTCCCCTTCTTTGTCCTAGAATTTACTCTAAGTGTGATGGGATGTGAGTCAGGTTAAGTTTCCTAACTTAGGATCTGGATACCCCATACTCAGTGGATAACAAAAAATGATGTTTCTCTGCTTACAAATGCAGCTGCTCCCCTCCCCTCTTGGAAGGATCTCCTGACTCCAGCCTTTCGGTATATGAATAAAGTCTCTCCAGGAACAAGATACCCAAGACTGTCTCAGTTGTCACAACTTAAAGATGTTTCCAAATTCTGTCTTTCATCTCTTGTGACATGTAAATATCCAGGAAGATAGTATTGGAGTCTTCTAGCACTGTGGTGTTAAAGACTTTGCCAGGATGTAACGATTTAGCCCTCTAAGGGAAATACCATACGTTTTATTATCCTTTGGATCAGAACAATTAATTAGACAAATGATTATAGATTCAATTATCATGATATGGGAAGAGACTTAGAAGACTAGGGTGTTTTGCAAGAGCACTGAGAAATCCAGAGAAATTTTCTTTCTCTACAAATTCAAATATAAATTCTAAAGGTTTGTCTGTTAGAACTTTAGATTTTCTAGGAATTCAGTTATGCTCCATTTGAATAATTTCTGTTTTAATCATCCCAATCCTATAGCTCTGATTTCTTCTACTTGCCTTATTGTGACTTGTATTTAAAGTACAATATTTTTAAAAAGTGGTGATAGTGAACAAACTTTTCCTGATCACAGATGGAAATTTTCTGATGGCATGTTGGAACTCTTCTGTATTAATTTGAGAAAATCTCCTTATATTGCTAGTTTGTCACAAATTTTTTATGTTTTGTTTTTGCTATTAATGGGTGTTGACATTTATAAAGCTTCTTTTATTTATGCAGGTGATTATTTTATGTTTCTTCTTATCTTTTCTGTTAATGTAGTAAATACTACCAATCAATTTTCAAATATTAAACCAATGCAGCATTACTAAAATAGAACCCATAGGGTAAGGAGGTATTGTACTTAGTTGTATTTCCCAAATTTAATATAATTACATCTTTGAGGAGGTTATTACATCTGTATTTATGAGTGAGATGTGTCTATAATGTTCTTTTTTTTTTAATCTCTGCTGGGATTTGGTGTTAAGAAGGTGCTGGCTTTCTGAAACAACTTGGAATCGGTCCCTCTTTTCTACATTACAGAAAAATTTGTGTATAGTGTTACTGGTTTTTAAATATTTGTAAGAATCCACTGAGTAAAGGTATATTGTGTCTTCTCTGTGGGAAAATAAAAAGAAATTCAATTTTTCTAGTACGTATTGGACAACTGAGGTTTGGAAAGCAGTGTTTTTCTGAAAATTTGGACATTTCTAGTGATTTTTTTAAGTAACTTGGCATAAAGTTGCTTATAATATACTCTTGTTAACTATTTGATATCTAGGAACAGTAATGATATCCTCATTGTCATTCCTGACCTTGATGAATTATATTCTTTTCCTTCTTGCTATAAAATCTTGCAATATTAATTGACTTTTGAAGAGTCACCTCTTAGCTTTGTGATTCTTCTCTCATATCTTTGTTTTCTATTTCATGTTTGTCTTCTCTTATCTATTATTTTTCCTTCTTGATTGTGGGGTTAACTTTTTCCCCTGTAAATCTTAAAATAAATGCATGATTTCTAGCTTTTAAATTTCTTTTCTACCATGTATTTAAAGTGATTTACTTTCTTCTTTTCCTCATTTTAACAGCATCTATAAGGTTCAAGTGTTTTATTTTTTAAGTTGTGATTAACTTTTCTATATGTTAAACATCACTTGTTTCTTTTACTGTCATTCCTTGCCTTCTTTTGGATGAATCAATGTGTTAATATTCTATTTTTCTCCTCTATTAACTTGATGATATATATCTCATATAGTCTTCCAGAGGCTTCCTAGAGATTAGAACATTCAACCTTGACTTCTTACATTCTGATATAAATTACTACTTTTTATACAACTTTTTGATACTTCTGGTAACACTAGGCCTTAGAAATCTCTACTCAATTTTCTCCCTTTATTATGCAATAATTGTATATATTTTAGTGTTCCATTTTATGTTCACTAATGGAATTTTAATTTTACTTTTTTATTTGATATTGTTCTAGGGTTAAAATAAATATCTTTCATAATTTGTCATGGTCTAACTTCAAATTACATTATATCATTTTATATATGATGTTAAATTCTTACAGTAGTAATCTTAAGTAGACCTTGTCTTTTGTGCTGGTTTTGTCATACATATATATTCTTCATATGCTATAATTGTTATATTGTTAACATTGTTTGCTTTAAATAGTCAATTATCTTTTGAAAGAATATTAACGGGAAAAGTCTTTTATATTTACCCACGTATTTAGCATGTTTGTCACCCTTCATTCCTTTGTGTAGATCCAAGTTTCTGTCCAGTATCTCTTTTCTAATTGCAGGTCTGCTGCTGATAAGTTCTTTTAATTTTGTTTGTCTGAAAAAATCTTATTTTGCACTTATTTTTGAAGGATATTTTTCCTGGTTAGAATTCCGATTATTTTCTACTTTCAATATTATAAAACTATTTTTACATTGTTTTCTGAATTGTTTTTTTTCTAAAGAGTAGTCTGAGATTTTTCTTCTCTTTTTTCCTTCATATGAAATGAGTTTTTTTTTCTGTGTTGTTTAGATGTCCTCTTTATCACTGAATTCCCTAATTTGCTTATTCTGTTCCTTGGTGTGTTTTTCTTTTTGTTTATTTTGCTTAGGTATCCTTGTCTTTCTTGAATCTGTGAGATTATAGCTTTAACTAAATTTTGAAATATTTTGGCCATCATTCTATCAAAACTTTTTTCTTCCTCCTCCTTATTTTGGGATTCCAATCATAATTATGTTACATCAGTTAATATTTTCCTACACTTATTTGGGGTTCTGCTTTTCTTTCTTTTTTTGATGTTTTTTCCCTCTTATTCCTTCAGTTTGCATATACACTATGCTATATCTTTTATTTTACTGAATTTCCTTTATTGTATCATCAGCTGTTAAGACCATTCAGTGAATTTTTCATTTATGTATTTTTAAACTGTAGCATTTCCACTGTACCATGTTCCTAAGGAGTTCATCACTTTTATTATTGTTTTCATGTTTTTCTTTAACTCATTGCTCTTTGTCATAGCTATTTTGAAGTCCTTGTTGGCTAATTCCATCATCTGTCATTTCTGTGTCTGTTTTATTGACTGATTGTCTATGTCATTATGCTATACCTCAGGAGGTATATTTTCCTCCTTCTTCACGTATCTTATAATTTTTATTGGATGAATATTATATTTTGAGTATTTGGATTTTGTTGAGTTGGAAAAACTCTCCTGTATTTCTTCTTTACTCTCCTGACACAACTACCACACTTCCTTTCTGCTCACCAAATCTGTCAGGTTTTTTTTCCCCCCACACATCAAGCAATTCTCTGACACTAGCTGGTTGTCCTACAGTGTAACTCAAATCTGGCACTATCTGTCTAGAGATAGCATCAGCTCCCACAGGTTAAGGACTCAGCCCCCAAAACTGCACCTCTCCACCCGCAGATGCTATTACAGGTCCCAGGTTGTCACCTGTACTTCTGACTGACCTGCCATGAATCAGGGTTCCCATGACCCCTTTCTTGGATTCAGTAATTTGCTAGAATGGCTCACAGAAATCAGAGAAATAATTACATTTACTGGTTTATTATTTAATAAGGGTTATTATACAGAATACAGATGAACAGCCAGACAAAGAGATACTTAGGACAAGGTCTAGAAGTTTCCAAGTGCAGGAGCTTCTGTTCTCATGAATTTGGGCTGTACCATCCTCCCAGCATGTCAATGTGTTCACCAACCTGGAAGCTCTCCAAACCCTGTACTTTGGAGATTTTTGTGGTGACTTCATTATGTAGCCATGATCAGTCATTAACACAGTCTCCAGCTCCTTTGCCTTTCCCAGGGGATGGGGAGTGAGACTGAAAGTTCTCAGCTTCTAATCATGGTTTGGTTCTTCTGGTCACCAGCCCTCATCCTCATGCTCTCTAGAAGCCCACCAAGAGTTGCTTCATTAGCATAAAAGTCAGTCTTATAACCCAGGAACCAGTGTCAAAGACTAAATACTAAAACAAAAGATGCTTTTCCTAATTAGGAAATTACCAGGGTTTTAGGAGCACAGTACCAGAAACAAGAGGGCAGAGATCAATATACGTGTATACTTTCTTGCCCATTTTTGGATTGGGTTGTTTTTTTGTTATTGAGCTGCATGAGCTGCTTATACTTTCTATTATTTTTGAAGGAAGTTGTCTTCTTTAAGAGCATGTAATTCAAATTGACTGGCAGTTAAGCTACTAATGATTGGCTTTATATTTTCCAGGCTTTTTATTTGTTTTGTTTTTAAAGTTATGATGGTTCTAAAGTAGCCTTTTCTTTAGGGCTTATATATCTATACTCCCGGCAAATTAAAAGAATAAGGAGAGACTATATTCAAAAAGACCAATGCAGTAGGAAGAGACTCCAACCTCAGCCTCTGTAGGCATCACAAAATTAAACGGGAAAAGTATTTTCTTCTATAAAGAGGACTGTATTCATTTCCTAGGGCTGCCATAAATAATTAGCACAAAATTGCTTGCTTAAAATAACAGGAATTTATTTTCACAGTCTGAAGGCCAGATGTGTGAAATCCAGGTGTCAGAAGGGCTGTGCCCCCTCTGAAGACTCTGGGAGAGAACCCTTCATTTTCTTTCCCAGACTCTGGTGGCTGCAGACACTCCTGGCCTTGTGTATTCATCACTCCAGTCTCTGCCTCTATCATCACACAGCCTTCTCCTCCTCTCTGTGTCTTCTCCTCTTTTGTCTCTGATAAGGACACTTGTCAACAGATTTAGGGCCCAACTGGATCATCCAGAATGATATCTCAAGATGTTTAGCTTAACTCCATCTGCCAAGACCTTTTTTTCCAAATAGGTAACATCCATGGATTCTGGGAGTTAAGATATATGGACATATCTTTGGGGGACCACTATTCAACCCACTACAAGGAATCAGCAAAGCTAGCAGGGATATTGTGAGAGGGGGGCAAGCAAGTGGAGATGAGCAGACAGCATGACTGGAGAGGATCTATAGGAAATGACCTTCTCCGTGGTCAGCCAGTTTCCAAAATGAGCTGATAAGCGGGGATGTTCTGCATGTTAGTACTTGCTTATTCTTGAGGGAAGGAGAAAAGTCTGACTAAAGTTAGGTCAAGCCAAGTCAACATGTAAGTTTCAGGCAATCGTGAGCACTTGGTGACTGCTAAAATAGAACACTTCTGGGGTCTACCTGAATGCTTTAGGTGTTTAGTACAGTCTCGCCAATTGGGATGGTAAGAGCTCAACTATCTCCTGGTCTTGTGAATGTTGGGGGAATTAGTTTATTTTTTATATCCCCCTAGTAGTTTCTTCCCTGACATCTTTCACCCTAAATATGTATAGCTTATTATTCAGCAGCACGCTCAGGGGGAGCCTTCCAAAGATTTCTGCATCTCTTTTTCTACACAGGACCTTTCTTCACAATAATCTCTCCCATCAATTCTAGCCATTTTGGCCTCCTTGGATTCTGAAATCTCAGCTCAGCCAGAGTATCATGCATGCTTGTTTTCCTTCTCCCTGTGCTGCAGTCCAAAAAGTGCCTCTAGGTAGAAACTCAATAATCATACACCTCACTCATTTATTTCCTTTATATCATAGATCAAAATTCTGTAATGCCTTTATCCCATGTCTTAAAGTTTTTCCAGCTGTCGAATTATTTACAATGGACAGGCAAGTACTGTAGTGGTTCCCCAATTGTAGCAGAAGGGGAAAGCCCCCAGAGCAGAATATTTTTTAATTGAAACTTTCCACAGCCTCTTCATTGAAATCATGTTTACTTCCTTATGGCAAAGAACTTTGTTCATGCTGTTGCCTTTTCCAAGAATGAAATATGACACAGGGACCTGTTTTTAAAATTTATCTACACCTTTCAGAAGCCTTGGCCAACATGTAACCCTTGGACCTGAAGCAGCAGAATTGTTTCATTGCCATCACGATTAAAGTCTTTCACTGCCTTGTCTACCAGGTAGAACAATCAGGGACTTAGGTTCAGTAGAATTGTAATGTCAAATGCCAGGCTGTAAACATGAGGGAAGGATGAAATGTGAAAGAAATGGAAACATTATATATTTATTGCTTTTATGAAGTTTTTTACAAAAATGAAGGAGAGAGGTGCATTTTGATGGGATATCTGAAGTAGCAGGATTGGAGAAAAATTGCTTTTGTTTGAGGTAAGAGGACATGTATATATATGCTTTTAGACTGGGAGAATAAATCATTTGGAAGAGAGAGGATGGAGTGGCAAATATTTGACAGAGAAGAACCTGGCAGAGTTAGAAAAAAGATGGAATGAAGGGAAGGGGTTCGGAGTGAAATTCACTTTGAAAGAAATAGGAGTATCGTTTTATCTCACTCAAGAGAAAGAAACACAGAAAAGGAAATATTTGTTATTGAGGTCTTACTATGTGTTAGATGCTTTGCATACTAATTTAGTCTGTGCTCATGGGACAAGCTAGGTAAACGTTAGTATTCCTATTTCAAACATGAGAAATTGAGATTGTAGAGTTTAAATAATTTGTACTTTATCTATAGCCAGTGTGAACCTTTTACAGCAAAAAAAAATTCAACTCATTTTTCTGCACGAGACCTCCAAAGATGCCCCATCCTAAACAGAATCAAAACCAACGTGCTCTGGCTTACAAGGCCCACATGACCTGGCTTCCACATGTTGGTCTGAACTCACCTGTCCCCTCTTTTCCATGATGTGCTCGGCTTTAGCCACCTGGATCTTCCTTCTCTCTCTCCTCCAAACTCCCAGAGCTCACTCTCATTCCAGAGCTTTGTGCTCACTCTTCCCTCTACCAGGAATTACTGTGAGCTTTCTTATTTCACTACCTCAGTCGTGCTTCTGCTCAAATGTGTTTCTTCAGAGAGGCTCTTTCTGATCATTCTATTGAAAATTGTACTTCTTATTTTATCATGATATTCCACTTTTGATATCTCTGTATCTAGCTGCCCAGATACATATTTAATTTCTGTTATATCCACTAGAATGTGTGTTCCACAGAGAAGGCAATACATTGTTTGGCTGGTTCACTATCGTGGCCTCAGAGTCTGGTGGGTACCTGGCACATAGTAGCTGCTCAATAAAAATTTATTGGATGGGGGCTTCCCTGGTGGCGCAGTGGTTGAGAGTCTGCCTGCCGATGCATGGGACGCGGGTTCATGCCCTGGTCCGGGAAGATCCCACATGCCGCGGAGCGGCTGGGCCCATGAGCCATGGCCGCTGAGCCTGCGCGTCCGCAGCCTGTGCTCCACAGCGGGAGAGGCCACAACAGTGAGAGGCCTGCGTACCGCAAAAAAAAAAAAAAAAAAAATTTATTGGATGAATAAATAAAATGAGAGAAGAGCCATAGCTAAGAAATCACAAGAACCTTAATTCCAAAATTCTTTTACTTTTTATTCCAACCAACTAAGGGAAGGCGAGGATTCTCATATCATGTGGTCTTAAAGTTTTACATAGATAGCAAAGTCAGGAATAGCATTTTCCTCATGGGAGCAGTAGAAGGCAGATGGTGACATCTTGACTTTTTTTGTTATGGTGGTCACAATAAAAGCTAAGCTTAATTGAACGTTTCACATAGTATGGCCTTTAAAATGGTAATTAATAGATACTTAAGAAAATATTAGCTTTGAGGGCTGGAAAAAAATAAGTGAAGAGCAGAATCCAGGCTTCTGAACACATAAGCTGTATTCCAAATTTATATTATGGGAAAATAACAAATTTACTTTAGAATTTAATTTAAAAACAAAGTGTTCCAATGAGCTTATTTTTCAATTTGGTTAACTTGTGACATTCTGAAGGCTATTTAGATTGCTTCATTTTTTCAGACTTTTTTTTACATAGGAAGGTACTGCTTTGGAGTATAATATATTTTCCTAGATAATGTTTATTACATTATTTGAGGGTTTACAGAGGACAGGTCAGGCTGACAAAGGAGCTGGACTAGACTATACATCTGAAGAAATCAATAAATGCATAAACAAAATCACCTTTAGAAACTAGGCAGATTCGTTAATACTTTACTGCTTCATTTATATTTCGGCATTTTTATGATGAAATTTACCTTGTGGCACTTACTGTTTTAATAATCTTTTCTACTTCAGAAAAGAACAAAGGATTTGCTTAGTATATGAAATGAGATTGTTTTACTTTTCATGTGCTTTGATTGTTTTTGAATTTGGGCATTATTGATTATGGTAGATAAACATTAAGTCACAAAGCAATTTATACATGAGCACAGTAATTCTTCATCCTGTTCATTGAGGGCAGGTTTGAAATTGAAATGCCATACACCATTATGAGGAGCCAGTGGTTTATGCATGAGGGCAGCCTAGAATACTTCGCTGGAATTAATGTCACGGAAACTCTTGGAAAAGCAAATGGAACGCTGAGGTTATTTGTAATTTTCCTACCTCTTGTTATCCTATTTCCATTTTAAAATATTGATTTAAAAAATAAACTTAAGAATAATAATCATAAAGATGATATTAGATTAACAGTCATTCCTGTTATTTCGCTATTTCATAAATTTAGCAAGAGGGGAAAAGTTAATGTTCTATCTTTCTATTGACTTCTTGGGCTCATAAAAAGTCATAATCCTATAGCCATATAATCAGCACAAGTCAGGAAAAGTTAAGTAAATCAGAAATGGACTGAGGTCGATGTGATTTGATGTGAATTTTCTTTTGGCGTTTTAAAGGGTTCTTGATTTTACCTGACCTGAAAAAGTTAATAATGTGTTTCTCCATGCATAGGAGATTTTATAAATATACATACCACCAAACTGCAGGAAAAAATACTGTTTTTAAATACTCTTCTTGATTCAAATGAATGACTATGTAAACTTGGAGGGAAAAAAGGATATATGTTCATTAATATTCAGCGAAAAAGGAATACTAGGTGTTTACATCTGAGAAAGAAAAACATTGTTAAAATTGAAATACAAACTCTAGTTGTCACATGTTCATGTCAACTTTGGTTTCTTCAGTACTAGTAATATTTTATTACATCCATACTCAAGAAAAGTTTCTGAAACATACAAATGTTTAATTCTTTAATGTGGATGAATTGCTTCTGACATTATGTAGATCTACTAAAAAGTTATATTAATAAGACTGCAAATGATAAGTTATAGATATAAACTCTATTTAAAATCCTGGTCAATAAAATTTTTTTAAAAAGGGGAGGTTGGGGAGGGAAGGATTGGGAGTTTGATATTAGCAGATGCAAACTATTATACATAGGTTGGATAAATAGCAAGGTCCTGCTCTATAGCACAGGGAACTATGTTCAATATCCTGTGATAAACCATAATGGAAAAGAATATAAAAAAGAATATATATATTCTTTTCAACAGCTTGGAAAAAGCACTAAATGTCTCTCTACCTGTTACCTCATTTGAAAAATGGGTACAATAACATTTTTCCATTTCAGTGATATTTTTAAGAGAATCAAATGAACGTTTTAAAAAAATGTTAGAAATGACTCTTAAAATGAGGATATAGCTATAGAAATATTGATAGGATTTTTGGCTATGGAGATATTACTGCAGCTTCATCAGATGGACCTGTGGAAGTTATTGAAGGAGTAGAGAACACTGGTAGAAGAACTTCCAGAACAATTATTAAGATGTTTTCTATTGCCCATCAGCAGAAAATATGAACCTAAATAGATGAAAAAAAAAAGAGAGAGAAAATTGGGTCAGAATGGAGGAAAGGAAAAAAAAAGAATATGGAGAAATAAGAGCAAATAAAAGAAAAATATTATTTTACAGATTGTTGACTGTGGAAGAAGGAAAAAAATAGATCACAGAACTGGCAATATTTATGAGGGTCCAAGAGCCTGGGCCAATTTTCTGAAATAACTATGAACTGTAGTAGAGTCTGTCACCATCATAAACTGAAGTAAACCAAAGGGGAATGTTTGTATTAACTACAGTCTCTTGAAAAAATGTATTTATCCCTGTATTGCAGGTATATAAATTCATACTAAATTGAATTAGGGAAATATTTAAATCACTTATAAGTTTTTATATATTTGGGGGGGTTACTGTCTATCTTAGCTAAAATGGATTAAAAGTTTTTAAAGGTTTCAATCATACTGTATATTCAATTACATAGGTTTTTATATAGAATGGATTAATATTGTTTAAAGTCTTCAGCCATAATGTGCATTTATATAGACTTTTAAAATAAGTGATTCACTTATTTGCACAGTTCGAGTCAAGGTTGATTTCTGTAAATCTTAAGTTTTTTCAGTGTTAGTAATGTCTTTATTACCTCAAACACAGTAGGAATTAAGATACTTAGGTACCCTCATGGACACAAAAGTAAATCAAGGTGGTAGAGTGATAAAGATGGTATAAGCAGAAAACTGTAAAGCTGTGTGATGTGGTAGAAGGTGCCCTGGGTGGGGCAGGGGTGGGGTGGGCAACAGGGGAAATGATTGGTTGTTTTCTGTCCTGGCTTTTGTAAGTATTACCTACTGTTTTGGGTAAACATCTTGATCTCACTGAACCTCAGTCTTGCTATGTAAAGTGTAAAATGGGGGAAATGCTGTGTGTGCCCTTTATAGGCAAAAGACAGATAATGTGTATTGAAAATACTTTATAATCTATGAAACACTATGTGCATGTAAGAGGGCATAACTTTTCCTGGAGCAAATTTGTGCTGCTTCTATGTAGAGGCAATATTAAAAAGTTCTCATAATCTCTTTAGCATGAACTCGGTGCTATAGATGGCATTCATATTGTGCCATGAAAAAAAGTGTGATATTCTGATATTCTACAAATTCCAGAGAAAAGACAGAACAGTTTGAGATTTGAAATGGAGATTATGCCTGTGAAAGAGACTTCTGGCAAGTGGAGGATGGAGTTAACCACCTGCCAGGTATGAGTCCCATAGGCAGAGAAGGATTATGGCTCTACAGGGGAGAGTCAAAGGCATGCTATAAATGTGACGTGAGAAATCGTTTGAGTGTAAATATGCAGTCAGGAAAAGTGTTCCAGTGTGGAGCACAAGGCATAGCTGTGCTTTCAGGAAAAGAGGTTTTGGGGTAACCTCTGTGAGAAAGGAAGGTCATATATAAGCAAACTATTGAAAACTTATTTTAATTATCCTTTCTCTAAATAGGTCTTATATAATGAATTTCAATTCTTGAAGATCCTCTTTTGACTTAGATTGACTGATATTAACTGTTTAAACTAGGGAAAATTTCATAGGGTTCTATTTGGCAAACCAAATTGTAGGTGCCAAAGACAATGTAATTTTAAATGATTATTCACTGGGTCTTAGCAAACATGCCCCTCTACAGGTTACTTTAGGGCATTGAGTGCTATGACTGTGGGGAATGTAAGCAAGGCAGTAAACTGACGGTTAAGATGAAGCTTATCTCTTTTTGCCTCTATTCTCTATTAGATAAGATTATAGGTGGTACCTTTTTCAAATTTAGCAGGATTCCCAAGTATGTGTGTAATTTGAGTCTTAGTATTGACTAGATAGTGAAGGTTGGCCAATTCGTCCATTTCAGCAGATGTTAAAGTTAATTCAGAATCTACATTATAGATGGGCAAAAGACAAACTGCATGATTTTTATCTTTTATTGTGTAACTTCTAGTAAATTTTGGATACCCATTTGGGAGAAACTGAATTGTGAACCTCTTTCAGATCTTTATTCATTTATTGTTTATTTCCTCCCACTGTATCCAAATTTCTTTCTTTTTAAATCTTCTTTCTTATCTCTCTCTCTCTCTCTCTGTTTTGTGGTGACTAGATATACTTTGGGTGTGGGGTTTGGGGGAGTTTCTCTCTAACCTGCTTACATTTTATATATTTCGGCCACCAGAGAGCTTCAAATTAGTATCATCAGGGTTAGGAGCCTTGTGGCAATGGTAGAAGAACCCCCTGGGCTGTGCCCTTGGGGAACCATGCGTGTTCTTCCCTATATCCCTGAGGATCAGGGTCCTTATTTCAATAGCGGCATAGGCAGCAGTGGCAGCAACTAGGGCATTTTTGTAGGGTCTTAATGAGTCATGTGATTTTAGGAGTGTGGCCCTCACTAATTCAAATCTTCACATAGTGACTACTCCTCAAATGTGCCTGTTCTTCCTCCACATGGGCGACCACTTGAGAGGCCCTGATATTGCACCGTGTATGGCCTCTCCCCTGAGCACTCTATAGAATGGGGGCCAGTGCCTGATTGAGACACAGTCAGTCAGTCACAGGGTGAAAGTCATTCCCCTGAGTCTAGCGTTAGTTACAGCTTATGCTGCAGTTAACACACATGATTCATTCTAGGACCCAAAAATTGGTCTAGACCAAGAGAAATGACCCATGGCCACTTTTAAGAGAAACCCAATCCCATACTCTTGTCCTAAAAGATAATTAATTATCAAAACACATGATTTAGGTCAATTAGATTTATAAAAGAGGCTCAGTAAAAAAAAAAAAATCGGAAATGCAGCACAAAGTATCACAGCTCAAGGCTCAAGCCAGCTATCAAGCAACAGCCCAAAGTACATGCTTGTCACCAGGCACAAAAGAGCCAGTTTGCAAGTCAACATAAGAAGAAAGACCCTGGTGGTGATGGTCATTGTGTAGAGCGTCCTGTTCACAGTGCCAGTCGTTGTGACCACTCACAATGACCATGCAAGAGGGAGGGGGGATGGGGTGTATGTATATGTATATGTATAGCTGAGTCACTTTGTTATACAGCAGAAACTAACAAAGCATTGTAAAGCAATTATACTCCAATAAAGATGTTAAAAAAAAAAAAAGATGTAGGACAGAAGGAGAAGAGGGAAGAGTGAGGCTAAAGAGCTGTCAGCAAACATCAAAAGTGGGATCTGACTCTTTATTACACCTCCAAATCGATTTAGAGATTTTATAATTCACACCTATCAGGGTTTTTCTTAAACATCTAAAAACTAGTTATTTATAGGAAAAGGCAAAGTACCTAAAAGAGGCAAGATTTCTTTTAAAAGAATAAACTCGGAGGACTTACATTAGCTGGTCTCAAGACCTAATATACAGTGATCAGGACAGTATGGTGTTGGTATAAGGCTAGAGATATAGATCAACGGAGCAAAATAGATTTTCTGGAAATAGACCCACATTTGTGTGATCAATTAATGTATGATCAAGATGCCAATGTAACGCAATTAAGATAATACAGCTCTTTCAACAAATGGTGCTGGAACAACAGGGTACATATATGGCAAAAATGAGCTTGACCTTTACCTAACGTCATCCATAAGCATTAACTGAACGTGAATCATAGGCCTCTTTGTAAGAGAGAATTTTTTTACATTTCCAAAAGAAAACTTTGGAGAAACCTTTGTGACACTGAGTTAGGTAAAATTTCTTGTACAAGAATAAAAAATGTATGTGAACTATAAACAAAAACAATTAAGTAGAGTTCATCAAAATTCATGACCTTTGCTCTTTAAAAGATATATTTAAGAAATGAAAAGGCAAGCCATAGAAAATATTTCCAAAAGTATGTTAAAAGGCTTTTATTAAGAATATATAGTTGATAAATGCGGGGTTTAGGGGTGCTGACCATCTACATGTAATTTGTAGCTGGCCCTCTGTATCCGTGGTTTCTCTGAACTGATGGGTCCTCCATATATGTGGTTCCAGATCGGGTGATTCAGGCAACCGCCGATCCTGTAAAAATGTAATGTTTACTATTGAAAAAAATCCATGTATCAGTGGACCTGTGCAATTCAAACCTGTGTTTTTCAAGGGTCAACTGTATAAATCTCACAAATTAGTAATAGAAAGACAGTTCAATTAAAACTGGACAAAGGGTTTGAAGAGACACTTCACAAGACATAAAATACCAATAAGCACATAAAAACATGCTTAATTACACTAGCCATCAGAGATTCAAAAATAAACTACAATGAGATACCACGATACATTCATAAGATTAGCTAAAGTTTTAAAAAACTGAAAATAACTACTTTTGGCAAGAATATGGACTAACCGGAACTCAAACAGTACTAGTAGAAATGCTAAGTCACAAGCACATTGGAAAACAGTATAGCAATATCTTTAGAAGGTGGAACATACATTTATGATACCAATCAACAACCCTACTCTTTGATGTTTTCCACAAGATAAATGTGAAAGTATTTGTCCAGCTGAATATTTCTGTATATCTTCATTCACATCAGCACTATATCTAATAATAAAAAGACAAAAAAACCTAAAAACAATCCAAATGTGCATTAAATAGTGAAAGGATAAAATTGTGGCTTTACTCAGCAAGAAAAAAAACTATTCACAAAAGTACGACTAAATCTGAAAACATTATAATCTGTAAAAATAATCACACAAGAGACTACATCCTGTATGATCCATTCATATGAACGTCTAGAAAAAATTTTTTTTTAGAGACAGGAAATTGGTAGTTGCCTGGGCTAGATACTGGAAGAGGAGATAGTCTGTAAGGGGCCATGAGAAAACTGTTTAGGACAATAGAACAGTTCTTTATCTTTTTCTTTGTGGTGAGAGTTAAGCAGTGGTATACAACTACCAAAATGCCTCAAACTACATACTGTACTGAAATGGGTGAATACAATGTAAACAACTTAAAAAGTACAAGATAGAATTAGGTTTTAATTTTACCTTTGCCAGTTTTTACTTCTGTGGCTTTAAGCAGGTTATCCAACTTTCCTTTTTCTGTGTAAAATGGAGAAAATGGTACCTACTTTGCATGGTGGTGGTTGTGATTATTGTGATATATACAGAGTGCTCGGAACTGTGCAGGTCACATCGTTTATTATATACGAGAAAATGAGAGTGTTTACTTTTATTAGTAGCATAAAGACATCTTGACTCAGAGGAGAAAACATTGAGTTGTTTTGCGTATCAAATTACTTGTTCATAAAATCCAAAGAATTTTCGTATTAACGAATTAAATATGAAGATTGTTTAAATGCTTTTTAAAGTGTAATTATTTTAAAAAGCTTAAATTCTACTGGGAGTTTATTTAAAACCAAATGCATTTGATGTGTACCTGCAAATTCACGGAGTAATTAAACCCCAAGTTTTTGTTTGTTTGTTTTACAAAAATAAAACTGTGCCCTACACCAACGAAAGGTTGACAAGACAAGAGGGCACAGAAATGGAGAGTTCGTTTAACATTGTTATTCATGGAAGCATCATTTTTAGACAGTGATATAGCGGGGTTTTTTTCTTGGCTAGATGAGGATGGTAATGATTGTTAACTATTTGTTAGATTATTTTATCCAGGAATTTGTAACTCCATTTCCAGAGCAAAGTGCCTAAAGGTGTCACATTGAAAGAGTGTATCTTTGGCTAGGTGTATCTAAAGATAAACTATCAGTATGAAGACAGAATGATAGTGATAAAGTAAGTGATGGAAGGGAAGAGAGAATGAAGAGATAAGGGATTATAAATGAAAATAAATCATAACATTATAAAGTGTCCTCAATTATTTGTTCTGTGATTGGTAGTACCTGTTTCAATGATTTAAAAATAAGTCATATAGCGGCCTTAGTAATATGTGTCTTGTCACAATTGATTATTTAAATGGGTCTTATTACTTGGTATGTGAGTCACATTCATAATATTGTCTGAGAGTTAAGGGGAAATCTCTAGAATATTTCTTAGGATTACCCCCCCCCCCCATGGAAGTCTCCCTCTTTCTAGACAATAGGGCAAAAAATTAATTTAATACTAACTTTATTATTCTAAATTCACCTCAGCCATACCTTGGATAGGAAATTTTGTTCAATGTTGAGCTCATTCATGGATGCTGTAGCAAACTGCTAAGTCCCGTGGGAAACTTTTCTACCCCAGGTACCTGCCTTCACTCTTCATTTCTTCTTTTTTATTCCACTTTCCCATTACTCTTTCTCTGGCTGCCCTAGTCACTTTGAGTTTTATTCTTAATTTGTAAATTAAAGCTACCCTATTCTTTCTTTGAAACACCTTCACCTTTTTTCTTCTATGTCATACTGTAGAATGGAGAGAAAGCGTGGAGAGAAAGTATGGGTAAAGAGAATTTATTTTTCATAGACAATTTGTCCAAGTTGGTGTTTGGCTAAATAAAAGACTACCTCATTTCAGAAATATATTTTCTACTTCCTAGGAAACAGAATTGCCTTGGGTCAGTGTTGTCTTGAACAGTATGTTTTTTTCCTCTTCATTTAGTCGCATGGTAATTTGGTGAAACTCAATATTCAATAAATAAATGCCAATTAAAAAACAAAATGCTGTTTCTCCTAAAAGCAATGGGAAATTATAAAACTCACTGTTGATGAGATTTGTTCACTCATCTGTGGCTGTTAGACACAAGACCTGTGGTATAGAGCACATTATTAATCTTGATTTATGGATACAAAATGTATGATTGTATTCTTTTTCCAGTTTCCCCACCAATATTAAGTTTCTCTTTTTAATTTTTTGCAGCCTGATAAGTATGAATTGTAACTGGTTATTTTAATTTACATTCCCTTTGGTATCATATTGAAATATATTTTATTTTTCATTTGAATTTACTCTTCTACAAATTGCTTATTCATATATTCTGTCAACTTTCTCCTGCTTTGTCTTTATTTATGAAGCAATAAGAGTTATTCATTACAGATATTACAGATTTCAACTTTTTTGTGATCAATTTTATTACAAATATACATTTTTTCTAGAATGTCATTTACTGACCTTCTTTATTATGTGATTTGTCTTCTGCCAAAGCGTTGTCCCATAAAACACAAAGAGCTATACCTTCTGCAATTTCTGGGGCTATCGCTGCTTGAGATGTATTAAAAACTGGATCTGAGCTCAAATTAAGTACAGAATGTAAGATCACCACATACATAAAGAGGTACAGAGAAGGAGCAAGCCAAATGTTTACGGTCGGCTGACAACGAAATCTGCATCCTGAAGGGCAAATATAATACCTTTTAAAAATAAGTTACTGGGCTTCCCTGGTGGCGCAGTGGTTGGGAGTCTGCCTGCCGATGCAGGGGACGCGGGTTCGTGCCCCGGTCTGGGAAGATCCCACATGCCGCGGAGCGGCTGGGCCCGTGAGCCATGGCCGCTGAGCCTGCGCATCCGGAGCCTGTGCTCCGCAATGGAAGAGGCCACAGCAGTGAGAGGCCCGCGTACCACAGAGAAAAAAAATGTAAAAAATAAGTTACTGAAGTTAATGAATATACACACAAACATATACATGTATATATGAAATATTATGAAACATATATTTCATGTATATTGTATATATACACACGTATACATATGCACACGTGCATATAACACTTAAGGATCGTCATATATGGTACAAACTTGAACTTCCGGAATAAATAATACTCTAATTTCCAAATGTAGCACTTTAAAGTTTGAGCAGAAATATCTTTGCATAACAAGCAAAAAAATACCAAACAATAGGAAAGCTGTTAATATGTCCAGGAGGATTACACCTATAAATGAAAAGACTCATATCTTACTAACTTAAATATTCACGTGGGGAAAGAGAAAGGGAATAAAAATGTTTTCTCATCTGTGTGGGTTTTTCCTTTTCATCAGGTAGTAATTTGGTGAAATGCAGTATTTGATAAATAACTCCCATTTTAAAAACAAAATGCTATTTCTCATCAAAACACTGGGAAACTGTTGGATTCTATTTGAATCTATTTGAAATGAGGTAGACTCACTCGTAGGTGGCTGTTAGGTACAGATGTATAGAGGAGAGAAGGAAATCCTATATGTGTAAGGTCTCTACACTGGTGTGTCTAGAATTTTGTAGCAAATTAATAAGGTATTACTTAGTCAAAGGAATACAGTGAAATTTAAATCAAAAGCACCAGAAAAAGCCAGATGAATTCACACTCAAATTCCACCTCACTGAAAATAGATGATTCCAGAAATGATAAACTGATCTAGATCATATAAACATTTTTTCCCCAATGAGTGGCCACTTACATTCTCTCCAGATGTGTATATAATTGAGACTTTTTCTTCAACATTGACAACACTTGGTGTGAGAAATTTTTGCTTTGTGCCAAATGGGAAAGTTTGAAATACATCAGTATAGTTAGGATTTGAAATTTCTGATTAATAATGGTAAGCCACATTAGCATATAGCTATTGACAGATTGGAGTCCTTTTCTTGGTGGAGAGAGTGTTTGTTTCAAGTATTTTATTTTAAAATCGGTCTTGACTTGTCTTTTCTCTTTCGAAATACAATTTATTCATATGTTTATTGTTTGTCTTTTTATTTCATGATGTATACAGAGTTTTGTAATGTTTACTTATTTAAATTTATCAGTATAGCTCTTTATGATTAGTGCTTTTTACGTCTTACTTAAGCAAATTTATACCCTGAAGTCACAAAGATGTTGTTCCTCTATATATTCTTTAAACATTATTTCGTTTTGTATTTCACATTTCATTTTTAATACATCTAGAATTGATTTTGTGTTTAATATGAAACAGTGGTCCAAAATCAGTTTCTTTCCTTTCTGCCTAATTCTTTCATTTTTCTTTCTTCCTTTTCTATCCAGATACCCAAACCTCCTCATTTATTGACTTAGGAAGCTTTCCTCCACTCATATACAATGATGTATCTTAAATCATGAGGCCATAGGTACATGCACATCAGTCAAAGTCCAATCAGTAGGCTGATATCACACAGGAATTTGAACAGAGAAAGTTTAATATAAAAAATTCACAACAGGAGATTGAAATAATGGGGATTGGCAAGTAATATATAAAGAGAACTTTAAAGAATACGGAAATTGCCTATATAAGGAAGAACTACTGCCTGTAGAGCTGAGATGGAGCACGCAACGAAGAGCCCCTGAGAAGAGCTCCGCACAAGGCTGTGATCCAGACTGAATTAGGAGGGCATGACTGTGGTAGAGAGGGTCACTGAAGTGCCATGCTGGCACAACTTTGGAAATCTTCCCTCTAGATTGCACATAACTGTGGCCATACATTCTGATCTGTGGTGGCAGAGTATATCTATGCTTATTACAAGTATCATGTCATCTGGCAACACCAAACAGTTTACATAATGTAACTTTGTCGTTTCTGCAACTCACAATGATGAGCTTAACAGAGAGAGGTATTTATGATGTGCTCCCAAACCAACCTAAAGTAATAATTTATTTAGGTCTATGAAGTTTTAAATCATGCCAATGAGTCTGTATCTAAAAACATAAGTCTAAAGCTAATAGAGATGAGTGACATGATGGGAAAGAGCTGGTTCACAGGGGCAGCGGGATAAAATGCAGAGCAACAAGTAGATGCTGGCTTATTAATTAATTTTCTCTTTTGTTACACTTATTCTCTATGTCTTATAACATATTCCTAGTCTGGGAAGCACTTTATACATAGTAGCACCCTAACGTGTATTATAGAACTAAATTCATATACCCCTAAAATGATGGTGCCTGAGGACAAGGGGTTAGTGGTGGATATGTGAGAAGTTGTCAGGTACCAGGTGTATTTCGAAATAGTAGGGATAGGAATTGCTAGAGAAATTGATTATGCGATGTGAAAGCAAGAGGAAGCCAGTGTGATTCCAAGATTTTGGTCTGAGCAACTGGAAGAATATAGTTGCTGTTATGGAGAATAGAATTAACTGAGATGGTGAAGAAGGAACAGTGGGCATGGTGTAGGTGCAGAGAACACACAGTTCAGTTTTGCAGATATTAAGTTTGAGATGCTCATTAAAACACTGTGATAGAGGCAATTGGCTATATGAGACTGGAAACCAGGGGAAGGATATCAGCTGGAGAAATAAATTCGGGAGCCCTCAGTGAATGGATGTAAAAATATGCAGTACCTGCTTTGCAGATAAATGTTTAGAACATTGTCTGAATTATTTTAGTGTTTGAGCTCATGTATTAAATAATTTCTATAAGGTTCTAGAATTTTTGTGAAATGATAGAACAAGGTTAACTTCTGTTATGGAGAGCGTTTTAGGAACACCTATGGACAATGATAAGGCTAGACTTTAAAAGGATTGTGGATAAAGTATTACATATTCCTTGTGATATTACTGCAGTTGAAAAGAAATAAATGCTGTGCTGAAAGGTTATATAGATAATTTAACCATAGCTTTAACAATGGTGGACTAAAATGGAATGCTCAGTATAACATGGAAAAGATATTTTGCTTATGTATAATAATGGCATTGTTCTTAGAATGCTTTGACTATTAAGATTTTGTGATTAGGGGCAATACAAAATTTTAGAAATTGATGAAGATAGTGTTACTTTCGTTGAATTTAAAATTTTAATTGTGGTGTTCCATTAAATTGAATTAGCATAATTTATTTGGAAGCACTAGGCATTGGACAGAAAAATTGATATTTATCAACTTAAAATACTAAAAGTAGATGATTAGCTGGATAAACTGTTAAAGCATTTTTTATTGAAGTATAGTTACTTTACAATATTGTATTTCAAGTATACAGCAAAGTGATTCAGTTATACATATACACATAGATAGATAGATAGATAGAATGATAGATAGTTTTCAGATTCTTTTCCATTATAGGTTATTACAAGATACTGAGTATAGTTAGTTCCCTGTGCTATACAGTAGACCCTTGTTTTTTACCTGTTTTATATATAGTAGTATATATATATTAATCCCAAATTTCTAACTTATCACCCCTGCCTCACTATCCCCTTTGGTAACCATAAGTTTGTTTTCTATGTCCGTGAGTCTGTTTTGCAAATAAGTTCATTTGTATCATATTTTTAGATTCCACATATAAGTGATACCATATGATATTTGTCTTTCTCTGCCTGATTTACTTCCTTGATATGATAATCTCTAGGTCCATCCATGTTGCTTCAAATGGCATTATTTCATTGCTTTTTATGGCTGAGTAATATCCCATTGTATACGTATACCACGTCATCTTTATCCATTCATTGGTCAGTGGACATTTAGGTTGCTATTGTAACTAGTGCTGCTGTGAACTTTAGGGTGCCTGTATCTTTTCTAATTAGAGTTTTCTCCAGATATCTGCCCAGGAATGGGATGGCAGGATCATGCGGTAACTCTATTTTTAGTTTTGTAAGGAACCTTCATACTGTTTTCCATAGTGGATGCACCAATTTACATTCCCACCAACATGTAGGAGGCTTCCCTTTTCTCCACACCCTCTCCACCGCTTATTACTTGTGGACTTTTCAATGATGGCCATTCTGACTGGTGTGAGGTGATAAAGCATTTTTTAAAATGTATTTTCTAATATATCACACATAGAAAACTTTGATAAGAATTTGATAATATGTGCCTATGAGATACTCTAAGAGGAAATTATAAATAAGAATGTCACTGAGCACAGCTGACGGAAGTGGAGCAGATTGATCTCTGATAATGTATCATCTCCTATGTGGCTGGGAATCTAAGGGATTCTACATATCCCTTCTTTGTCTAAATAGTTTATAAAAGGTTGTTACAACTTTATTAGTCTCCTACTTTCCAGAGCTCATTTTTGAAGATGTGTATGGAAATCCACTTGTCATTTTCTATCCTCAAGTAAGAAGCTACTTGTTTTGCCTGCCAAATGGTGTTTTACCCCCTGCAGGTAACATCAGAAAAGAATAAAGCTGAGGTTTCATGTACTAATTGGGTTTGTGGAACTTGGAAAAAATTAACCCATTTCTTTGTAATAATTTTAAAGCACGATGAGCACGGTTATACATGATCAAACAGGAGCTTCTCTTTGCCACTGGTGTCTAGATTTGTTATCTTTCTATTTGAAATTCAAATCCTTATAAACACATACTTATTTACTCCTAAACATAGAGCAGTATGCTAAGTGTTCAGAAAAATAAATAAGTTGACTAAATGTCTCCTAATCTCAAAGGGTTTGTGGTTTTTATGAACCAATAGGAAGTAAATAAGAGAAGATGACTCTTGACAATAAGAAGATAACTGAGTATACAAGAGTGATTAGGCAATTAAAAAAGAAGCTGTTACTAAAATTCAAAAAAGATTTGTGTAACATTTGAAATTGCTCATGTAGAATGGATAACGACTTAATAGATAGGGTAAAAAGCACTAAGAATATTCCACTTGGGGGAAAAGCGTAAATGAAAGGACTTGCATTAAGTTGAATGTGGAGATTGTGATAGACCTTGATTGCCAGTTTGTTTGAGTCTTATTTTATATGTGTTGAGGAACCACTGAAGGTTTTTGTATCAAGAATGTAATGCCCATGGATCAGAGTTTTAGGAAGTTTAATCTAGTTCAAATTTATAGTTAGTGGGGTAACAGTTACAAATGAAGGACTTAGGCAGCAAGCCTAGTGGGGAAATCAACACCCAAGATGAATAGTAATGAAATTCCAGAGGGAGAGACAAAACCAAAAGACAAAATGAAGGCAGACTTAATATTAAGTTAGTGCTTGAATTTGGAAGTATATCAAAGATGAATCTTAGACTATGATCTGGGCTGTAATATCAATCAAACCACAAGAAATAGGTACTCGTAAATTTTACAACATAACTTTGGTCATGCAAGCTTATTCTAGGCATACATGGGACTGTGGGGTAGCAAATAGTACTCTTCCTTGTAATGTTGTCTATCTGGGCCTATGTGCTGCTTGTAAACTTCATGACAAACCAAAGCAATCATACCTCATCTTCTGGAATATAACTTAAAATGTCCTTGGTTTAACCGGGTTTAGATGAAACTAATGAAGGTTAATTCTCGGCGTCTCTCACTTAACCTCCCGTTAATGAGCCCTTCATTCCCTTTAGAATTTAGAAATTCATATCTATTTTTTACGTATAAAGATCCCCACAGAGTGTATCAGTTTCAGACTCCATAAAACCTGGATATATGAATGCAGCACAAACAATAGGAATTTATGCAGAAAATAAGAGCTTTATTTCATTTAAAATAGCGGGGGACATAGAAAGTACTTGCACAATTAAGAACTCCTTCTGCATCCTGTCCAGTTCAGACAATTGAGAGAATGATTTAAGTGGGGAAGGTTCAGTGAGTGGCTGAGCTGGAGCATTAGTTTATATTGTTTTTGACATGTAGAATAAAAGGAGATAGTCTATGTACAGCAGAGGGGAATACTGCACAGAAGCGCGGTAAAGGCCAGAGCACCTCATTTCTTCACTGCTGACCTTGTCTTAAATTCAGAACTGTCTAATATATAAGTGATTATTCGCTCAAGCATATTCTGATTTGAAAGAGGTGTCCCGGTAAAGGCACTGCATGGTCTGAAATGGAATCTCAGAAAATTTTTCATTTGCATTTGACCTAACTTTTTTCATTCAAATTTTTCATTTGAATTTTGAAACCTTAATTCTGGAATCTCTGGAGATTTGATTATTTAAGAAGAGTATGTGGAGAATACTAGTTAAAGGGATATCTCTGATATTTCTAACACTGAGTCTCAGGAGGGAGTAGTATTCTCTTCTGTTAAAAAAAGAATCCTTCCCTCTCTGCTCATGGGCCCATACCCTTCCTTTTCCACAAAGATATTATCAATATTTGTGCTCTCTCCTATATATTCAACTTTTTCCTCTCTGGTGACTTCTTAATAAAGCATTTAAGGATCCCAACATCTTCCTTGTGTATCAAAATTTAGCTTTGTTCTCTGTTTGTTCCATTGGCTACATCCTTACTTTTCATCCCTCCTACTCCACTAAATCCTTCCAAATTTTCATGTCAGGAAAATATAAAAGAACAAGTCAGGGGCTTCCCTGGTGGTGCAGTGGTTGAGAATCTGCCTGCCAATGCAGGGGACATGGGTTCGATCCCTGGTCCGGGAAGATCCCACGTGCGGCGGAGCAACTAAGCTCGTGCACCACAACTACTGAGCCTGTGCTGTAGAACCCGTGAGCCACAACTACTGAAGCCCGTGCTCCACAATGAGAGAAGCCACTGCAATGAGAAGCCCGCGCACCGCAATGAAGAGTAGCCCCCGCTCGCCGCAACTGGAGAAAGCCCGCGCGCAGCAATGAAGACCCAACACAGCCAAAAATAAATAAAGAAAATAAATTAAAAAAAAAAAGAAAAGAACAAGTCAGTAGTTGCCACCTAAGTTCCTGCATCTCCTGCTCTCTACTCCCATCAACTACTTTTGGGCTTAAGTCACTACCACTCCAGTGGGACCACACTGACCAGTGTTAATTGATGACCTTACTAACTCCAGTGGATTCTTTCTAAGGATCATTTTCTTTTCACATTTGCACCGTTTGACAATATTAGCCATGGGATTCTTTCTTAAATACTACTTATTCCTTTGGTTTTTATAGATTGATTACACCTGCTTCCCTTTCTATTTTTCCAACGCTTTCTTTACAGAATTTGTGTAGGTCATTCACCCCCTGCCTACTCTTAGAAGTTGTGACCTTCAGAATTTCTTTTTGTTAATTATTCCTCATTCTCCATATATATATTCAAATTGGGTGATCATATGTAATACCATGGCATTTTGCTATAAAAATCTAGAAGGCTGTTCTTGCCACCGTTTCCTTTGTATTGACCTCACATGAGATTGGCCTTACCTACCCCTCGTTCCACAGATAGTTGATCACTGAGTCTCATTGTTTTTATTTCCAAAATACTTTACCTGTGGTTTTCCTCTCCTTTCCTACACCATACCCTCATTTCCTTTGCTGTTAAATAGCTTTCTGTAAGATATCCTTGCCTTTAGTCATTTATCCTTTTTTATTATCTTTTTTTTTAATTAATTTATTTTTGGTTGCCTTGGGTCTTTGTTGCTCATTGCGGTGGCATCTCTTGTTGCGGAGTACGGGCTCTAGGCGCACAGGCTCAGTAGCTGTGGCTCACAGGTTCTAGAGCGCAGGCTCAGTGGTTGTGGCATGTGGGCTTAGTTGGTCTGTGGCATGTGGGATGTGGGATCTTCCCAGACCAGGGCTCGAACCCGTGTTGCCTGCATTGGCAGGTGGATTCTTAATCTCTGTGCCACCAGGGAAGTCCCACTTATCCTTTTAATCTGCCATCTATGTTATAGCAATCTTTGAAAAACATCATATAGCCACCTTACCCCAGTGCTTAAAAAGATTTTAAATGTGTCCTCATCAGTTCAGAACATACTTCAGTACATTCCAGAATTTAATAGCCTTCACAATTTGGTCCTAGTGTAGAATTCTGCACTACATTTATGTGTTTGTGTACACATAAATATAATACCCTCAACACACAAGACAGTTAATGCAATTTTGTTGGTGTTAAGAACCCTGTTATGATAGATTCACAACCACAGATGTTTACAGTCATAGAACATTAGACCAAATATAATTGAGACAAAAAGAGTTAGACTCAGAGATGTAACTTGAGTTGTATAGTGCATGAAATTTGTTGTGGACAGAATAGGAAACCAAAACCTTAGTCCTCCAAGTCTGTGGAACTATGGCATTGTATAGGTAAAAATATTCTAGGCAACAGACACACAGACTGATTATATATTGATCCACTTGTTGCTGCTTGGTGACCGTCAACTCTTTGTTTTGTACATCTGACTTCCATCTAGATCCCATCTGGGAGTATCTAATATCTGTAGTTAAAAATCTTCATGGAAGCAGATTAATTTTCTTGTCTTTGACTTTTAATGGAAAATGAGGTGTTTATATGATTACAATTTCATACTGAGGAACTGGACATTGACCGATATTATATTTTAAGTAAGGACTAATAAATAATACGGTGATTCATGATAACCATAAAATGTTTTAGTGTTAGAGCAGAATTAGAGTGAGGAAAAAAAGGACTATTGGTTCTTTTTTCCCACCATTCTCTACCAACAAAGGATGTTATTTCTTCAAGGTGGAATCAACATAAATGTACACATCTTCAAAATGTATTTATTTCTGTTCCCTTGTTTATTAACTGTGGATTGTTTGGTTGTGTTAACATGGAAAGCCAAAACTTGAGTTAAGTCTTCTGGACACAATAAACATTAGGTGCATGGCTTCATCACCCTTTGGTTGTAAAGATAGGAGGAAGCACAGCTTCAAGATTTTCTTATAACTTTGTGAATGCTTCCTTACTTGAATCAGGTTTGGAAGGGTCATCTCCTTATTCGCTTGGCATGGTGAATGGCATATGGCCAAGACAATTTCCTAGTCTTATGCGAAACAATGTAATCCCATCTTTAAAGTTACTCATGGTTAATAGGTTAAGGGGAGGTATGTCCTGTCACCAGAGATAAACTATTTGTTTAAAGGAATTTTAAAAAATAGTTCTAGTGAACCACTTTGTATCTTTCCAAGCATTTCACAAAAATAACTTTTTCCCTCCTAGTCGCGTATTGTGGAATTGATAGATAACAGAATCACTGTGCTTTGGATACTGGAATGTACCATGAAATTTGCTTTTGGTGTTAAGGGGTTAATTCTTTCGAATCAGTTAATAACTGATGGGCATAGGCCTCAAAGTGCTATTTTCTTTGCGTGGATTATGCAGTTTGGAACTCATTGCTCTTCAATTTAGCTTTCTAAATTAACTCATATCATAGCCATTATTGCAGGAGTTGACCACCTGCCACCCCCATATGTTGGCTTTAATTATAAACATTTCCATTTGAAAGTCACAGAACTTTACCCAATCCTCTACTCTATCTAAGTTCAAACCAGAAGGACCAAAATTTCATGAAACATTTTTGAATAAATAATAATATCTTATTATGAGTGTCTTCATATCAGAAAAAAGAAAAGGATGATGACCTGTGAAAAGGTAATGTCAGAAACATAACAGATGGCTCATAGTTAACCTAGTCACACAAAGATGTGTGACTCATTTGTTAACCTAGTCACACAAAGCTTCAAAAGTCTTTGACAATTCATTACGATAGCTCTTACACAGAATTTCTTTTTTCTTTGCTTGGCTTTGGGATAATTATTTTTCTCCTTCCTTGCCCCTTCTTTCTCTCCCTTCCTCCCTTCCTTCTGGCTTTATGTGTTATATCAAGCAACAAACATCATTAAATAAAAGTTAGCTTTAAACAAAATTTCTAAGCAAAATTTGTTGTTAACACTTGGCTTCTGGTTTGTTTTCCAGTAAGCATTTATTAAGCTGTTTTTATGTTCCAGATACTTTATAGTTGCTGAGGATACAAACAATATTAAAACATGTTTTTTTCATTCAGTGACCTCTCAGGGTAGGGCTGGGACAGACATATCAACATATGTGTCCAGTAGGGGTACAAATAAGGTATATGGTTATCACTAGCACGGAACACTTACCTGGCTGGAAATATCAGAAAATTTGGCATTAAAAAGGTATGGGCAACAACTTGAAAAATGCTTAGGAATTAACTAGGAAGAGCCATCCTGGTGGAGATGGGAGTGCAGGAAGAAATGTGAATCTCCTAATGCTGATACTTATCCCCTGGGTAACTCACCTCTGCCTCATTTTGTAGGAAACCTTTGTTGTCTATTTCAATCTAAATTTTAACAGAGAAGTCTTTCTTAATCTGTCTCAAGTGCTTTTGTTTTTTACAATGTCTTTCTTGGCAAACTAAAAGTCTTATAAAAGAAAAACAGTTTCAAGAGTTATAGAAAATATTTTTAAAAACTTCTTAAAAATCTAAGCATTTAACTTATGCTATTTAACTTAAACTTTTCTATAGTATCATCAGGGATATATGAGTAAGCTGAGAGGTATATCAAGTAAATCATACAGGAAGTAGATTATGGCAGAGTTTGAAATTAAATCTCTATACTCTGTTTTCCTAAAATGGAAATGATCATAGAGCACCACCTTTGGCCCTTTGATTTTCTTGTTCTTTCTTCTAAAATTCTTTTTAAAATTCATCAGAACCTCCTAATTCCCATTTTTGTGTCTTCTGTTCTCCCACAATTGTCACACAAATTGCTCTCGGTATTTCAAACCTCAGATCAAATGCACTTTCTCTATGAAATATTTTCTGATTACTCATTACAAAGTATTATTTCCTTTTTCTGAGTTTCTAAATGATTTGACTCTCTTTGCCTGGGAACAATGATCAGGGCCCTGATTAAATAAATACTTCTGTTAATTCTAATCCCACATATTGAAAATTTAAAAAAACTATATTTCTACCTAACTTCCATCAGTATCTTCTGTGCATGACAGGCATTCCCTCTTTCACGGAACTAGAGAAGTCCAACATATAAAGATTGACTTGTATCACCATGAAGCTGGATGGACCTGCCTCCTTTAAGACAAACCTGTGTAAAGATATCACTTTCCAACAAGTCTCCATTGAGATTATCCAGTTCTCTTAGGAACAACCTTGGTTGCCATTTCTACTACTAAATTAGTCTCCTCTGCTTCCTCTTATTCCATCTTGAAAATAAGATCTTTGACCGACTCTGAACTTTGGCAACAATGCCCTACTCGTGCTAATAAGTATATCCTGCTGTAGCTGAACTTCTACTTGACTGAATATGTCTCTGTATTCCAGTTCCATCTGGAGTTGAGATTTGCAAAATTTCCATTGCTGATCTCATCTAAATACCTTCTTGACTAACCCATCCTTGGCTACTTGCCTTGTGTCAGTGTCATCTTGGTTAAATGTTATATAAACCACAGTTCAGAGGCAGGAAATAGAAACCTCTTGATTTTAAGCAGAAATGGATGTGGGAGTCTGCCGCTGAAATTACTGTCGTAGCTGTAATCTAGGATCTGCCACTACACTTACACACCCTTGCTGTATGGACTAGACACTGGTCCCAATATCAAAATTTTTATGGTGGCATGTTGGTTTGTAATTCTCAAAGGAATGCAGCATTGTTTTTGCTTTATTATTTTGCTAGGGAAAGAAAATTTCAGAGACTTCTACTTGGACCTTTCTACCAAATAACCCATGGACCAGGGAGCCATTAATAGTGATATTTTAGTTGTTAAAATATGTATTTTATGTGTAAATGAAGAATAAGTTTGCGGATCCATTGAAACAACTGTGAGGTTTTTTGCTTATTAGCCTTGCAATAAACCACATCTGAGACACAAGATATATTAAGGGAAATCACATGTAAATTACATCCTTTTAGACCCACTAAAAGCTGAAGACACCTTTTACTTTTATATTTTGTTTGTTGTTCAGTAACTTTTTAAAAACTGAGACATAATTGACATATAGCATTATATTATTTTCAGGTATATAACATAACAAAATGATAACCACAGTAAGTCTAGTTAACATTCATCACCACACATAGTTACAATTTTTTTCTCACAAGAATTTTTAGGATGTTCTCTCTTAGCAACTTTCAAATACATAATACAGTATTATTAACTATAGTCACCATGTTATACATTACATTGCAGGACGTTTTTATTTTATAACTGGAAATTTGTACCTCTTGACCCCCTTAACCCATTTCACTCATCCCCAACCCCCTGCCTCTGGCAACCATCAATCTTTACTTTGTTTCTGTAAGTTCATTTTGTTGTTGTGTTTGGTTTTATAAGATTCCACATATAAGAGATTGTATGGTCTTTGCCTTTCCCTGTGTGACTTACTTTACTTAGCAATATATCCTCAAGGTCCATCCATATTGTGGCAAATGACAGAATTTCTTCCTTTTCCTAGTGGAGCAATATATATATATATATATATATATATATATAAAATCTCTCTCTCTCTCTCACAACTTCTTTATTCATTCATCTGTCAATGGATACTTAAGTTGCTTCCATCTCTTGGCTATTGTAAATAATGTTTGCTTTGAACAAAGTGGTGAAGTTATCTCTATGACATAGTGTTTCGTTGTTTCTATTCCTTCAGATACAATCCCAGAAGTGTAATTGTTGGATCATATGGTAGTTCTATTTAAAAATTTTTGAGGAACCTCTGTAATTGGCTGTACCAATCTCAATCCCCCCCAACAGCACACAAAGATTCCCTTTTTCTCTACAGTCTCACCAGTATTTGTTAACTCTTATCTTTTTGGTAAGGGTCATTCTAACAGGTGTAGTATCTCTGTGATTTTGATTTCCATTTCCCTGATGAGTAATGATGTACCTGTTGGCCATTTGTATATCTTCTTTGGAAAAAATGTCTACTCAGGTCCTTCTCCCATTTTTTAATTGGATCCTTTGTTTCTATTACTATTGAGTTGTATGCATACTTTATATATTTTGGGTGTTAATCCCTTGTCAGATATTTGGTTTGCAAATATTTTTCCCATTCCATAAGTTGTCTTTTCATTTTGCTGATTGTTTCTTTTGTTATATAGAAGCTTTTTAGTTCAATGTACTTCCACTTGTTTTTTTTATTTTACTACTTGTGCATTAGGTGTCATATCCAAAGAAACCCCTGTCAAGACTCACGTCAAAGAGCATTTTTCCTATGTTTTCCTCTAGGAGTTTTATGGTTTCCAGTCTTACATTTAACTCTGATCCATTTTGTGTTAATTTTTATGTGTGGTATAAGATAGGAGTCTAGTTTCATTCTTTTGCATGTGAATATCCAGTTTTCCCAGCACCACTTATTGAAGACACTCTTTTATCTTTATTGAATATTCTTGGTTCCCTTGTCAAATACTTCTTGACTATATATGCATGAGTTTATTTCTAAGCTCTCAATTCTGTTCCACTGCTCTATGTGTCTGTTTTTATTCCTGTACTATAATGTAGTTTTATAATATATTTTGTAATCAGGATGTGTGATGCCTCCCACTTTGTTTTCCTTTCTTGTTTTGGCTGTTTGAGATCTTTTGTTGTTGAATATAAGTTTTAGGATTTTTTTCTACTTCTATAGAAAATGGCATTGGAATTTTGTTAGGAATTACATTGAATATATAGATGATTTTGAGTAGTATGGATATTTTAGCAATATTAATTCTTTCAATCCATGAATATGAGATCATTTTCCATTTATTTGTACATTCTTCTATTTATTTTATCAATGTCAATGTCTTGTGGTTTTTAGTGTAGAGAACTTTTACCCCCATGGTTAAATTTATTTCTAGGTATTTTATTATTTTTGATGTTGTTGTAAATGGGATCATTTTCTTTATTTCTTGTCCAGATAATTCCTTGTTACTGTATAGAAGCACTACTGAGTTTTGTATATTTATTTTGAATCCTGAAACTTTATTTAATTTGTTAATTAAATCTGGGAGTTTTTTGGTGAAGTCTTTAGGAATTTCTATATATTAAAAAATGTTATCTGCAAATAGAGACAATTTTACTTCTTTCTTTCCAGTTCTGTTGTCTTTTATTTCTTTTCTTGCCTAATTGCTTTGTCTAGGACTTCCAGTACTATGTTGAATAAGAGCGGTGAAAGTAAGCACCTTTGTCTTATTCCTGATCTTAGAGGAAAATCTTTCAGTCTTTCACCATTTAATATGATGTTTGTTGTGGGTTTATCATATATGGTCTTTATTATGTTGAGGTACATTTCTTCTATACTTAATTTAATAGTCTTTATCATGAATGGAGATTGAATTTTGTCAAATGCTTTTCCTGTGTCAGTTGAGATGATCTATTTGTTTTCCTTTTGTTCTATTAATGTGATGTCACTTTTTTTTTTTTTTTTTTTTTTTCGGTACGCAGGCCTCTGACTGCTGTGGCCTCTCCCATTGTGGAGTACAGGCTCCGGACGCGCAGGCTTAGTGGCCATGGCTCACGGGCCCAGCCGCTCCACGGCATGTGGGATCTTCCCGGACCGGGGCACGAACCCGTATCCCCTGCATTGGCAGGTGGACTCTCAACCACTGCACCACCAGGGAAGCCCATGTCACATTTTTTGATTTGTGTATGCTGGAATATGGTTGCTTCCCAGGGATAAATCCCAGTTGGTAAATTGTGAATGATTCTTCTAATGTGCTACTGAATTTAATTTGTTCTTATTTTATTGGGAATTTTTGCATCCATATTCATCAGGGATATTAGCTTATAGTGTTATTGTAGTGTCCTTTTCTGGCATCGGAATAATGGTATCGGACTAATGGTGGCCTTGTAAAATGAGTTTCGGAATAATGATGGCCTTGTAAAATGAGTTCACGAGTGTTTCCTCCTCTTCTGTTTTTTGGAAGAGTTTGAGAAATATTGGTGTTAAATCTTCTTTAAATGTTTGGTAAAATTCACCAGTGAAGCCATCTGGTTCTGGGCTTTTCTTTGAGCAAGAATTTTGATTACTGATTCACTCTCCTTACTAGTAATTGGTCTGTTCAGATTTTCTATTTGTTCCTGATTCAGTCTTGGTACGTTGTATTTTTCAAAGAATTTTTCCATTTGTTCTAGGTTTTCCAGTTTGTTGCCATATAGTTGTTCATAGTAGCCTCTTACGAGTCTTTGTATTTCTGTGATACCGGTATAGTGTTTCCTTTTTGTCTATAATTTTGTTGATTTTGATCCTAAATTCTTGGTCACTGATACTTTCTTCTTCTTGGTCAAGTCGGCTTTGAAGCTCTCTATTGAGTTCTTCAATTCAGTTATTGTATTTTTCAGCTCTAGAATCTCTGTTTTTGTTTTTTTGTTTGTTTTTGTATGTTATTGTTTTTTGGATGGTTTCTTTTTCTTTGTTGAACTTCTTGTTTTGTTCATGCGTTGTCCTTCTAATTTTGTTTAGTTGTTTGTCTGGGTGTTCTTGTAGTCCACTAAACTTTTTTTTTTTTTTTTTGCGGTACGCGGGCCTCTCACTGTTGTGGCCTCTCCCGTTGTGGAGCACAGGCTCTGGATGCACAGGCTCAGCAGCCGTGGCTCGCGGGCCCAGCCGCTCCATGCCATGTGGGATCTTCCCGGACCAGGGCACGAACCCGTGTCCCCTGCATTGGCAGGTGGACTCTCAACCACTGCGCCACCAGGGAAGCCCCCCACTAAACATTTTAAAGAGGATTGTTCTGTGTTCTTTGTCTGACAGTTCATAGATCTCCATTTCTTTAGGGTCAGTTATTATTGGAGCTTTATTAGTTTCCTTTGGTGATGTCATGTTTATCTGAATTTTTATGGTCCTTGATTCCTTATGTTGGTATCTGCATATCTGAGTAAACAGTCTACTCTTCCAGACTTTACAGGTTCACTTTGACAGAGACAGTTCTCATTAGTCATCTCAGTTTGGGTTTCTGGACATGTCCATTGGTAATGTCCTTGGGCAGATAGGGCTTGCTATCAGGGTCTATTTTCGAGTGATGTCACTGCTCAAGCTCTTAGATCTGGGAGGAGGATACCTATGGCTGAGAACAGATGGATAGTGTGGCTTACCTGGCTCTCTGTGCAAGCAAATGAGGCTGTAGGAAGGGCTCCAAGGTTGCCTGGGTTCTCTGGTCAGCCTTACTAGATGAGTGGGACTGGGTACTATACTTGGTAATAGGTGGGGCTGTGAATTAATTGCTCTGTGCTGGTGGGACAATAGAACAAGCTCCAGGGCCTACACAGTTCATTGTTTGCAGATTTGAATCAGGCAAGACTATGCACTGAATTCCCTGGCCAGATAGGGCCACTGGTTTTGCTCTTCAGGTGGAGAAATTCACAGGCTGTGGTCTCTATTCAAGACCCACTGTAAGCAGGGCTGTTGGATGGGTTATGAAGCTTCCTGCATGCTCTGTTACATTCCATGGTTGGAGGGATGAAGGCTGTATTCAGCAATGGGTAGGGTTACAAATTAGTCCCTGCCTGGGTGGAGCAAGAGAATTGACTCCAAGATCAAAGAGACTCTTTGTTTGTGGTCTTGTCTCTGAGCTGACCCATGTCACAAGTTTCCTGGACTAAAGTGCCACTGACTTTACTGTGTGGATGATCAGCTCTGCCTGCTGTACTCTCTGCTCAAGCATTTCTGGACTATGAAGCTTCTAGGTATTCTGACCAGCCTTTCTGTTCAGGTAGGGCTGGTAGCTACACTCAGCACTGGGCAGACTATGACTCAGCTCCCTTAACTGGGTGGGAACAGAACAGGCTCCAGTCCTGGAAAGGCTTTTCATCTGGGGACCCAAGTCAGGCAAACCTGCACCCCGCCAACTTCTCTGGTTAGATGGTTCACCGTCTTGGCTCTGCAGAATAGCAAAGCTGCTGGTTGGACTACTACTTGGGCACTGCAGGTAGAAACTGGTTCTGCCACAATCCAAGTGCTGGTGTTGCAAGCCCTTCCCCATTCTCCATCATAATCAGATTCCCTTTGCTCAAGCCCTGCAGATTCCTCTGCAATCCATGTGAGGGTGAGACCACAGTGGGGATTCCCAACAAGTGACCCACAAGACCGGGTGAGCTGGATATCCACTCTGGGCTCTCTTTTCCCACTGGAAGAACTGTAGGCTCAGGGGACACCATTCAGCATGGTGCTACGCTGGAACTGGGGTAGGGGCAACCTGGTCAGCCTATAGCTCTCCTCTTACCCTTCTAATGTCAACTGTTTTGGTCACTGTGGTACAGGGGTGTGCTTTAGCCTCACCCCCATATTGTAGGGTTTTCTCAGTGGTGTCTTGTCCATGAATAGTTGTTAATTATTGTTATTTTGAAAGGAAGTCAGGAACCATCTATGTCACCATCTTGGTGACATCACTCTGTTTCTTTTCCTTGCTCTAGCAGTAAAACCTTGTCACTTTGGTTAAGTCCTTGGCATTTCTCCACTTTAAATGTCTTATATATAAGGTAAGGTGAATGATCTGGATGACCTCTGAAGTTCCTTCTAACTTTAACATGATGCCTTTTGTGTTTCATTTTACTTCTCAATGCATCCTCAAATATAGTTAACATATCTTGTCAACTATTCCCTGCACCGGTCTGTATATTCCCCACTATAGTATAGGCTCCATGAGGATAGAGGAGATAAACATTTTGTTTATTGATAAATCTCCAAAATGCTTTTAAATATATATTCTGTAAATGATCATGCTTAATTATTCATTTATACTTTTATGCTATATTTTCATTCATTCATCCATTCATTAATTCATCATATGTCAGTTTACTTAGCAAATACTTAATGATGACCTCATCACCTGCTTCTTTTTGATTCTCTAAATCCTATCTGCCTTCAAAGTCAACTGAGCTTCAGCTTTTCTATTAAACTCTGCTGAACATTCCAGCTACAACGAATCTCTCTTATTTGAACTCCTTCCACATACACAGTAGTTTTATGGGGTTTTTTTGGGTTTTTTTTTTTTTGTTTGTGGTATGCTGGCCTCTCACTGTTGTGGCCTCTCCTGTTGTGGAGCACAGGCTCCAGACACGCACGCTCGGCAGCCGTGGCTCACGGGCCCAGCCATTCCGTGGCATGTGGGATCTTCCTGGCCCGGGGCATGAACCCGTGCCCCCTGCATCGGCAGATGGACTCTCAACCACTGCGCCACCAGGGAAGCCCCCACAGTAGTTTTTATCGTGGATTTATGAATATAATCTTTAGGGATTTATTAATATTCTGCTTATTTATACTATGCTATGTATGCTACTTCTTAACATATTGTCCTTTAATATTTTTGATTTTAGAATCAGAATGTGTGGACTTTTCAAAGTCAGGGATATTATAACATGTTTTCTAAAATTTACCCATGGCATGTAATACCTTCTAGACATAGAATCTGAAAACTGTAATTTAACACATTCTCTTTATCTCTCCCACTCTTTCTCTCTTTCTTTCTCCCTATAACACATGTGCAAGCACATACATATACACATACAATCTTGAATGGCACTTCAGTATCCTTGATTTATTCTGGTAGAAATTGACACAGAAAAGAGGAGCAAGTGATATATGCTCCAGGAAATGGCCATTGAAGTTTTATCTAACTTATGGGAATAATGGTTAATTTATAATTACCTAGAGTATAAGTGTAGCATCCCATTTCTTGGTTTTGCCCATGATATGGAAATGTTCTTTCCTTCCTTGTCTTTACCACAATTTCTCCTTTTGTGGTGAGAGAAGCTGAGTAGTCTGAAGTTATGCTGGTGCACAAAGTATTTTAAAATAGGCTTCATTTATGAGCGATCATCTATGGAGGACTAACATTTAAGGAAATTGCTGTGTCCTTTTTTGAGATTACAGCTTCTATACAAGTGACAAATATATTTAGACAGAGCATAAAGCGTTCTCTGTACAGTTTTTATATAGTTAGCATTCATATCTTTTAGGATAAAATGCCCAATGGGGAAATGTTGAAGAATACTAGTAACTACTAATAAATAACTAAAATAGATGTTATCCCATAAGGGATACAGCAGGCTATACTTCTGGGGAATATATTTGGATGAATGATTTATGATTCCTTTCTGAGAAAATATTGTTAACAGTTTTTCTGATTGCACATTTCCCTTATTCACTCCAAAAATTCAGAGCAAGATGAGAGAGGAAAGACAGAGAGAGAGAGGGAGAGAGAGAGAGAGATTCCTAGCAGTTTATCTTGTGTCTACTCCTTCTAGATGAATACTGTGTATGGTAAATCTCAAAAGAAAAATAAATTTATGGTAATGTATCAATAATTCCCTATTTTATATATTTCTTGTGGCCAAAGCCCTATTGATCCAATAAACTTTTGATTAAAAGAACATTATATAAATAATTCCTAATTAACAGGATGACAAATATAGAATTATATAAAATATAGGGCCAAACTACATCTCTCTGTTATTCTTACTAGAGAAAGAATATAAGATCTCACTGAATTTGGGCTCTCTCCATATTAGAAAAAATGAGCAACATTTTAGACAGGAATAAATAAAAATGGGGACTCTCTCTGCTAGGAGAAAATTACTCATTTAAAGATCTGCTATATGGCTTTTGTTAAAAATTTAGACCAGTGCCCAAACTAAAAATAATGGTGATTGCCTTTAGCATAACACAGAAGATTTCTGAATATTGAGGTTGGAGCCTGAGAAAAGATGAATGTTCAGTGCTAAATAGAGACTTAGAAATCATCTTATGACTCATTTTACAGGTGATGATTCTGAAGCCCAGAGAGGTACAGTGACATGACAGCCTTACACAAGGACCTAGAAATCCACAAGCCAGGTTTCCTCATTCTGAGGTATACAGTGTCCTTTTCTTTTGATATTTAAATTGATAAGTTGAAGTACAGTAGGTATTTCAAAGTATAGTTATTTTTATTTATTTGTAATTGCATTATTTTAAAATTCTCCTTTTCTAAAACAATTGGAAAATAAATACTAAAGTTAGTGCGCCCTTTCAAAGTTCCCCAAAAAATAAGCTCCTGACATAGCTGTTGTTTGCTTTGTTTTTTTATTGGTGGTGGTGTTGCAGTAAAATATACATAATAAAACATTTCCCATTTTAGCCATTTTTAGGTATACACTTCGGAAGTATTAAATACATTCCCATTGTTGTGCAACCAACACCATAACCTCTAGAATTTTTCATCCTCCTCAACTGAAACTTTGTACTTCTGTCACCAACTTCCCATTTGACCCGCTCCCACCTCCTACAACCACAATTCTTTCTCTCTCAATGAATTTGGCTACTTCATATAAGTGGAATCATCTAGCATTTGTTCTTTAGCCACTGGCTTATTTCATTTAGCATAATGTCCTCAAGATTCATCTATGTTGTTACCCATATTTGGTTTTAATAACACTTCTATTTTCTTCTTTTCCCATCTCTACTGAGGTATAACTGACAAATAAAAATTGTATGTATTTGAGGCATGCAACTTGATGTTCTGACATACATATATTGTGAAATAATCACCGCACTTAAGGTAATTAACATATCAATCATCTCACATAGCTATCATTTTCCTCTTGTGTGTGGGTTTTGTTTGTTTGTTTGTTTGTTTTTTGCTGTACGCGGGCCTCTCACTGTTGTGGCCTCTCCCATTGGGGAGCACAGGCTCCAGACACACAGGCTCAGCGGCCACGGCTCACGGGCCCAGCCGCTCCGCGGCATGTGGGATCCTCCCGGACCGGGGCACGAACTCGTGTCCCCTGCATTGGCAGGCAAACTCTCAACCACTGCACCACCAGGGAAGCCCTGTGGGGTTTTTTGTTTGTTTGTTGTTTGTTGTGTGGTAAGAACATTTAAGATCTAATCTCTTAGCAAATTTTGACTATATGGTACAGTATTTTTAACTATATTCACACTGCTGTACATTATATCTCCAAAACTTATTCATCTTGCATAACTGAAACTTTGTGTCCCTTGACAAAATCTCCTCATTGCCTCCTTCCCCCAGCTCCCTGGAAACCACTCTTTTACTCTCTGCTTCCATGAGTTTATTTAATTTATTTTTTTAAAAAATGTTATTGGAGTATAGTTGATTTACAATGTTGTGTTAGTTTCAGGGGTACAGTAAAGTGAATCAGTTATGCATACACATTAATCCACTCTTTTTAGATTTTGTTCCCATATAGGCCATTACAGAGTATTGAGTAGAGTTCCCTGTGCTATACAGTGGGTCCTTATTAGTTATCTGTTTTATACATAGTAGTGCGTATATGTCAGTCTCAATCTCCCAATTTATCCCTCACCCCCTTACTCCTTGGCAACCATAAGTTTGTTTCGTACGTCTGTGACTCTATTTCTGTTTTGTAGAGAAGTTCACTTGTACCCTTTTTATAGATTCCACATATAAGTGATATTATATGATATTTGTCTTTCTCTGTCTGAATTACTTCACTCAGTCTGACAATTTCTAGGTCCAGCCATATTGCTGCAGATGGCATCATTTCATTCTTTTTTATGGCTGAGTAATATTCCATCGTATATTTGAATCATATCTTCTTTATCCATTCCTCTGTTAATCGACATTTAAGTTGCTTCCATGTCTTGGCTATTGTAAATAGTGCTGCTTTGAACGTTGGGGTGCATGTACCTTTTCGAATTATGGTTTTCCCTGGATATATGCCTAGGAGTGGGATTGCTGGATCATATGGCAACTCTATTTGTAGTTTTTTAAGGAACCTCCCTAGTGTTCTCCATAGTGGCTCTATCAATTTACATTCCCACCAACAGTTCAGGAGGGTTCCCTTTTCTCCACACCCTTTCCAGCATTATTGTTTGTAGATTTTGTAATGGTGGCCGTTCTGACTGTTGTGAGGTGATACCTCATTGTAGTTTTGATTTACATTTCTCTAATAATTAGTGATTCAACGTATAAGTGAGATCATGCAGTACGTGTCTCTCTGTATCTGACATTTCACTTAGCATAATGTCCTACAGGTTTATTTGTGTTGTTGCAAATGGTAGAATTTCCTCCTTTTTCAAAGCTGAATTATATGCGTGTGTGTGTGTGTGTGTGTGTGTGTATGTGTGTGTGTACCACATTTTCTTTATTCATTTGTCTACTGATAGACTTTTAGTGGACTTTTAGGTTGTTTCCATATCTTAGTTATTGAGAATAGTGCTACAGTGAATATGGGTGCATAGATATTTCTTTGAGTTCCTGATTTCATTTACTTTGGATATATACCCAGAAGTGGGATTGCCAGATCATATAAACGTTCTAATATTAATTTTTTGAGGAAACTCCATACTCTTCTATAATGGCTCTACCTAGTTACATTCCTACCAGCAGTGTCAAGCGTTTCCTTTTCTTTTCATCCTTGCCAGCTTTTGTTATCTTTTGTCTTCTTGATAATAGTCATTCTGACAGATATGAAGTGCTTGCTAATTGTAATTTGCATTTTCCTGATGATTGGTTATGTTGATATATACCTGTTCACCATTTGTACATCTTCTTTTGAGAAATGTTTATTCAGGTTACTTAACCATTTTTTTCTATTGAGTTGTATGAGTTTCTGATATATTTTGTATATTAACACTATCAGATACGTGGTTTGCAAATATTTTCTCCCATTCCATAGATTGTCTTTTCATTCTGTTGATTATTTCCTTTGCTCTTTCCGCAGAAGATTTTTAGTTTGATGCAAGCCCACTTGTCTGTTTTATTTTTCTTTTCTTGACTGTGCCTTTGGTGTCATATCAAAAAAAATCATTGCCTAGACTACATCAAGAAGTCTTTTCCCTATGTTGTTTCCTAGTACTTTTAAGGTTTCAGATCTTACATTTAAGTTTTTAAGCTACTTTGTGTTGAGTTTCGTATATAGTGTGAGATGAGTCCAATTTCATTCTTCTGCCTTTGAATATCCAATTTTCCCAACACCATTTATTGAAGACAGTCTGTTCTTTTCCTTTGTTTTTCATAAAAAGGCTGAGATATTACACTGCTTGGATTATAATAAGCTACTTTGTTAAAGTTACAGGCATGATTGTAGAAAACACTAGAATCCTGGGTGAGAGAGAAAGGAACTTCTTACCCACAGCACAGGAAGCAGCATGAGCATCCTGTCTGCGTCAGCCTTGCCCTTCAAGTCCCACAAATCACATGGGAAGGTGCCAGATATATTGCACTCACCGTGCTTACACATCACAGCTGAGGATCCCTGAATTTAGGGGATTCAAACTTTTTTTTTTTCCTGATATGCTACAAGCAAACCTGCTCACTGTCCCAGAAAGAGATATTCTTTGTTAAAGTGGACTGTAAGTAGGTCCCTCCTTTGTTTCTGAGAGAGCTCCAGCTTCCAAGGCTGTTTTTCTACAACATACAGTGGTTAAAAAAAAAAAAAAAGGCAGTCAGTGCTTCACTCACAAGATATGCAGTGATGCAATAGATGTGGAAACTGTGATGCAACCACCTTCTATTTTTTTTTTCACTTACTAGTAGAATCATGAATTCATTCATTCTTCTCCTCCCTTTTTTCTAGTTTATTTAGGAAAAATTCCATCTCTTTGCCACAGACAGTTCTATTCTTCCATAACACTCTATTTCAACCAAATGGAATCGGTCTTTCTATTTTAAATCGATCAGTCCATTGACTTTTCTAACACAATGACAGTGTCTTTTCTGATGCTCTTCCTTCAACATAAAAAATCCTCTAACACTTACTTCCTTCTACTAATTGAAACCCTCTGTTTCCCTCAAGTAATAAAATACTATATGCATTATCCACTTTTTTTCTGATTTCTGTGATTGGAACTAAACACCTACTTTTATTGAGTTCATGTAACAATGCAGCTTACATTCTTAGGACACTTTTTCAATTCTTGCTTTCTTTGACATTTGTCAGAGTTATTTATGATTAGTTCTAACTCCCTATCTTGGAGGGTAAATTCCATGGGAAGAGAGCCTGTTTAATCCTCACATTTTTAATACCCTGCAGTGCTTTGCAGTTTCTTGCTCATAGTTGGAAATCACATATTAATTAAAACTGATATATTTGGAATTTGGTCTGTGTTGCAGCTGGGCTTTTATTTGGTATGCAAAATTACAGTAATTAACAAGTGATTACATCATTTCACTTTTTTTCTATGCACTTTTACTTCCATAGGAGAGTATATATATATGTTTTATATATATATACATATATATATATATTCCATAAAGTACAAATGGCATAGATAGATGTAGATAATATCACCACATATATGCTATATACATTATCTATATCTATCTGTCGGTCAGTCTATCTGCTGTGTATGTGCTTTATTCCCTCTTCCTAGCCTATATTATTGTGCCTACTGAGATGGAATTCAGTAATTCAGAAACCAGGTTTCTGTCTTTTGCCTGTTGATTGGTTACAGTTGGAAAAACAGGTATATTGCCACAACAACAGCAGCAGCATATTAGAAATGGGGCCCAGGAACAAAATGACTAAAAATAAAATAAACTAAAAATACCAAGTATGTCAAGGATGTTGAGCAGCTGGAATTCATGTATTGCTGGAGAGAGTCTAAATTGATCCAGTCACTTAACAACATTGTTTCACAGTATCTATTAAGGCTAAACACACATATTCTGTATCCCAGCAGTTATTCTCCTGGGTATACATCCTCCCAAAATAAATGCATCTGCCCATCAAAAACTTGAACAGAAATGTCCATAATAGATTTATTCATAATAACAAAATAATGGAAATAGTTCAGATGTACATCAACAGAATAATTGGTGAATTGAGGTATATTCATACAGTGGACTACTACATAAAAATTAAAAAATATATATTTCTGTTACACATTACCATACGGTTGGATCTTTTAACACAAAATGTTGCATGGAGTTGTCAGACACAAAGAGTGCTTATAGTATCATTCTATTATGAAAAGTTCAAAATTTGTGATGATAGAAGGAAGAATAGCATTTACCTTTGCCAAGTATTTACTATGTGAGGGAGAAAGGGAGCCTGCCGGCATGCTACAAATTTTCTATATTTTGGTATATGTAGTTATACATGTGTGTATATATGTGTGTATGGATACACATATATAGTGTGTGTATATATTGTGTATTCATAATACACGTATATATACATTCACACAAATTCATCAAACTATATAGTTAAGATTTAAAAAGTTTTTCGTATGTAAATTACTCCTTAAATTTTTGAAGGAGGAGGAGGAAATGGACCTATATTATTGGTAAAATGAACAAAACCTGAGGTCTAGGACCTAGAGACTGGAAATTCCTCTGGGCGTAGGTCATATTTTTGGTACCCTGGCCAAGGTTAAGAGGTGACGTACAGAATGGGAAAGCACTGGAGAGAGTTATGATTCATACTGTAAAGGGTAGAGAGCAATTCAAGGAAGAGCAGAAGAGATCCTACATCTAAGTGTAAGGAAAGATATAAGGAAAATAGAACTAGAATTTATTTGTATGCAGTTCAGGGAAATAGATGTGCACGTTGACAAAAAATCGAATAAACACTGAGTTCTCATACCAATACCTGAGTTTAGACTAAAAATTGATATTTCATTATCAACAATGGAAGCCAGTAGATAAGAGATTAATATCTTACATAATTAGAAAAATAGTGAAAGTCAACCTAGAATTTCAGCTGGAATAAAATTATCAAGAATTAGGGGGGAAAAAAGACATTTTCAGAAAAACAACAATGGAGTTTACCATTAAATATTAATTAAAGAAAATTACAAAGAATACACTATGTAAGAAACATGATGCAGAACGGAAAACTGGAGATACATTAAGAATTGGTGAGCAAAGAAATTGATAAACATGTGAAAATTTAAACAAATATTGATGGATTTTGACCACATAAAATAATAAATTATGTCAAAATCATAGTATTGATAAAAGCAGACATTAAAAAATAGTGTGAAAGTAGGGATTACTGTGATAACTGTTAAGCATTCTAAATTTCTTGTATTTTTCAGGAGGGTAAAATATTGACTAACTTTGCACTTTGTCATATGTGATGTGCATATTAAACTTAACTAAATAACATAATAATAGATTGAATTCCAGTGGGGTGTGTGAGAATGAAATAATAAAAAATAATAATTGTATCCTACAAAAAGGTAAAATTGAAGTGAAATGAGAAACAGAAAAATAGGGCAAATATAAACGTATAACACAGGAGAAATATTTCTGAATATATTACCAATCACAATAAGTGTACATAGATAAAAGTCTTCCATTAAAAGACACTTCTATTCAGGTTATTTTAATAAAACACATACAATATTCTAAACAACTAAAGAGTCAAAGGTGAAACAAGATTGTCAATAAAAATATTTAGAAATAAATGTACATAAACTGTTATTGATTAAATGCTAAAGATGAAGCTAAAACATTTTATAAGGGGAAATATTTAGCATTAAATACTTACCCTTAAAATGGTTCATAATTAATGAGTTGCATTTTCATTATAAGGTATATTAGGGAACCAGGAGAAACATGAGTAACATAGAAGAAAGAAAGAATAATAATAGCAGAAAGGAATAAAATAGAAAACAAGCATAACATAGAAAAGACCAACAAAATATTATACTAGTGCTTTGAAAAAATTAGAGATGAAAATATTAATAAATGAAAAAGAGAAAAATGATATAATGACATTTATTCTATAAAAGGACAAATAACTACTGATGTTGAAGAGATGGGAAAGGTAAAAATTTTATAATATATATCAATAAATGTATGAACTCTGTGAACAAAACCTTTTTAAATCCTAGTAAAATAAAACTTACCAAAACTGACTCTAGAAGAAACAGAAAACCTACAATTTCTAGCCATCAATGAAATTAGTTCATTATTTAGAAATATTACCTCCAGGAAGTTATAAGGCTAAGAAACATTATTTCTATCACTCATTATTGATTGTTAGAATTTAAATTCTAAATAAATTCTTCCAGATATAGAAAAAGGAGGAAAGTTACCTAATTCATTTAAAAAAGCTAAGATAACCTTGATGCAAAATCCAAACGGGCAGTACAACAAAGGAACAATCTAACTCAGGGTAAGGTTATAAAAACCTAAACCAAAAAGAAGTAAACTGAATCAGGTAACATAAAAAAGTAAATACATCATGACAACTTTCAAATAACTTTAATGCTCCATAATCAATTAATGTAATCTACCACATTAAATGTTTAGGAGAAAAGAATAAATTATCATTCTAAAATAGAGAAGTGTTCAATAAATTCAAAATGAATTTAAAAGCTAAAAAGTGAGCAATTCACAAGTTCAGGGAATTTTCTTAACTTGATAACAGGAACCTATAAAAAAGTTACAACAAGCATGATATATAATGGGAAAATATTGATAACAATTTTCTTTGGATCAGGAAGAGGACAAATATGCACACTAATCCAACTTCTGTTTAACATTGTAGTGACTTACAAAGGAAGACTACAATAATGACATAAATGCAATACTATACAATACAATAAAATATGGCTTGAGACAATGGAATATTACCCAGCCATACAAAGAAACGAAATTGAGCTATTTGTAATGAGGTGGATAGACCTAGAGTCTGTCATACAGAGTGAAGTAAGTCAGAAAGAGAAAGACAAATACCGTATGCTAACACATATATATGGAATTTAAGAAAAAAAAATGTCATGAAGAACCTAGGAGTAAGACAGGAGTAAAGACACAGACCTACTAGAGAATGGACTTGAGGATATGAGGAGGGGGAAGGTTAAGCTGTGACAAAGTGAGAGAGAGGCATGGACATATATACACTACCAAATGTAAAATAGATAGCTAGTGGGAAGCAGCTGCATACCACAGGGAGATCAGCTCGGTGCTTTGTGACCACCTAGAGGGGTGGGATAGGGAGGGTGGGAGGGAGGGAGATGCAAGAGGGAAGAGATATGGGAACATATGTATAACTGATTCTTTGTTATAAAGCAGAAACTAACACACCATTGTAAAGCAATTATACTCCAATAAAGATGTAAATAAAATAAAACAAAATAAAAAAGTAAAATTAAAAAATTTTTAAAAATTAAAAATAAATAAGAATAAAATCAAACAAAAATATATGATTTGAGAGTGAAAAATCAAACTAATTATATGCAGATGCTAAAATTGTTTATGGAGAAATGTAAAGAGACATTAAAATTTTTTTAGAATTAATAAAAGGTTGTTGGATATAAAATCAATATGCCAAAATTTGCATTTGTAATTAGAAGGAAAAATAAATTCAGCTAAAAACTGTAATTAAAAATATATCATTTAAAATAATAGTAGATTATTTAAAGTACCTGAAAAAATGTTAACAAAAGTATTGATACTTTTAATGGAGAATATAAAATTCTACTTTATGACATGAAAAAGAGCTTAGTAAATTAAGAAACATGGAATGTCCTGAATTGGAATATTTAATATCATAAGGTTATTAATTCTCCCCAAATTCATCTACAGATTTAATGCATTTTATTTAATGTCCCATTGGTTTTATTTGTGTATTTGAGTGTGACAAGGAGGGCTGGAAATTGACATGTTGATTCCCAGATGTGTGTAGAAAATTCAAAAGTCAAGCATTCAAGGAACTCTTGTAGAATAAAAACAAAATGTGAGGAATTTCTCTTAAGGACTTCAAAACTTTTAAGAGGTATTAGTAAATAAGACAATGAGATATTATTGGGGAAGTTTATAAATAGGCCATTGAAACAGATTTGAGAGCAGGGAAATAGATTATACAGTGGGAGTCCAGAAATAATTTATAACAGAGCTAAATGGCAGGGCCAGTTAATGAGGAAGTAATGGGCTTTTCAATAGATGGGTTTGAGTCAGAAGAAAATTGAATGTACACACACACACACATACACACACACACGCGTAAGTTTCAATATATATAATTAATATATATTATGGAACCTTGCACCATTCACAAAAATCCAATTTCAGGCAGATTAAATCCTAAAATATGAAAGACAATCCTAAATTCTATAAAAAACAGTTATATTAACTCATTTAATCCTCTATAACCATAATATTATTTATAACTTTTGTTATTCATAATTTATAGATGAGCAACTTGAGACTGAGAGGAGTGGAATATCTAGCTCCAATCATGCAGCAATTAAGTCCTGGAACCAGAATTTGAACATCTGCAATTTGAGTGGAGAGTCTTTTTTTAGCTACCTTTGCCAAAATGCATGGTTTTGATATCTGGTTTGATAAGGATTTCCTAACCAGCATCAAAACATTTAGAAAAAAAATTGGTAAATTTAAGTACATTGAAATAAAAAAAGAATAAAAATGTATCTTCAATAAAAAGGTCTATAACCAAGAAGAGTATATTTGCAATAATTTTGTGAAATTATTATCCAGAGAAATTAAAGATTCTATGAATCCATTAAAAAAAAAAAGACCAACACTTCCATAGAAAAATCGGCATATGGACAGAATGGGCATTTTCTAGAAGAAAAAAACAAATGAGGATTTCAAAATTCAATCACTGTGAAATACCATTTTACTATTAGCTTACAAAAATTATAAAATTCTAACAGTAGCAAATATAGTGATGATGTGGAACAGGATTTCTCTTTTCCTCGTAGGAAACGAAATTAATCCAACCATTCTGGCATTACCTAGAGGAGCTTAATATATACATAGGTTATGGCCCCAAGATACCAATGCTTGGTATGAGCAGTAGTGTCCAATAGAATCAGAACACAAACCACATATGTAATTTCAAATTTTCTGCTAATAACCTTATACAAGTAAAAAGATGAAAATAATTTAAACAAATATTTCATTTGACTCAATATTTACAAAAATTTTCATTTCATTATGCAATCAACATAAAATTATTAACAAGATATTTTACGTTTTGCACTGTCTTTGAAATCCAGTGTGTAACTTACACCAATAGCACATCTCAATGTAGACTAGCCACATTACAACTGCTCAATAGCCATATGTGGTTAGTGGCTACCACATCGTATAGCACTCTAGATAAGTGTGGCTCAAATTTTAAGGGATATACAAATGCTATGGAAATCTTGATAAATGGCAGATTCTGATTTGGAGGTCTGGATGAGGCCTGATGCTCTGCATTTCTAACACTCCAAGTGTTGCTGGTGCTTTTCATACATTAGTCACAGTTGACTAGCAAGTTTGTAGAAGATACAGTAGGCCACATGTACAAGAATGTTCAAATTAGCATGCTCATATTAGCAAGAAAAAAGTGGAAACAGTTCGAGTGTCCATCAACAGAAGAAATGATAGTATTACACAGTGGAATTCAATTTAACAGGGGAAATAAACTTTAGTTGCAAGCATGGATGTAACAACATATAAAAGTAAATAACATTGTTTAGAGATATTTTCATTCACAAGAAAATTAAGATCAAGGAAATTATTATCTGCATGCCTGCATTCATAGCAGCGTTATTCATAATAGCCAAAAAGTAGAAGCAGCCCAAATATCCATTGACAGATGAATGAATAAACAAAATGTGGTCTATATACACAATAGAATATCATTATTCTATATCATTACATATTATTCAATATCATTACAAAGGAAGGACACTCTGACATACAGTACAACATGGATGAACCTTGAGGACGTTATGCTAAGTAAAATAAGCCAGACACAAAAGGGCAGATAGTATATGGCCTTACTTATATGAGGTTCCTAGAGTAGTCAATTTCATAGAGATGGAAAGCTGAATCCTGTTTACCAGGGGCTGTGGAGAGGAGGGATGGGAGTTGCTGAGTGGGTACAGAGTTTCAGTCTTACGGGAGGAAAAGAGTTCTGGAGATCAACCACAAAATGTGAATGAACTTAACACTACTGAGCAGTATACTTAAGTTGGTAAATGTTATGAAATGTGTAGCTTATCACAAACATGAAAATCAAGAAAATTATTAATATTAAATTCAGAATAGTAGTTACCTTTGGGAGGGTGGTGTTCCAGAAGCAAAGATAATTTTCTATTTCTTAATCTTCTACGACTATTATTGTTAATTTAACCGTACAAATACATCATGTGAAATATTGCATAATGCAATTTTAAGAATGGTTCGAGATAGAAGTCACTAATAAGAAACTATGCTTGCCTTCCTTTAATTTGATCTAGGTTCCTTTTGACTACATTTTTGAGATTTTGTTTTCTTTTTGTGTTTATTTTTTACATTGGAGTATGTTTGATTTACAGTGTTAGTTTTAGGTGTACAGCAAAGTGATTTAGTCATATATATATATATATATATATATGTTCTTTTTCAGGTTCCCATATAGGTTATTACAGAGTATTGAGTAGAGTTCCCTGTGCTATAGAGTAGGTCCTTGTTGATTTATATATAGTAGTGTGTCTATGTTAATCCCAAACTCCCAATGTATCACCCGTCCCACCTTTCCCCTTTGGTAACAATAAGTTTCTTTTTGATATCTGTAGGTCTGCTTTCTGATATCTGTATTCTGTTTTGTAAATAAGTTCATTTGTATCTTTCCTTTTTTTAGATTCCATATATAAGTGATATCATGTGATATTTGTCTTTGACTGATTTTACTTAGTATGATAATCTCTAGGTCCATCATGTTGCTGCAAATGGCATTATTTCATTCCTTTTTATGGCTAAATATTCCACTGTACATATGTACCACATCTTCTTTATCCATTCATCTGTCAATGGACATTTAAGTTGCTTCCATATCTTGGCTATTGTAAACAGTGCTGCAATGAACATTGGGTGCATGTATCCTTTCAAATCATGCTTTTTCTCCACATATATGCCTAGGAGTGGGATTGCTGGGTCATATGGTAGCTCTATTTTTAATTTTTTAAGGAACCTCCATACTGTTCTCCGTAGTGGCTGTACCAATTTACATTCCCACCAACAGTGGAGGAGGGTTCCCTTTTCTCCATGCCCTCTCCAGCATTTGTTATTTGTAGACTTTTTAATGATGGTCATTCTGACTGATGTGAGGTGGTACCTCGCTGTAGTTTTGATTTGCATTCCTCTAATAATTAGTGATGTTGAGCATCTTTTAATGTGCTTCTTGGTCACCTGTATGTCTTCTTTGGAGAAATGTCTATTTAGATCTTCTGCCCATTTTTTGACTGGGTTATTTGTTTTTCTGATATTGAGCTGCATGACCTGTTCACATATTTTGGAGATTAATCCCTTGTGGGTCACCTCATTTGCAAATATTTTCTCCCATTCTGTGGGTTTTATTTTTGTTTTGTTTATGGTTTCCTTTGCTGTGCAGAAGCTTCTGTAACAGAGCTGTACCATACTGAAAAAAGCTTTAAAGCTGGATATACCTGGATCAGTTTACCTTGTTTGCTAGCCATTCTGTCTTGTAAAATTACTTAACCTCTCCATACCTCAGTTTTGTCAAATGTGAAATGTGAAAAATAATGTGCACACCCTTTGATTTATTTCATAACAATCACATAGGAGATTGACAAGGATTATACCACCCTGAAGTGTAAGGGAGTGCAGTGACTATATCAAATATCTGTATTGCTTGCATTCCTTTTCCTCTACTCCCTTGGAATATCACGTTACTACTATTTGATATTCTTGTAACATCCAGCATTCTCTTTCCCTCAACATGTTTTATGTTTTCCTGTCCTAACTGGGACATACTCCATCTTCTTGTTAAGCAGTAGTTGAGTGAGTGCCTGTGGCTGGTGATGGCTTCCAGTCATTCTGAGCTCGAGGCTACTGGTTACCTTGATCCAGATTGAAGTGTTTAAGATTTATCGGCTGGTGATAACTACTACTATTACTGCTACTACTGCTACTACTATTAGTACAAACAACATGAAAGCACTAATGCTAAATGCAATGGGGAGAGTTGGTCACAAGTGAGAGGCTGGTGAATTGTGGGAAATGATGGAAGGTAATGCAATATTGGAGAGAGGCATAACCTCCATAAATGTTTGTGGAGCTGTATTTCCTACGGGAGGTAAGTGTTTGAGATTTTACATTTCCTACTCACGGAAGCTAGAATTTTGGGTCAGTAAAGTAACTTAAGTTTCTGCAAGACAGGCCATATATGTTCATCATATTTCCCAAGAAACTCCATAGACTTCATGACTACTAAAGAAATCTCAATGATGATAAGAACTACCACTCAGTGCTGTTTTGAGAATTAGGTAAGAACGCATGTGAAGGTAGCTAACACAGAGCCATCTTGCAGTAGGTACTCTTCTCACATTTAATTATAAATTAAACCCATTTATCTCTACCTAATCTATGATCTATGGGAAACAATACTGAGCTATTGGCATAAAATCCTCTTTTTCCGTTTTTAATACTCATAAAACCCCATGACGTGGCCAGACATATCTTGTGTCTGGAGAGGGAGGAAGCTGCAGGTAGTGGATAAATGGCTCAAGAAAGTCATTAGAAAAATAAGAAAAATCAAAGCATCTAATTATGCAAACTTTTGTGATCTTGGAGCTCTGTAAGTAAAGAAAACGACACAGGTGCAATGCACATCCTGATAAGCTGAAATAATCCATTTGACCAAGGAAAATTAAAGAATTTTTTCCATCATTAAAGAAGATAAATCCAACATACCTTAGATTTCTTGGAACTTTTATATTCTATATACG